>NC_041385.1:100436765-100437561 GCF_002162155.2 Triticum dicoccoides
GAGGGTGGAGGGGAGGTGGAGGGCGCGGCGGTGTCGGCCGCGGGAGTGGCACTGGTGCGCCTGGGGGAGGCCGGCGCGGGCGTGGAGGCGGAGGCGAGGGCCCGGGAGCGCGCAGAAGGATGAGATGAGAGCAGCACGGGGTGGGGAAGATGGCCGGAGAGAGAGCTGCCAGCGAGGAGATGGACGACACTGACCTAGGAGGGGAGGGGTCTGGCTCGGCAGCCGAGGTGCGGGGACGGCGATGGCCGCGGCTAACACAGCGGTCAGGCTCGGGATCTGGCGGAGAAGGCGAGCGGGGGAGAGGGCGGGCGAGCACGGTGGCGCAGCGATGACCGGGCGGCAGAAGGAGGGGGCGCGCGTGAGGGTGTGGCGATGGGGTGAAGTGGATCTGGCGAGGGTGGGACTGCCGAATTAGCTAGGGGGCAAGATTACTAATGGCGCACCTCCTTGCGGTGCGCCATTAGTATGTTTTTTTAGATAGGAATGGCGCACCCCCGAGCGGTGCGCCATCAGTAATCTTTTTTTGAGATAGCAGTGGTGCACCAGCCAGAGTTGTGCCATAAGTAATTTTTTTTTATTTTTTGTTACATCTAATAATTTTTTAGAAAATGAATATGAATATGAAACAGTAATATTTTTTTAAAAAATATCATCAAATTTGTTATTTGAAAATATTTATGAATATGAAAAAATATCTTCAAATTTATTATTTGAAAATATCATCTATTTTTTTTTTGAAAATATAGTCAAAATTGTTTTTTTATTTTTAGTTGCATTCATTTGTGACGGTGGAGCG
>NC_041385.1:100437799-100449633 GCF_002162155.2 Triticum dicoccoides
TGGCGGCGGTGGAGCGGGGGAGGGTGCGGTGGGTCGTCGGCGGTGGTGGAGCGGGGGAGGGTGCGGTGGTTCATCGGTGGCGGTGGAGCGGGGGAGGGTGCGTGGGGTGCCCGGCGGTGAGGGGGATCTGGCGAGGGGGATGGCTATCTAGGGGGAGGGGGATCGAGATCGAGTGTCCTCATGAATATTCAATATTTTTTCATATTGAATACAAAAAAATATCATCAAATTTGAAAAAATATTCATGAATTCAAAAAGCGCCCATGAAATTTAAAAATATTCATGATATCAAAAAGTGTCCGAGAAATGAAGGCTACAATTTAAATACAATTTTTAAAAAAGTATACTGATGGCGCACTATGAAAAAGTGCGCCATTACTAGTTTAAACTACTAATGGCGCACTGTGACATGGTGCGCCATTAGTAGTTTTGCAAAACAGTAAAAAAAAATACTAATGGCGCACTGTCTGTCTGGTGCGCCAATACTAGTTAGAACTAGTAATGGCGCAATTCGGTCGGATGCGCCATTAGTATGTATGTAAAAATGAAAAAAAAATTATCACTAGTGGCGCACCTTTTATCTGGTGCGCCATTAGTGTCTTCCACACTAATGGTGCATTACAAACTAGTGCACCATTAGTACATAGTAGTGGCGCACTGCAACCCTGATGCGCCATTAGTGTCAATCCTATCTATAGCCCTTTTCCTAGTGGTGTCATGATCATTGAAACAAGTAGTAGACATAGCAAAACTAGCATCCCCAAGCTTAGGGTTTCGCAAATTATTAGCACAATTGACATCAAGAGAATTTATGCGAAAATCATTGCAATCATGCTTTTTATTCAAAGATCTATCATGAATCACTTCATAAAGTGCTTCATCACAATTTTCAGATTCACGAATTTCAAGCAAAACTTCATAAAGATAATCTACTGCACAAAACTCACTAGCAATTGGTTCATCATAATTGGATCTCTTAAAAAGATTAGAAAGCGGATGAGGATCCATAGATCTTAGGTTCTATAGTAATAAATCAGCATCTATTCCAACCAAACGAGCAAACGAAAGGGCAAGCAAAAGAGAGGAGGAGATTGGAAAGAGAGGGCGAATAAAACGGCAAGGGTGAAGTCGGGGGAGAGGAAAACGAGAGGCAAATGGCAAATAATGTAAATGCGAGGGAGATGGGTTTGTGATGGGTACTTAATATGTCTTGACTTGAGTGAAGAGTTCCCCGGCAATGGTGCCAGAAATCCTTCTTGCTCCGTCTTGAGCTTGCGTTGGTTTTCCTCGAAGAGGAGAGGGTGATGCAGCAAAGTGTAGCGTAAGTATTTCCCTCAGTTTTGAGAAGAAAGGTATCAATCCAGTAGGAGGCTCCTCAAAAGTCCCATGCACCTACACAAACAAACTGAAAACTCGCAACCAACGCAATAAAGGGGTTGTCAATCCCTTCACGGCCACTTGCGAAAGTGAGATCTAATAAAGATAGTATGATAAGATAAATATATTTTTGGTATTTTATAAGATAGATGCAAAAAGTAAAGAAGCAAATAAAGTAGACTGAAAGCAAATATGATAAGAGATAGACCTGGGGGCCATAGGTTTCACTAGAGGCTTCTCTCAAGATAACATAAGTATTACGGTGGGTGTGACACTCCAAGTTTTTTTTTGTGATTTTGTTTTCAGAAAGAACCTTCCTTGGTTTGAAAGAAGGTCATTTAAACCCTTCCTAACAACCATCTTCTAAGTTTGCCCTCTCAAAAATCCTTTTCTTGGATTTGGTTTCTTTTAAAATGAAAACCCTTTTAGTTTTGGGCTCTTTGTGGTTTTGATCCCTTCAAAAAAAATTCACCATGCTTCCTATGGTGAAATTTTCCCAAAAACCTTTCCTCCCACTTTAGTTCAACCCTAACATTCTGTCCAAACCAATAAAATCCATTTTTGGATTTTATTCCAACTATTTCTCCTCCCAAAATAATTCTGTCTATACTTTTGAGCATAGGTGGTTTGCAAAGCAAGTGCTCTATTGCTTTTGATTTTTGACCTCATCTGAACACCCCTGGATAGCCCTTTGTACCCACAACCCAGAACCATCTTGATCCACTCTTCTCCTGTTCAAATTTTTCAAATTGCACTCACTGCAAGTTTGGACCAGATTTGCCAAATTTGGTGAAATTCATATCTACACATCTCCAAAAATTCCACAAATACTCAGGCAGCCTCTAGGTGCAATGAGAGGTCCCTCCACCAAAAACCAGCTCAAGGAAAAATCCCTACATGCCAGGATCATTCTGTCGAACACCTTGCATGCACTGTTCTTGTCACATTCAGTTAAATTCAGACATTCAGAGCCGACCTTCGTCAGTGACTTCAGTCACGAGCTCACAGTGCGCTTGGCACGTAGCTCACGGCCAGGCTTGCTTGTCCAGAGCCTCACACGCGCGCTTGGCGCCTTCCTGGCGTCGGTGGCGCCCTGGCCCGCCTGCGCCGGCGTGTCTCGCGGTGGCCGTAGCACCGTTCGGCGCCGCCCAAGCGTCCTGGTGGCTCCGCGTGGCCACCTCCTTGCTAGCACACGCATGCAGCACCGTCGCCGTGGCGCGGCACGCGCAGAGCGCGCTCTCTGCCACCGACGGGCCGTGCGGCCATTCCGTCGAGGGCAGGCCGTAAACCTCCCTCCCGTGTTGAGCTGGACCCTAAAATGGCACCACTACTTGACCTAGGCGACGATCAAGCCCCTAAGCCTACCGTCCGACCACAGCGCCGCCGTAATCAACTCGCCGGACTTATCCGTTCACGGCAACCAACTCGGGCCGGCTATATATAGCACCCCCGAGCCCGCTCTCGCCCCCGCACGACTCCGCTACCCCACTAGACCCTACCCAGCCTCTGGGAGAGCCCCGAGGGGCCCTTCTTCCCCGACTCCGGCCGCCCCGTTCCGCCTAGGCCTCCATCTTGATTCACTCCGGTAAGGCCGTCTCCGGCGCCCTATCCTCGTCGGATACCTCCACATACTATCGTGAGTCTAACCCCCTCACCAATTCCGTCTCCGGCGAGCTCCACGACCACCAGAATCACCGTCCGCCGGAGCAAGCATCCCCCCCGACGTGGTACTCGCCGGCGACCACCACCACCACCCACAGACGCGGAACTGTGCACTGATCCCGAAGGTAACCCCCGATCACCTCTCCGTGGATCGCTTCCAAGAGCTAAAAAGAAAATTAACAACGGCACCAGTACTAATTGTGCCAGATATACACAAGAACTTTGAGGGATATTGTGACGCATCTCGGAAAGGCCTCGGATGCGTATTGATGCAAGAAGGCAAGGTAGTTGCGTATGTCTCTAGACAACTACGCAAGCATGAGGAAAACTATCCCACTCATGACTTGGAATTGGCAGCAGTCATCCATGCACTCAAGGAATGGAGACACTTCCTGCTTGGGAATCGTTGTGAGATATACACAGACCATAAGAGTCTTAAGTATATTTTCACACAGCCAGAGTTAAATCTACAGCAACGACGCTGGTTAGAATTGGTGAAGCATTATGATGTTGGAATCCACTATCATCCTGGAAAAGCAAACGTTGTGGCAGATGCACTCAGCCGCAATCCCAGCACGGAATACGACACTATGCCAAGATTGAGGCCAGAATTTCAACAGGAATTTGCCCGACTCAATCTCATAATGGTCACCGAAGGCAGTGTATCAAATATCGAACTACAGCCTACCCTGATGGAAAGTATCAAGGAAGCCCAGCACGGACACCCCAGCATTGAGGGCATAAAGAGAAAAGTGAGTTTGGGAAGAGCCTCAGAATTCAACATAGATGAGCAAGGAATATTGTGGTACGGAGAAAGGCTATGCGTACCAAATGTCAAGGACCTCAAAGAGCAGATATTAACTGAGAGTCACACAGCTCCGTATTCAATCCATCCTGGAGGGACAAAAATGTACAAAGACCTTCAGGAAATTTTTTGGTGGCACGGTATGAAGAGAGATATAGCCACGTTCATTGCATGCTGTGACTCTTGTCAACGTATCAAGGCCGAGCATCAGAAACCAGCCGAACTGTTACAGCCAAATAAAATACCCGAGTGGAAATGGGATGAGATTGGAATGGACTTTATCATCGGAATGCCACGGTCACAACACGGGAACAATGCCAACATGGCACATTTTATTCCGGTAAAAACAACTTAAACCACTCAGAGACTAGCCAGACTTTATCTCGCCCGTATCGTCTGCCTACATGGAGTCCCTAAGACTATTATCTTCGATAGAGGCACACAGTTCGTCTCTGCATTCTGGGATCACCTACAACAGGCACTGGGAACCCAACTAGCCTTCAGTACCGCATACCATCCCCAGACTGATGGACAAAAGGAACGCGTAAACCAAATCTTATAAGACATGCTAAGAGCCTGTTTCCTCACCTACGGGAACAGTTGGGAAGAAAGTTTGCCATATGCAGAGTTCGCATACAACAACAGCTATCAAGCCAGCTTGCAAATGGCACCATTTGAAGCACTATATGGGAGAAGATGTCGTACCCCGCTAAATTGGTCAGAGACCGGGGATAGCCATATCTTTGGCCCAGATATGCTCAAAGAGGCCGAGGAGAAAGTTAAGACGATTAGAGAACGACTCAAAACAGCTCAAAGTCGGCAAAAGAGTTATTACGACCGAAAGCATCGGGAAATCAGTTTTGAACCCGGAGAATTGGTATACCTGAGAGTTTCTCCTATGAAGGGTCTGCAACGATTCAAGAATAAGGGGAAACTAGCACCAAGATTCATCGGACCATTTCATATAGTGGCCCGACAAGGCAAGGTAGCCTACCAGCTGGACCTGCCCGGAGACTTGTCCGGTATCCACAACGTGTTTCACATCTTGCAGTTGAGAAAATACATAAGCAACGCAGAGAAGCAAGTTTCACACGAGTATATTGACGTGCAACCAGACCTCACTTATTGGGAGCACCCGATAAAAATATTGGGAGAATCTGAGAGGAGGACCCGACAAAAAACCATTAAGTTTTTCAGAGTTCAATGGAGCAACCACACCGAGAATGAAGCAACTTGGGAGAGCGAGGATTTTCTTCGGACAGAGCACCCACACCTGTTTAAGGATCAGCTGAAATCTCGGGGACGAGATTTTTCCTAAGGGGGTAGGTGCTGTGACACTCCAATTTTTTTTTGTGATTTTGTTTTCAGAAAGAACCTTGCTTGGTTTGAAAGAAGGTCATTTAAACCCTTCCTAACAACCATCTTCTAAGTTTGCCCTCTCAAAAATCCTTTTCTTGGATTTGGTTTCTTTTAAAATGAAAACCCTTTTAGTTTTGGGATCTTTGTGGTTTTGATCCCTTCAAAAAAAATTCACCATGCTTCCTATGGTGAAATTTTCCCAAAAACCTTTCCTCCCACTTTAGTTCAACCCTAACATTCTGTCCAAACCAATAAAATCCATTTTTGGATTTTATTCCAACTATTTCTCCTCCCAAAATAATTCTGTCTATACTTTTGAGCCTAGGTGGTTTGCAAAGCAAGTGCTCTATTGCTTTTGATTTTTGACCTCATCTGAACACCCCTGGATAGCCCTTTGTACCCACAACCCAGAACCATCTTGATCCACTCTTCTCCTGTTCAAATTTTTCAAATTGCACTCACTGCAAGTTTGGACCAGATTTGCCAAATTTGGTGAAATTCATATCTACACATCTCCAAAAATTCCACAAATATTCAGGCAGCCTCTAGGTGCAATGAGAGGTCCCTCCACCAAAAACCATCTCAAGGAAAAATCCCTACATGCCAGGATCATTCTGTCGAACACCTTGCATGCACTGTTCTTGTCACATTCAGTTAAATTCAGACATTCAGAGCCGACCTTCGTCAGTGACTTCAGTCACGAGCTCACAGTGCGCTTGGCACGTAGCTCACGGCCAGGCTTGCTTGTCCAGAGCCTCACACGCGCACTTGGCGCCTTCCTGGCGTCGGTGGCGCCCTGGCCCGCCTGCGCCGGCGTGTCTCGTGGTGGCCGTAGTACCGTTCGGCGCCGCCCAAGCGTCCTGGTGGCTCCGCATGGCCACCTCCTTGCTAGCACACGCATGCAGCACCGTCGCCGTGGCGCGGCACGCGCAGAGCGCGCTCTCTGCCACCGACGGGCCGTGCGGCCATTCCGTCGAGGGCAGGCCGTAAACCTCCCTCCCGTGCTGAGCTGGACCCTAAAATGGCACCACTACTTCACCTAGGCGATGATCAAGCCCCTAAGCCTACCGTCCGACCACAGCGCCGCCGTAATCAACTCGCCAGACTTATCCGTTCACGGCAACCGACTCGGGCCGGCTATATATAGCACCCCCGAGCCCGCTCTCGCCCCCGCGCGACTCCGCTACCCCACTAGACCCTACCCAGCCTCTGGGAGAGCCCCGAGGGGCCCTTCTTCCCCGAATCCGGCCGCCCCGTTCCGCCTAGGCCTCCATCTTGATTCACTCCGGTAAGGCCGTCTCCGGCGCCCTATCCTCGTCGGATACCTCCACATACTATCGTGAGTCTAACCCCCTCACCAATTCCGTCTCCGGCGAGCTCCACGACCACCAGAATCACCGTCCGCCGGAGCAAGCATCCCCCCCGACGTGGTACTCGCCGGCGACCACCACCACCACCCACAGACGCGGAACTGTGCACTGATCCCGAAGGTAACCCCCGATCACCTCTCCGTGGATCGCTTCCAAGAGCTAAAAAGAAAATTAACAACGGCACCAGTACTAATTGTGCCAGATATACACAAGAACTTTGAGGGATATTGTGACGCATCTCGGAAAGGCCTCGGATGTGTATTGATGCAAGAAGGCAAGGTAGTTGCGTATGTCTCTAGACAACTACGCAAGCATGAGGAAAACTATCCCACTCATGACTTGGAATTGGCAGCAGTCATCCATGCACTCAAGGAATGGAGACACTTCCTGCTTGGGAATCGTTGTGAGATATACACAGACCATAAGAGTCTTAAGTATATTTTCACACAGCCAGAGTTAAATCTACAGCAACGACGCTGGTTAGAATTGGTGAAGGATTATGATGTTGGAATCCACTATCATCCTGGAAAAGCAAACGTTGTGGCAGATGCACTCAGCCGCAATCCCAGCACGGAATACGACACTATGCCAAGATTGAGGCCAGAATTTCAATAGGAATTTGCCCGACTCAATCTCATAATGGTCACTGAAGGAAGTGTATCAAATATCGAACTACAGCCTACCCTGATGGAAAGTATCAAGGAAGCCCAGCACGGACACCCCAGCATTGAGGGCATAAAGAGAAAAGTGAGTTTGGGAAGAGCCTCAGAATTCAACATAGATGAGCAAGGAATATTGTGGTACGGAGAAAGGCTATGCGTACCAAATGTCAAGGACCTCAAAGAGCAGATATTAACTGAGAGTCACACAGCTCCCTATTCAATCCATCCTAGAGGGACAAAAATGTACAAAGACCTTCAGGAAATTTTTTGGTGGCACGGTATGAAGAGAGATATAGCCACGTTCATTGCATGCTGTGACTCTTGTCAACGTATCAAGGCCGAGCATCAGAAACCAGCCGAACTGTTACAGCCAAATAAAATACCCGAGTGGAAATGGGATGAGATTGGAATGGACTTTATCATCGGAATGCCATGGTCACAACACGGGAACAATGCCAACGTGGCACATTTTATTCCGGTAAAAACAACTTAAACCACTCAGAGACTAGCCAGACTTTATCTCGCCCGTATCGTCTGCCTACATGGAGTCCCTAAGACTATTATCTCCGATAGAGGCACACAGTTCGTCTCTGCATTCTGGGATCACCTACAACAGGCACTGGGAACCCAACTAGCCTTCAGTACCGCATACCATCCCCAGACTGATGGACAAAAGGAACGCGTAAACCAAATCTTATAAGACATGCTAAGAGCCTGTTTCCTCACCTGCGGGAACAGTTGGGAAGAAAGTTTGCCATATGCAGAGTTCGCATACAACAACAGCTATCAAGCCAGCTTGCAAATGGCACCATTTGAAGCACTATATGGGAGAAGATGTCGTACCCCGCTAAATTGGTCAGAGACCGGGGATAGCCATATCTTTGGCCCAGATATGCTCAAAGAGGCCGAGGAGAAAGTTAAGACGATTAGAGAACGACTCAAAACAGCTCAAAGTCGGCAAAAGAGTTATTACGACCGAAAGCATCGGGAAATCAGTTTTGAACCCGGAGAATTGGTATACCTGAGAGTTTATCCTATGAAGGGTCTGCAACGATTCAAGATTAAGGGGAAACTAGCACCAAGATTCATCGGAGCATTTCATATAGTGGCCCGACAAGGCAAGGTAGCCTACCAGCTGGACCTGCCCGGAGACTTGTCCGGTATCCACAACGTGTTTCACATCTTGCAGTTGAGAAAATACATAAGCAACCCAGAGAAGCAAGTTTCACACGAGTATATTGACGTGCAACCAGACCTCACTTACCGGGAGCACCCGATAAAAATATTGGGAGAATCTGAGAGGAGGACCCGACAAAAAACCATTAAGTTTTTCAGAGTTCAATGGAGCAATCACACCGAGAATGAAGCAACTTGGGAGAGTGAGGATTTTCTTCGGACAGAGCACCCACACCTGTTTAAGGATCAGCTGAAATCTCGGGGACGAGATTTTTCCTAAGGGGGTAGGTGCTGTGACACTCCAATTTTTTTTTGTGATTTTGTTTTCAGAAAGAACCTTGCTTGGTTTGAAAGAAGGTCATTTAAACCCTTCCTAACAACCATCTTCTAAGTTTGCCCTCTCAAAAATCCTTTTCTTGGATTTGGTTTCTTTTAAAATGAAAACCCTTTTAGTTTTGGGCTCTTTGTGGTTTTGATCCCTTCAAAAAAAAATTCACCATGCTTCCTATGGTGAAATTTTCCCAAAAACCTTTCCTCCCACTTTAGTTCAACCCTAACATTCTGTCCAAACCAATAAAATCCATTTTTGGATTTTATTCCAACTATTTCTCCTCCCAAAATAATTCTGTCTATACTTTTGAGCCTAGGTGGTTTGCAAAGCAAGTGCTCTATTGCTTTTGATTTTTGACCTCATCTCAACACCCCTGGATAGTCCTTTGTACCCACAACCCAGAACCATCTTGATCCACTCTTCTCCTATTCAAATTTTTCAAATTGCACTCACTGCAAGTTTGGACCAGATTTGCCAAATTTGGTGAAATTCATATCTACACATCTCCAAAAATTCCACAAATATTCAGGCAGCCTCTAGGTGCAATGAGAGGTCCCTCCACCAAAAGCCAGCTCAAGGAAAAATCCCTACATGCCTGGATTATTCTGTCGAACACCTTGCATGCACTGTTCTTGTCACATTCAGTTAAATTCAGACATTCAGAGTCGATCTTCGTCAGTGACTTCAGTCACGAGCTCACAGTGCGCTTGGCACGTAGCTCACGGCCAGGCTTGCTTGTCTAGAGCCTCACACGCGCGCTTGGCGCCTTCCTGTCGTCGGTGGTGCCCTGGCCCGCCTGCGCCGGCATGTCTCGCGGTGGCCGTAGCGTCGTAGCGGCCGACAGGAAGCAGAACAACGGCGCAACGCCGTTCGGCGCCGCCCAAGCGTCCTGGTGGATCCGCGTGGCCAGATCCTTGCCAGCGCACGCATGCAGCACCGTCGCCGTCGCGCGGCACGCGCAGAGCGTGCTCTCTGCCGTCGACGGGCCGTGCGGCCATTCCGTCGACGGCAGGCCGTAAACCTCCCTCCCATGCTGAGCTGGACCCTAAAATGGCACCACTACTTCACCTAGGCGATGCTCAAGCCCCTAAGCCTACCGTCCGTCCACAGCGCCGCCGTAATCAACTCGTCGGACTTATCCGTTCACGGCAACCGACTCGGGCCGGCTATATATAGCACCCCCGAGCCCGCTCTCGCCCCCGCACGACTCCACTACCCCACTAGACCCTACCCAGCCTCTGGGAGAGCCCCGAGGGGCCCTTCTTCCCCGACTCCGGCCGCCCTGTTCCGCCTCGGCCTCCATCTTGATTCACTCCGGTAAGGCTGTCTCCGGCGCCTTATCCTCGTCGGATACCTCCACATACTATCGTGAGTCTAACCCCCTCACCAATTCCACCTCCGCAGCTCTCTCCGGCGAGCTCCACGACCACCCGAATCACCGTCCATCGGAGCAAGCATCGCCACCGACGTGGTACTCGCCGGCAACCACCACCACCAGCCACAGACACGGAACAGTGCACTGATCCCGAAGGTAATCCCCGATCACCTTGCCTCGCCGTGGATCGCCGTCGGCGACCACCGCGCCTCTCGGGCGCTGTCGCGCTCTGTTTCTCTGTTTGAACTTTCAAACCCGACAGGTGGGGCCTTCCTGTCAGCCTCACAGTCGTTTCGTTTAAACGGAACGTTATCTGTAATTTTCCGCTGAACCCCCTGGAAGTTATTTGTTTCATTACAGATGAGTCATTGGGTTAAAACTCCTATAACTTTTTATCAGAAGGGAATTTTTGAGTGATTCTTTTTCTGTTCTCTTTAAATTTTTGTCTAGTTTTTTATCATATTTATTTGAAAAATATTTGGAACACTTTTCTGTACACTCACGGTATTTACGTTGCGTACGTATTTTTCTTATACCGTAGATACTGGAGGAGGTGACGGAGCCGCAAACTTCGCACAGTTAGACTCCGACTACTCTGAACCAGCCAAGCATGTTTGAACTCTTGATATGATGAGTGTTGTTGCAAGTTTGCATTTTTGTATAGTCATGGCATGTATATGAACATCACTTTGCATGATATATCTCATGCACGTAATCGGAAAGTAAGTTTTGGAAAGCATTATGTTGTTGGATACATATTTGCAAAGCCATGTGTGGGTATGAGGATGGGTAAGATGGCAGTGTTGTGACATGGCAGTCTTATGCCGGATTATTTGACTTCCGTGTCGACATGACACAATTCACATCCCCTTTCATTCCATCCTATACTGTCACATGTTTTCCGAAAGGAATATGGCAAAGTAAGTGGCAAACCATTTTCCTGGTACACACCAAGTGGAGAGGCCGGGATGAGGGTTCCATGGCCCTGGATTAAAGCCCGTCATCCGGTCAGGGGGCATGGGTGTTTCCGGTTGGGACCGAGAGGGGGGCACCCCTTAGAGCGCGCGTATAGAAATTTGATCCCATGCTATTCGAGGTTGTGGCCTCCCCGTCTCAAAGTTTTTCTTGGACGTTGGCCAGGGTGATTCCTGGCAACGTGAGGTGAAATGGGTGTGTACTAGTTAAATGTGTTTCTACCGAAATACCGTAAGCGGAACTAGTCCTTCATGACTACGGAAATCCGTTGGCTGTGTTCAGTTCTTCCAAACTCTGCAGAGTCTCAATCTTTCAATTATCTTGTACTTTGTTCAAGTACTATAATTATCTTATCTTGTCAGGTATTCAGCCTCAGTGACAAAAACTCCGGTGGGATTTATGTGAAATAAATCCGGTTAAAAGATTATTCTTGTGGATGGAATAATCTCGTTATTTACATTTATTACAAAGCCCTGTCTGTGATGTCGCTCAGACGTCCGACGGTGGCATACCTGTTATTTACTTTTGTTATAAGCCCTGTCTGTGATGTCACTCAGACGTCCGGCGGTGGCATACCTGTTGTTTACCTTTGTTATAAGCCCTGTCTGTGATGTCGCTCAGACGTCCGGCGGTGGCATACCTGCGGTTTACCTTTGTTATAAGTCCTGTCTGTGATGTCGCTCAGACGTCCGATGGTGGCATACCTGTTATTTACTTTTGTTATAAGCCCTGTCTGTGATGT
>NC_041385.1:100449776-100506609 GCF_002162155.2 Triticum dicoccoides
GGCATTTCTTTTAAGCCCTGTCTGTGATGTCGCCCAGACGTCCGACTGTGGTATTTCTTTTCAAGACCTTTATGTGATGTCGCCCAGACGTCCGACTGTGGCATTTCTTTTTAAGCCCTTTATGTGATGTCGCCCAGACGTCCGACTGTGGCATTTCTTTTTAAGCCCTTTATGTGATGTCGCCCAGACGTCCGACTGTGGCATTTCTTTTTAAGACCTTTATGTGATGTCGCCCAGACATCCGACTGTGGAATTTCTTTTAAGCCCTTTATGTGGTGTCACTTAGACGCCCGACTGCGGCATGCTTTTTATTTATTTACCTTTCATGGCGTCGCTCCAGACACCCGATCGGTTTTTCAGCTATTTACTTTATTTATGAAGTCCTGAAAAATCTTACCATTGTTATATGAGCATCATCCTTTATTCATGACGCATTCATGCATTCATTGATTATATCTTTAGTCCGAACTGTCTTGTGAGTACTTTCAAGTACTCACCTGGCTTGTTGATTTGGCCAGATGCTGATGAAGGCGATCTCTTGGATGAAGAGTTTGATAGCGTGTCCGACGCCTAGAGGAGTCCCAGTCAGTCCCGTGCGATCCTGTCTTGGTCATTGTATTATCCGCTTCTGCAACCCCGAATAAATTCATCGAGCCTCACTTCGACGCTCGATGTACTGCCAGTAGAAGTCAAGTTATCCACCACCACTTTTCCCTCGAGCTAGTAGCATGCCACCCCATCCCTGTGTCATAACCGCCCATATGTAATATATTGGCGAGTGTGTAATAAATTGTTGAGCAGCCTCTGCTCAACCCTGTAATATATTTGATGCTACTGGTTCTCTGTTTATCAAGCTTTGTCTACCAGGAAGGATGACTTTTCCTATACTGGGATTTAAAGATTGGTTTTCTCAATAAATATTTTTATTGTAAAAAAACCGGTCGTGATAGTGGGTGAACAAATTACTGCCGAGCAATTGATAGAAAAGCGCATAGTTATGAGATTATCTGGGCATGAACATGTATATAGGCATCACGTCCATAACAAGTAGACCGACTCCTGCCTGCATCTACTACTATTACTTCACACATCGACCACTATCCAGCATGCATCTAGAGTATTAAGTTCATAAGAACAGTGTAACGCATTAAGCAAGATGACATGATGTAGAGGGATAAACACATGCAATATGATATAAACCCCATCTTGTTATCCTCGATGGCAACAATACAATACGTGTCTTGCAACCCTTTCTGTCACTAGATAAGAACACCGCAAGATTGAACCCAAAGCTAAGCACTTCTCCCATGGCAAGAAAGATCAATCTAGTAGGCCAAACCAAACTGATAATTTGAAGAGACTTGCAAAGATAACTCAATCATACATAAAAGAATTCAGAGAAGATTCAAATATTGTTCATAGATAAACTTGATCATCAACCCACAATTCATCGGATCTCGACAAACACACTGCAAAAAGAGTTTACATCGAATAGATCTCCACAAGAGAGGGGGAGAACATTGTATTGAGATCCAAAAAGAGAGAAGAAGCCATCTAGCTAATAACTATGGACCTGTAGGTCTATGGTAAACTTCTCACAACTCATCGGAGGGGCAAGGATGTTGATGTAGAAGCCCTCTGTGGTTGCTTCCCCCTCTGGCAGAGTGCCGGCAAGGGCTCCAAGATGAGATCTCGCGCATACAGAAGGTGAAGGCGGTGGAAATTGTGTTTCGTGGTGCTCCGTGATGTTTTCGGGGTACATAGGTATATATAGGAGGAAGAAGTACGTCGGTGGCTGCCCGAGGGGCCCACGAGATAGGGGGGCGCACCCTACAGGGGGGTGCGCCCTCCTATCTCGTGGGGCCCTCGGAGGCTTCTTGACTTGCACGCCAAGCTCTCTGGATCGGATTTGTTCCAAAAATAACGCTCCTGAAGGTTTCATTCCGTTTGGACTCCGTCTGATATTCCTTTTCTTCGAAATACCGAAATAGGCAAAAAAACAGCAATATGGGCTAGCCCTCCGGTTAGTAGGTTAGTCCCAAAAATGATATAAATGTGTAAAATAAAGCCCATAAACATCCAAAAGAGGTAATATAATAGCATGGAACAATAAAAAATTATAGATACATTGGAGATGTATCACATTCCCCGGCGTAACAGGCCCTAGTACGCCTATTACGCCGGGGAAGCAACACCTCGGTGTTTATCTTAGGGACGTGTGGGGCCTAGATCTACTGGCGCCCGATCTGGAGGTCGGTCGGGATTAAAGGGATGGCCTGGGGGCGCTGCCAAGCACGGCGGTGGTGTCAGGTCGAGGGGAGGGCGGGGCGGCGGAGGCTGGGGTCTAGGACGGTGGTCGCTGGCGGTTCGAGAAAGATCGTCAACAGTGACTGGCGGGAGGTAGACGAAGGCCATCTGCCCTTTACTTATATATCATACGGTTCATTAAAAAATCGACTGACCTATTTATTTTTAGTCGACTGTTATCTTGATATGACCACATGTGGTGGTGTGCTGGAGGAGTACCTGCCTTTCCTATGCTCATATATTACAAAATCATACGGAGTAGAATCTTATTTTGTTTTCCATGGACTGTTGTAGAGCTATCATATGTCGCCTGTCATTTATTTTTCAGCCACCTGCTATCTGCTACTTTTACGGTGCACTAGTTTTGCACACACTTAAACCATACTCTCACTATTGTGTTTTTATGCAAGGGTATTTCAGAGTCTGCCTCGAGAAGCAGCAAAGAAAAGAGAGAAGTCGCGCCAGCTTTCCTCGCGGGTAGGCACGACACTTTACAATGCTATAAAGGGTGCAGTGTCAGCAGATAGAGACGGTAAATGTAGCTCTGGAGTTGATGACCCTGCTCGCAATGAACCACCATCCCAGGTGCTTGCTTCAACTTCACGGTGTCATATGTGGTTACATGTTCCATATGGTGTCTAGCTTATATTCTAAAGGCCGAAGTCGGTCTTTATTAAGATAAGGAAATATATTTTTTACAGGAACCACCATCCCGTGAGCACCAAAAGACAAATAGCTAGTCAGGGCACTAGCCGAGCCAGTGACAAGCCCAGCAAAGACAGGCATCACCTGGAAGACAACCAAAAAGCCGTGCTGGTGGCGAAGTAGCCCACCTCCCACCAGGCTCTCAGGTGCTAGATGATCATGCTCACCACTCCAGCCGGATGTCTAGCTTGTATTACTTCCAATTTGGTTAAATTGCATCTGCTTAGCTTACACATTATACTTTTGAATATGACATGCCTTTCTGTTCTTGGTACATACTAGTACATCCATGTATTAATCATGTTCTTACATCAAACGAATGTGCTTGTGTATCCCTCATCAATCACTTATGATGAGACAGTTAGGCAAGTGGACTACTCCTCATTTAAGGAATGCAGCGTTAGCCTCCTGACATGATTCTCAAGAAATAGCAAGGCTAGATGAAGATAGTGAACGTAGCTCTGTAGTTGATTACCGCATTTCCCCTACACTAGCATCGCGGGTGCTTGCTCTAACTTGGCAGCGTGATATGTGGTTGCATGTTGCATATGGTGTCTAATTGTAATTCTTCCAATCTGGTTAAACTGCATGTGCTATTCTGCTTACCTTATACATTATACCTGTTAATGTGACATGCCTTCCTGTATTTGGTACATAGTACATCTGTCTATTAAGCATGTCCATACATAGAACTATTGTCTTTTTTGTATCCCACATCAATCAATATAACGAGACACTTTTAGTATATAAAGTGCGATATTAGTTGCATCTTTCATATGATCTATAGCATGCGCTGCTTCTAATTTGTTGAAATTCCATTTATGATGGGATGCTTTTAACTTGGCAGAGTTATATTGGTTGCATCTTTCATGTGGTGTCTATCTTGCATTGCTTCTTATTTGTTGGAATGGTTTCTGCTTAGTTTACACAAACAATTGTGAACATGCCATGCCGTCCTGTTTTTCGTACATATTCCATCCTGGTGTCATGTGTTTGCCTTACATCAAAGTAGTGATTGTCAATATCATGCATGAATGAGTTCTGAAGAGAGAATTTTATTGCTTTTTCTTGTCAGTTTTACTTGAGAATTCAAAATCAATAAAGCGGAAGGAAGTTAGCAAGGCGGCAGATAAAGGTGCTCCTTCCAAATGGAGGGCCTCTACAGTTTCTACTCCTCCATCCCCCCAAGATGATTTCCAAGACAACACATGCATAGACACTCAATGTAGCTATGTTTATGATGAGCAGTCTCCCCTAGTGCACCATCACCTGTGCTCCCTCTAACTTGGCACTATTATATGTGGCTACATGTTATGTGTGATGTCTAGCTTGTATTGCTTCTAATTTTGTTGAATTCCATCCGCTTACTTTACACATTATACTTGAATAAGACACGTGTTCCTGTTTCTAGAACATACAATATCTGTCTATCACACCATGTTCTTACATCAAATTACTACTGTTGTGTAACCTGCGACGATCACTTATCATAAGACATGTTTGACCTCGGAGTGTGATATAGGTTACATCTCGCATTCTTTTCTAGCTTGTACTACTAATTTGTTGAAATGACACTTATGACGAGACCGTTTTAACTTGGTAGAGTGATATTCGTTGCTTCTTTCATATGGTGTCTAGATTTCAATGCTTCTAATTTGTTGAAATGCCTTCTCCTTAGTTTACACATCATAAGGTGTGAATATGCAATGCTGTGAATATGCAATGGCACTAATGATGAGAGACCTCTAACTTGGTAGTGTAATGGTGTTTGCATCTTGCATATGATTTATTCCTTATAATGATCCACATTTGTTTAAACGCCATTTATGATGAGACAGTGTTAACTTGGCAGAGCGATATTTGTAGCATCTTTCATATGGTGTCTACCTTCCATTGCATTGCTTCTAATTTAGTGAAATGTCTTCTGCTTAGTTTACACATCATAGTTCTGGTTATCTCCCCCATCCTGTTTTTCGTACATATTACATCCTCCTATCATGTGGTTGTCTAACATCAAAGTTTAGTTTGTCTGCATCACGCATCAATTTGTTCTAAAGAACTAAATTGTTATTCATTTTTCTTGTCGGCTTGACGTAACATGGCACAGAGAAAGAGGAAGAAACACAGAATGGTAGGGAATGGGAAGGGGATGAATCCTGCAGATTCTGCTAGTACTGATGGTGCAATAGAAGGTCAAAGTCCAGCGGAAAATTCTACAAACAGGGTATCCCATGCTACAAGAGCTGCAGAAAAAGCCAAATAGAAACAAATAGCTGCCACCAAACAAGCAGAGACAGCCCTAGTTCTTGTAACACCTTCCACAGTACTACCAGCTGCACGAGTTACTCGTGCATCAACTGAGCTAGCAGCACGTTCCCAAGCTCCCTTTCCACCTGACACTACTTCCCAAGTACTCTTTACACAAGACGAGTTGGCAAGATCAGATTTACCTTGTGACCTTCAACAACAAGAAGGTAGTTGCTGGAGTCAATTTACACTTGCATGCTTCTTTATATGTAGTCTCACAGTTTGATGTACACTAACACTTCCTATTTTCGTTGTTGGACTAGAACCTAGGCGCAAGAGGAAACAAACATCAGGGATAATGCTCGATAGGTTAACAAAATCTAGAGGAGGAAAAATGGAGATCCGTTTTGAGGCAGGTTTAAAAAGGCCATGTCTTGCTACAGAGCCAATCAAGTTAGTATCAGAGGTAGAGGTTGCCGTTAGGTGTCATGTTTGTATCCTCCCAACATGAATTTAGTACAGGAATGACAAAGACGAAACCGAGTTCAACACCTTCCTCGACCATTTATCTGTAAGTATGGTTATGTATGGATAATGAGACTCAACTAGTAATATCGTCTTGCTCTGTCCCATACTTTCTAGGTTACTGATAATGAGACTCCCATAATTTTCAACATATGAGGTTCAAGTTGGATAGCCAAGATGATGCAACCAGACAAGCTTGCACCCATGTTTTCAAGTCCGCTCTATGACAGTATCGGTATAACTTGAAGAAAACTCACATTGAAGGCAAGGCTAACAGTGAACTTTCCCAAACATCTGTAGTGGAAAATATATTGGATGAAGACTGGAGGGGCCTCGTTAAACACTGGTCTGATCCGAAGTATCAGGTAAATTATATATATGTAATCATATCACATGTTGAAGTCCTATTTACGCATGTGCCACACAAAACTATCTTCTTGTAGGTGAACTGTTCAAAGAACAAGGCCAACCATACGAAAGTGAAATTCCAACAGACGACAGGATCTCGTAGCTATATTGCACACTGCGAGGCTCTTGTAATTAGCTATTGTTTCACTCTTTTCGCTGTACCATATTATCAGATTTATATTGACTTGTTCCAAATGCAGAGGAAAGCCCGCAAGGACCAAAAAGTACCCAAACCAAATGATGTGGAAATCTTCAAGGACTGTCACACCAGCAAGAAGAAGGGCATGACTACACCAGTCAAAGCCGCTGTTGTAAGTCCTTAATCCTCATGCCTTTTAACTACTACTTACTCTGACTTGTGCCTTGAACTGCATGGTTTGCAGCCAATGTCTATTACACTTTTCAGTTTTATACACAATTGTTTAGCGTATCATTGCACCTTACAAGGTTTAAAAGAGAGGAGTGATGTTCCTTTGATCTTGACTTGTAATCTAGTTCCATGCTTGACATGCCCACACAACGTTACAATTGCCTCTTTGTCTGTTCTTAGTTGTTTTGTGATATGAATGATGTCATACTATGCTTACCGTATTCTAAACTTCGTCTCTTTATCCTTAGCCCTCAATACATTAGCGATGGTACATGGTCATATGTTTGGAACCTGGTTTTATTATGTACTTTGCAATAAAATACAACTAAAATTTTACATGGGTTCACCAGAATAAGTTCTGTATATAGACCAAAGCTATTTTGTTTGGTTTTGCTGCCTCCTTAATATCTTCTGTTCTAGTACTACTAATGTAAAAACTCAACTTTTCAGCGAGCTATGGAAAAAATGGTGGAACCGCCACCTTCTGAAGGTGGCGAGGCAACTATAACAGCAATGTCCTGTAGTGGGTGAGTACTAGTCCACTACTAGTGCCAAAAGCACGATCCTGCGTAATACTGGGTTGGTTGTGTCAGGACCCCGACTCAACGCCACATCGATCTAGCATGTAACACCTCATATCACTTTGCGGCCTCACGCACCGTATTCCAACGGGTGTCGCCTTACCTATGCCCGGGACCGTTTGCGTCTTTTGGCACACGTATATGACAGTGTCGCTAGCATCCATATGATAAGGAGCCCGGGCTGACATGGCTAGTCATAAACCCAAAGTGGCACAAACTTATAGGGACAGGCATCCATGACCCAGCATCGAACATGTCGGTCATCAGCGAGTGAATCCAGGCTGTAGCACTGGGCTAGCAGGACTCCGGTGAACCGGGCTCTAGCGGGCTAACAGGACTCCGGTATTCATCGCGTGAAATTTCCCCGAAGGGACAGACACAGGAACGAAGAAGGACACATGCCAGCCAGCCTAAGTGTTCCGGAGCAGTAGCAAGCTACCATGGCTCAGTGGAAACACTAGGAGACATTTCCCGGTAAGAGAGGCTACTAAGGATAAACAACTAGATAGTCAGATCCCACACATACCAAGCATTTCAATAACATACACACAATATGCTCGATATGTGCAAATACAACATGGCATCACAACATGACTCTACAACTCAGGTATTTTACTCAATAGGCTCCGAGGAGCGAGATATTACAAACATGGGTCTCATGACCCAACATTCAGAGCATACAAGTCAAAACACAAGCGGAAGCTATCATGTCTGAGTACAGACATCTATAAATGAAAAAGGCTGAAAGCCTGACTATCTACTAGATCCTGCCGAGGGCACAAGATCGTAGCTGAGGTAACAAGCTAAACGTCGAAGTCCAAGCGAAACTACTAGTGAGACTGAAGTCTCTCTGCAAAAACATAAAATAGGCAAACATGAGTACAAATGTACCTAGCAAGACTTACATCAGAACTAACTACATATGCATCATCATCAACAAAGGGAATGGTGGGGTTTAACTGCAGCAAACCAACTTTGACCCGGTGGCTATCCTGAACTACGACTGCAAGTAACTCTTTTGAGGTGGCGCACACGAGTCCACATATTCACCATATCAATACACCACTATGGATCTCCTCCCATCTCCCTACAAGAGCGCCATCCATAGCACTCACGCTTATCTTGCGCATTTTAGAGTATCCACTTTCACTTGTCTATGAACTGATATAAGCAACCCAGAAGTCCTTTACCGCGGACACGGCTATTTGAATAGATGATGTTAACCCTCCAGGGGTGTACCTCTTCATACATGTTTCCACCACTTAGCGTCTACACACGACATGTGCTCGGCAGACTTCAAGCGAAAGTCGACGTGGGTGTAGACCACGACCTACCTAAATACTCAAGTCTCTAGTCTAGGTTTATCGCCTATTCGGGTTCCATCCGCGAGGAGATCCGCCCGGGGTTTCGCTCACAGCCCCAATCGATGTGAAAAGGGTTCCCGAGACACCAAACAGGCGCCCGGTACACCGTGCCACGGTGTATCTACCGCATCACAGCCCACCCCTCGGGTCAGCACTGCCATGCCTCCAACACATATCCTACAAACACCAGAAACTAGTTGCAACTCCTGGACAGGGAACAAGGGTGATTAAGAAGTCGAGCGGGGTCATATTTCAGGGCCCAATGCATGGTAGTAGCTGAATCATGGATCACAAACACAGAACTCAGTTCTTGAGGACGGCTGCAATGAGACAACCCACCATGTACTCCTACATGGCCTCTCACCGCTACCTTTACCAAATCGTGTTCACACACTTAGCTCACACACAGTAGGACATGTTCACACACCTCTGATTCATTCCCGATGAATCAGACCTGACTCAACTCTAAGCAGTAGCAGGCATGACAAACAAACATGAATGAGTAGGCACAACATGGATCAAACAACTCCTACTCATGCTAGTGGGTTTCATCTATTTACTATGGCAATGACAGGTCATGCAGAGGATAAAGGGGTTCAACTACCGCAGCAAGTAACAAATGAAACGTTGTTGTCCTAATGCGGTAAAAAGAGCAGGAGCGAGAGAGTGGGATTGTATCGGAATGAACATGGGGGTTTTGCTTGCCTGGCACTTCTGAAGATAGTATAGTTCTTCATCGGTGTCATCGATCACATCGTCGGTACACGTCTACTGAGAGGGGACAAGCACCGGCACACAAAGAAGAAACACAATCAATGCAATGCACAATATGATGCATGCTATGACATGGCAATAAGAATGTGTTTTGGGCTAATGCAACTAGCAGCAGATTAAATGGAGTTGGTTTGAATCCAAGATTCAAATTCAAACTCCATATATGACATTTCAAATGCCATTAATTCAAATTGTTGTATACAGCACTTTAAGTTGTTCTAACATGCATGAAAATGGTATAGATGGAAAGATTAGATTTTTCTGATCATTTTTCATATATAATTTACCTCATTTGGAGTTACGGTTGAGTTTTCTATGATTTTTAGAAGTTTAGGCAATTTTCTGGATTTTCCTGATTTATTTTTAAACCAGAAAGTCACTTATTGCGTCAGCACTGTGTCATGCTTGCGTTAGCAAGTCAACAGCGCTGACCAGGTCAAACCTGACCAGTGGGTCCCGCATGTCAGTAGTTAATTAAACTAACTTAATTTAGTTTAAACTAATCTGGATTAATTAGCAGAGGGGGGGTCCCACTTGTCATTGACTCAGGGGAGTCAGCTTGGGCCCACCCAGTCAACGTCAACGGTCAAACCCGCCAGACCCGGTCAACGGCCCATCGCCGGCAAGGCCAGGGACGGTGGAGGGGTGTGGGTTTCCTCCTTCGGCGACCAAATGGCCGGCGAAGGGCGTCTACGTGATGCGGGCGCTCGTCCGCGTCGAGTAGTGGCAACGGCTAGGCCTAATATGGCCGGAGTCGTCACCGGCGTCGACCTTGGCTGTCGCCGGAGCTCGGGTGAGCTCGGGGTCGACGCTATGGTGCACGGGAGGAGGAGCTGGTGGTGGCTACGGGCTCCTGAGATCGTGGTGAGCACGACGGTGGGCTCGGGAACGAGCTGCGGTGGCTGTGGCCACGGCCACACCATGGCCGGCGGCGAGAAGCTCTCGGCCGCGGTGGAAATGAAGCTAGGGGACGAGCGCGAGCTTGAGAGAAGAGGGAAGAGGAAGAGGGGCTCACCGCGAGTGCATAGGTGGCCTCAGCGTTCTCGGGGAAGGCTCGGTGACGGTGGAAAATCGCCGGCGATCTCCATGGCTGAAGGAGGAAGAACGGGGCGGGGACTGCGCGCCGGGGCTCTTCTGGTCGCGTGAGACGACGAGGAGGACGAGGGAGGACCGGCGGAGCTCGAGGGCGTGTCAGAGAGGCTTGGGGATGGCTGCGGCCGCGCGAGCGCTGGTTGGCGGCGACGGCTGCGCTCGGATGAGCTCAAGGGAGAGAGTCAGGGAAGGGGAGAGGATGCAGCGGGTGAGGAGAAAGAGCGAGGGGACACGGGGCGTCGTCGTGGCGGTGCTAGGAGGGCCGGGGAAGTAGGAGAGGGCCGGGGAAGCAGGAGGTGGCCGGGGTGCGTGCGTGCACGCGTCGGCACACACGCGTCCTCCTGGCAGAGGAGGAAGGCGACAGGGGAGTTGGCGGTGGTGGGCTGGGCTGTGCAGTGCTGGGCCAGCACAGGAGCTGGGCCGGTTGGTGGGCGCCAGGTAAGTTTCTCTCTCTCTCTACCTTTATTTCTGTTTTCTATTATTTCTGTATCTGTTGGGCTTTATTAAAAATACTTAAACAGATCCAAAAATCATGAAACTAATCATGGCTACTGTTTAGAATATATCCAATAGTAAACATTTTTGTTTATGATTATTTGAGCATTTAAAATATTTTATAGCATTTAACTGCCCAAATGCAAATAGGGTATGACTTAATTCAGAGCCCAATATGTCCTGCAAAAATATAAACCATTTCTGGTAGATGCTTTCACCTCAAACCAGAAATGTTGAACATTTTTAGAGGGCATTTTGATTTCAATGAAAAAGATTTTATTTTGACCCTAGTTGAAATCATTTGGTGCTAGGGTTTAAGCATCCCCATTTCAAGTTTCCAATAAATTTAGACATGATGCATGGATGATTATGCAACTACTTGCAAACAAACTCTAGGGCTATGACAGGTTGTTGAGTCAATCTCGTCCAAATTGCCTCATGATCAAGATATGCAAGCTCAAAGCAATGTTGTATCTGCTCTCCAGACACAAGTCCATTCCCTAACAGAGACCCTTTGTGAAACAAGGAGAGACATTGTTTGATGTCATCAAGATATGCATGGTATCGAAACTAGACTATCAGACATTTGCTATGTTGTTCAGGAGCCTAGGAGAAATGAAGGCGAAGGTTATGGTGCTCCATCAGACAATAAAACATGAAAACGTAATAGTCAGGTCAAATGAACTGAGCTTCTGAACTTCCAGTGATGCATTTATCTGCTAGACTTTTAAGTTTTATGCCAATCTTCCTTTTGTTTTATAGTTATAATTTGTTTTGGTGCGATACAAAATTTGTTCTTAATGTGCAGCCACCGGCTGAAGTAAACAACAAGCCATTTTTTATAGTGTAGGGTGTTCCCTATATTTGCTCTGGTGGCGATCTTTGATGCCGAGTGGATGTAATTTGTGCAATTGCCTTAATAGGCTAGCATTATTTTCTGCCTTATTTATTTCCTACTCTTGTTTTTCCCTGGTTTGCTAGTGGCCGCAACAACCATGGGCCATATATGGGACATAGGATCCATGGTTCTCCTACGGGTCATCGATAAATGGGCCTCCAACAGGGCCGTAGAATCGGTGGGCCTCGGGCCGTTGGATAAATGGGTCTACACGGGCCGTAAACGGGCGTAATTGGTATCGTCCTAGCACGATAACAGGCCGTTAATAGGCCAGAGGATAGCAAGGGCTTAATTCTGTCACAGACATAGCGGGTCGTTAATGGGCCGGAATATAGGTCAGGTTGGAAACGGCGCAACGGGTTAACAGGCCAGAAACGGGCTGATCTTGCCATGGGCCGAATTTGGCCCGTGGGGAACAGGCCAGTAATGGGCCAGAAGTAATCAAGGTCCGGAAAGGAGGTCAAGAACGTATGGGCCGTCAATAGGCCTAACACAGATTGGAAACGACCCATGTGAATCCCGGGCCGTTAACGGGACAAAGAAATTTACTATTCATTATGGTCTAGAGTCACCGTGGGCCTCTAAAGGGCCTAAAGATACAAAGGCCTCATATGGGCCGAAAGACGTCGTGGGCCATACATCGGCCGAAAGTGAAAAGGGCTGGTGTTATGTTCGACGGCCACATGACGTTGTTGGGCCGATTTCATTAGGGCCTAACGGGCCGTGAGTTACCGGGCCGTAAAATGGGCTATTTGCGAAGAGACCGTTAACAGGATTTTCATGGGCCAGCCTGTTAACTTTTGACCAAGTCTAAGGGGTCGGCTTTGTAAGCTAAATGGGCCAGTGGTGGGCCGTCGCACGTGTCGACATATCATAGGCGCCTGTCTGATCCATTGACGAGTTGACACGTATTTCGTCAGTCCAATAAGAAATTTACACGTGGAAATTTCCCATAGGTCCGGGCTGTTA
The DNA here is from genome assembly GCF_002162155.2 of Triticum dicoccoides. NCBI lineage: Eukaryota > Viridiplantae > Streptophyta > Magnoliopsida > Poales > Poaceae > Triticum > Triticum dicoccoides. The sequence goes on from NC_041385.1 coordinate 100,462,512, forward strand.
ACGGGTTATCGGATCCAAAACCCGACCCAATAGCTTAACGGCGTTCCGTTACGGTGGATGCCACGTGTCGGTCACCCTTGACGAAAGCACTTCTGTGATGCGCGATTTATCGTCATAGAAGTGGACACTTCTGTGATGATAATTTTGCTAATGTCATCGAACACTTCTACGACAACACATGTATTACTATCTTGATTCTGTCATAAAATCATCATGGATGTACATGCATGACAAAAAACGCGACCTACTGTGACAAACATGTATCATCACAAAAGTGTAATTTTTTGTAGTGATTTTGCGTGTGATCGATCCAGAGCGCGCCGACGACTGCCGCACCACGCCACCATCTTCGTCTCATCACCTTTGACCTCTCCCTGGCGCTCGCCGACATCGAAGACGTCGCAGTGGGCATGGGAAAGACGTGTCCAAAGCTACAGTGCGCCCCGTGCCTCTATCTTCTTCCTCCACTGCCTCCTGTGGTCGTCCGCGCGTAGCACAGCTCCCGCGTGAATGTTGAGCACCTCTACCCCTCACTGGCACCGTTCGTCGTCGCTCGCCAGCTTCTAGAGAGCTCCTACAGAGCCATGTGCCCCTATTCCCCTCCGGCTATAAATTTGAGCCCTCCCACCTCTCCGAGCACTCAAAACCCACCACCCAATCTCCACAACACCTTAGCATAGTCGCAGCCCAGTCGGGCAGGCCTCTGGCCGCCGTCCCCTACTCGAGCTCGCCGGCGATCCTCGCAACCCCTCCTCCTCCCTCCGGTCCCCCTCGAGCTCGATCCACCCCTCAGGCGACTCCTTGGAGGTCCACTGGTGTGGTCTGGACGCGTTGGAGCCCCTGGAACCGCCCCTCTCAGTCGTCTTCCTCTCCTATGACGAAACCCGACCGCAGCCATCGCTTGCGAGCTTGGTTGTGAGCTGCTCCTGCCGTCTGTCATCGAGCCACGGGTACAGGCAGGTGCGCCTTTACCCCCTCTCTCTTTCTATCCCTCTAGATTCGGCCAAGGACCCCTCCTCGCCGGTGGGAGCTCCGGCGAAGCACCATCGTCACCATGTTTCTCTCCCGGTCCTTCTCACCTGACCAGCGGGGCCCTCTGACAGCCTCTCCACTCGCGCTGGAAGCGGTACGAGTGGAGGCGTATTCTGAGAATACATCATCGACGTCACCCCCTGGTTTCTGTTTAATTCAAATTATTTCAAATATTTGACGAAGAACATTGACCAGCTATAACTTTTAAACTATAAGTCCAAATGAGTTGATTCTCTTTGCATTGTGTTTGTTTTGAAGATCTCTAGCAGCACACTAAAATGGAGATTTTTCCTTGTTATCTAGAATTTCTGGTGATTTTCAGAGTGGTTCTTGATATTTTGTTTTGCTATTTTTAAATATTTTCAGCGGGAGAAGCTTGTCTTCAAGATAACCAGGAGGAGTGTGAACCTCCTCTGCACTAAGGCAAGCCACACCAACATTCGGATGGTGTCATTTCAATATCTATGATTTTCCCAACTTGAATATGAGTTATTTTCATGCATTTAACTATTTAAATAAATATTTCTTAGTGCTAGTTATTTTTTCATGCTTGAAATGCGTGGTTAAGGTACTGGTTGAATGCATGAGCTAGTTTTAGTCAATAGAAGAAATTCCTATTGAAGTGATTATGCTTTTATGAATAATGGTACCTTCTTTATGAGATAATAGGATTTTCATATATATTATGAGGTAATTAAAATGATGAATGATATAAACCAGTAAAGTAGAACCAGTAAGGTTTAATGATGAGTAGTGCCAGTAGGTCATTTTGATGATGTTGATCCGTTCACGTTGATTGGTAAGCTTTGCATGTCGAATAGTTGCATGATCATGGCATCTGATGAGTTGAGTTATTTTATTTTCGAGTTAAACCTGATGTTAATCCAACTTGAATATAATTTTGATCGAGTAATGGTGCCACTGAATCGAGTTTCCCAGTGCGACCACATTTGCCTTTATCAGAAGGTCTTGATTCGTTCAGTTCTCATGCCTCTCGCCGGTGCCTCCAACGAGGGAAGGTTATGGGCATGTTGTACCCTGGCCCGGTAAGCAGACATAACCTTGTGTTCCCATTTGTTGTTATGGTGCCTTGTCCCCGTTTGGGACCGTTTTTGCCACGACGATGGCCATTGGTGCCTTTGGTAGGCACGGGGCCACCCATGACTTAGCCCAAAGGGGAGTTGGTCAGAGTGGCCGGGGGAGTGTCATGGCAATGGGAGGGTTTCGTCGGAATGCCGTTGTTCCACTCGAATGGGATGTCGAGGCCATGGATTCCGTGGTGTGGGTAAAGTGTGTTACCTCTACAGAGTGTATTTAATCTATCGATAGCCACGTCATTGATTACGGACACAGCTCGTGAGTAAGTCACACCATGGATCAACATTAATAAGTAATCTTGCACAATGAAGATTTGTTGTTGGCACTGGTTATGTGATGATTTGTGGAATCATGAGGTGATCATAGTTGGCATCAAATTGTTGACTTCATTTGTGATCTGGGTAAGATCACCATTCGGTTATGAGGTAACCCGTCTGGTAAGAGAGTCCGAGGGACTCGGTGCACAAGTTGATTCCACCGCATCAGTAGCATGAATTGCATTGCATTAATCTGAATAATTGTCATGATATTGTTTGCCATTATGCTTATGTTTGTTGTGAGCTTGCAAGTACATTTAGTGTTCTGACCTGGCGTGTCATGCCAGATTTCAGGCAAGTCAAATCGGAACGGAGAGCTTCCAGCCTCTAGATCGTGTCCACATCGGTTTCCCTGTGCTATGGAGTTCCACTTTGTTGTAGTTCCCCAGCCGCGTAGTTAATGTGATTGAGGCCCCTTCATGTTCATTAAACAATGTACATACTATTCAGCCACACCGTGTGTGCTTCTTGGCCTCGCAACTGAATGTAATATCAGACCTATGTTCCCGCTAGCATCAATAAAGCGGTTGTTTTCTGTACCATGTTGTTGTGTGTTGACAGAAGACTTGTCTGGGCTTGCAATGCAACGTAAACCGGTTGCTCTGAGCCGGGGTGCCATGGCCGCCACCCCTTGTGGGCTGGTGTGCTCCCATCTTATGGCCCATATTGCCCATACCTTTCCTCCGGGGGTTCTGGTAACCCTCCCGATACTCCAAAAAATACCTGATACACTCTGGAGAATTTCCGGTGTCCAAATACTATCATCCTATATATCAATCTTTACCTCTCGACCATTTCGAGACTCCTCGTCATGTTCGTGATCTCATCCGCGACTGCGAACAACATTCGGTCCCCAAATCACATAACTCATAAAATATAATACCGTCATCAAACGTTAAGCGTGTGGACCCTATGAGTTTGATAACTATGTAGACATGACCGAGACACCTCTCAGGTCAATAACCAATAGAGGAACATGGATGCCCATATTGGCTCCTACATATTCTACAAAGATCTTTATTGGTCGAACTGTTATGACAACATACGTTATTCCCTTTGTCCATCGGTTTGTTACTTGCCCGAGGTTCGATCATCGGTATCCTCATACCTAGTACAATATCATTAACGACAAGTCTCTTTACTCGTTCTGTAATGCATCATCCTGCAACTAACTCATTAGTCACTTTGTTTACGAGGGTTCTTATGAGATGTGCATTACCGAGAGGGCCCAGAGATACCTCTCCGATACTCGGAGTGACCAATCCTAATCTCGATCTATGCCAACCCAACAAACACCTTCAGAGATACCTGTAGAGCATCTTTATAATCACCCAGTTATGTTGTGACGTTTGAAAGAACAAAAGGCATTCCTGTGGTATCCGGGAGTTGCATAATCTCATAGTCAAAGGAATATGTAGACATGAAGAAATCAATAGAAATAAAACTGAACGATCATAATGCTAAGCGAACAAATGGGTCTTGTTAATCACATCATTCTCCTAAGGATGTGATCCCGTTATCAAATGATAACTCATGTCCATGGTTAGGAAAACTTAACCATCTTTGATCAACGAGCCAGTCAAGTAGAGTCTCACTAGGGAGACAGTATTTGTCTATGTATTCACACACACACACTAGTAGAAAAAGGGTCTAATGTTCAGCTCATTAGTCCCGATTTGTAACTGATCTGACACTAATGTGACCATTATTGCCAGTTGTAATGGCTAGGAGGGCGGTGCTCATTAGTCCCGGTTCATGGTGAACCTCTAGTCCCGGTTCGTGCCACGAACCGGGACTAAAGAGGTGGTGACAGGCTGGTGTCAAGCTGCGGCCCCACCAAAAACTTTAGTTCCGGTTTGTTGGACGAACTGGGACCAGAGATGCACCTTTACTCCCATCTTGTATAACCAACCGGGACTAAAGATCATCCTATATAAACCCTTCGTCGAACCAGAGCTCTCTGTTCTTCCCCTTTCCTCTCCTATCTGTTTCTTCCTCTCTTCTCGAGCTCATCCTCTATTTTTCACAAAATTTGTCAAGATTAGAAGGCACCCCATCCATCCAAGTGAACATAAATGCTAGCAACTTTGTCCTTTCGCCTCTCATTGCTAGATTAGATCTTGCAATGCTCTTTAAGTATAGTGATATGTGGATTTTAGTAATTTGGGATAAATTATATGTGGTAGTTTAATTGATTTATATGCAATATGAGCTCAAAATAACTCTTAGTTTACATATGTAGGTGTGGTTTACTTAGTGCCTTCCCATCCCTGTCCTAACCACCGTCGATCGCCCGCACCGTCCCGTCGCTGACACCACCTTGTGGTGAGCCTGTTGTTCTTATCCTTTTTACATAAAAAAAATCATGTTTCTGTGATTTTGATATATAGTTACTTGTATAATTACCTTACCCGTACATTGTTTCTTTTACATAGTACCATGGTTTTGATATCCGTCCCTGTCGGCCCTCGTCCGGTTTATGATTCGGATGTGGCATATTCTATCTTATAACTATTTGTTGCATTTCGTGTTGATGAAAAATTATGCCCATCAAGTTGACATAGATATTTTTATCTAGGAGGTATGTGAACCGGAAATTCCAACCGACCCTATTGTCGAGAGGTTAAATTTAGTGGAAAAAAACAAGTATTTGAAAGAAAAATTGAAAAGAATTGAGGAGGAGAAGATGGAATTGGAGTTGCATCTTGCCGATGTCGTCGATGATCACAAGATCGAGATGGAGAAAATGCGCTTGAAGAACAGAAAGATTAGAAAATATGCTATTGATAGTGAGGCTTGGTATCATTATGATGTTGGATCAATTGTTACCTTAGTTGCAATCTTGATCGCATGTGTTGTTCCATTTAAATGCTTTAGCTAGAGAGTTTGTATGTCCTTTTATGAGAATAAGTGTGTATGGAACTTTATGTATGAACTTTATGTATTAACTTGTATTAATTTTGTCTTTTCGGTGCTGTGTAATGAAGATGAGCTGACAACAAAGCAAAGAAGGTTGTCTGCCCTCTAGGATTAGAGGGGCAGAAGATACATGCATGGCGCGCCTAATGACTGCATCCTCTACCACGGTGAGTATAAGGATTTGAACGTGTGCCCAGTATGCGGTGCATTGCGCTATAAGATCAGTCACGATATGACCCTGGTGATGTTGAGGGCAAGCGCCCCAGGAAGAAGATTCCTGCCAAGGTGATGTGGTATGCTCCTATAATACCACGGTTGAAACATTTGTTCCAAAAGAAAGAGCATTGCCAAGTTGATGCGATGGCACAGAGACGACTGTAAGAAATATGGGAAGTTGAGAGTACCCATTGACGGGTCAAAATGGAGAAAAATCGAGAGAAAGTACTAGGAGGACTTAGCATGTGATGCAAGGAATGTATGGTTTGGCCTAAGCGCCTGGGGAGTAGAGCAGCAATCATAGCACCTGGCCTGTGACTCTATGTATGTATAACCTTCCTCCTTGGTTGTGCATGAAGTAGAAGTTTATTATGATGCCAGTGCTCATCCAAGGCCCTAAGCAAACCAACAACGACATTGATGTGTACCTAAGGCCATTAATTGAAGAATTCTTATTGCTGTGATATGGAAAAGGTGTACGTGCGTGGGATGAGCTCGATCAGGAAGAGCCTGACCTACATGTGTTGCAGTTTTTGACCATCAATGATTGGCCTACTCTCAGTAACCTTTCAAGACAGTCAAACAAGGGATAACATGCATTCACGCACCATTTGGATGATACCGACAGTATATATTTGGATATCTGTAAGAAGAATGTGTACTTGGGACATCGTCGATTTCTTTCGAGCAGGTATCCCATAAGAAAGAAAGGCAAGCATTTCAAAGGCGAGGAAGAACACCGGACGAAGCCTTGTCACCGTACTGGTGATGATGTACATGATATGGTCAAGAATTTTAAGGTAATCTTTGGAAAGGGTCATGGTGGACAATCTGTTCCAAATGACGCTGACGGACACGCTCCCATGTGGAAGAAGAAATCTATAATTTGGGACCTACCCTATTGGAAAGACCTAGAGGTCCGCTCTGCAATTGACGTGATGCACGTGACGAAGAGTCTTTGTGTGACCCTTCTTGGCTTCTTGGGCATGTATGGGAAGACAAAAGATACACCGGAGGCACGAGAGGACCAGCAACATATGCACGTAAAATACGATATACATCAGGGTCATGCCAGCTACGCTCTTAACAAAGAAGAGAAGAAAATATTCTTTGAATGCCTGCTCAGTATGAATGTCCCATCTGGCTTCTAGTCGAATATAAAGGCAATAATAAATATGGCAGATAAAAAGTTATAGAACCTAGAGTCTCATGACAGTCACATGATTATGACGTAGCTGCTTCCGGTTGCATTGAGGGGGCTTCTACCGGAAAACGTTCGATTAGCCATTGTGAAGCTATGTGCATTCCTTAATGCAATCTCTCATAAGGTAATCGATCCACAAATCATACCAAGGCTAGAGAATGATTTGGTGCAATGTCTTGTCAGTTTCGAGTTGGTGTTCCCACCATCCTTCTTCAATATCATGACGCACGTCCTAGTTCACCTATGCGAAGAGATTGTCGTTCTTGGTCCTGTATTTCTACATAACTAGCGGGGTAACCCGCACATTAGCGTGGCTAGGCTCAATAGATATTATCTTGTCTTTAGGATGTTACAGAAGTCGGTGCGTACTATTTTACTGTTAATTATATTCTCTTGAAACTACGTTGCTCGTGCAATTAATTATCATTAAAAATATCCATAATATATGTCTTGTGGAAACATGATTGCATTTTGATATAATTATTCTGATGATTATAATGATTTTTTGGCAAGTTTGATAATAAAATTTCTTGTTATTTGAGTTTGTGACCCACCCTGGGAAAGCGTTTACTTTCGTATTGATGTCTGGCATCCCTCCTCCACTCCTCCTCGAATGCAGTTTAATTGGAAATCATATATGGACTCCTATTTAAATGTCCTTATTTCCCTCTCCTTTATTCCCATCCAAATTTGTATTTTGGATGGCTAAAATTGATTTTAATGCTAACATATAAACTGGACCTACCATATACTTCAAGGGGAAAATTATTTACTATACATGGACAAACGTGGTTGCTTGTTTGCCTCTTATTTTAATATATAATAATATATTACATTAAATTAACATGTTTTGTGGCTTTCCATATTTATTGACGCACCCACAAAATAATTCTTCTTTCATTATACAGTATGCTCGATCGTGCAGATATATAGCATTGTGGAACCGATCTTTATTTTGCTTGCTCCTATCATACATTATGTGTACATATCTTACAACACTTTATTCTTCCTAGTTATCAATGTCTCTATTTCTTCCTAAGTATAGTGAAATCAGCTAGTTAGCATTGATTCCTTCATATCTTTGTTCTTCTCATCCGCACATATTGATCTATTTCGTATTTAACTTCATACACACTTTTCACCTTCTGAGAAAATCCAGGTGCCAACTAAATTGACATGTGAAATTTGTACTACGGATTTTGCCCTCCTGAACACCTAAAACCTTCTGACATAGTCGACCAAATAGATAAAAATATATGCAAATTCCTGAAATACAAAAATAAGTAAATATCTGGGTCTGTAACAGTAAATAGTATGTGCATTGTGTCGATGCATTTTTGTCATTTTAGTTCAGTTATAGATAGATAAAAAATTATTTATGAAATTCTTTTTTTGCGAATATTATTTATGAAATTCTACCTACATTTTTTGATAACATGAAATTCTACGTACATGTAATGAAGAACTCCTCACAAAAGAAATGAGCAACTATATGTGCGTATAGAGTAACTTTTTATTTATTTTTACTACAAACAGTTGTTTTGGTTTTTAAGTGAGCTCCAAGAAGCTGACTGGACACATCTATACATAAGTTAATTATAATATGTTTGCATCGGCTAGCTTCTTCGTTTAAAAAAAACCTTCTAGCTTCTTAGTAGTAACATGCACGGACATTTTCTATTTTATGGCTTTTGGGTCTCCTGTAGTAATTGAATCGACAACGGAAGCAAGTAGCGTGTGTGACCAAGACTTTTAGCGTTACGTGCCTCCTTTTCTTTTCCTTGTTATCTGGCGTGGGAGATTTAATCGTGTGTAATAGGAATCTCTAAGTAAAGACGTGTTAACCCTAAAAAAAGCAATGACGTGATAGTCCAATATGGTCATTCATACATGTTTATATGTTACGCAATTTTTTTAAATCTCAACCATTATTTTTCTGATCTGATGATGCAAATAATATTAGCATATGTGGACAAACGTGATGACTGGTTTATCTCTTGTTTTAATTATATAATAGATACATTGCCCTTTGAGAGGTTCATGGGGGTCTTAAAGAAATATGTTCAGAATCGTGCTAGGCCAGAAGGAAGCATCTCCAAGGGCCATGAAAATGAGGAGGTCATTGAGTTTTGTGTTGACTTTATTTCTGACCTTAAGCCGATTGGTGTTCCTGAATCGCGACAGAAAGGCAGACTGGATGGAAATGGCACGCTAGAACCAAATCAAATAATATGTATGGACGGGCATTCTCTCACTCAATCACAATACACAGTTCTACAAAAGTCCACCTTGGTGGCTCCGTATTCAGAGGAGCATAAGAATATTCTACGCTCCAAATACCCAGAGTAGTCTGACGACTAGATTACACGTGAACAAACGACGACTTTTGCCGGTTGGTCGCAGACACGTGCCATGCATGACGACGCTGTTGAAGATGACCTGTACTTGTTGTCCCAGTTACCATCTTCGAATATAATGACTTTCAAAAGGTACGAGATAAATGAGAATACACTTTACACGATCGCCCAAGATAAAAAGAGCACCAACCAAAACAGCGGTGTCTGCTTTGATGCAACAACAAAAAGGGGACATGACACATATTATGGTTACATACAGGAGATATGGGAAATTGACTATGGAAGTGATTTGAAGGTCCCTTTGTTTCAGTGCAAATGAGTCAATATGACCGGAGGCGGCTTAAAGGAAGACCCGCAGTACGAAATGACAATACTGGATCTCAACAATCTTGTGTACGCAGACGAACCATTTGTCCTAGCCAATGATGTGGCGCATGTTTTCTATGTGAAGGACATGTCTACCAAGCCGAGAAAAATAAAAGATAAAGAAGAGAATACATCATACGATGAGCCAAGGCGCCACATAGTTCTTTCAGGGAAGAGAAACATCATGGGAGTGGATGACAAGACAGACATGTCAGAAGATTATGAAAAGTTTCATGAAATTGCTCCCTTCAGAGTGAGTGTTGACCAGAGAATCCAGTTAAATTATGAAGATTGTCCATGGTTACGATGCAAAGGGACACAAGCGAAGAAAAAGTTTCAACCCCAAAGATCCCTCTCTGGGATGTGACCGACTTTACCGTCATCACTTTCTTCTCTAGTGAGTTTCCGGACTTATATATCTGGAAGGTCCCACTTTGGACAAACCGCATGGAATCTTTGTAATAGATAGGGTGCTTATGTGTTTTCGCATTTGAAACGTGTACTTGTGTGCTTCGGACAAACATCATCAATTTTCAATCCTTTCCTAATTCATTTGGTATTTTCAGCTCATTTACTGATTTTTTGAGCTAAATGACCCTGAAATTGAAAATCACTACAAATAAAGTCAGAAAAGGTTGAAAGTTGGGATGGTATCATTACACCCACATAGCATGTTTTAAAAAGTTGAGAGGGTTATGGCAAAAACTGGATGCACTTCGTGTACAAAATGGACAATCTCTTTCGAAGTATCAGGGTTTCGGACGAAAACTCATCTCTTACAAAGGCATTTCAATTTTTTAAACTTATTTCAACTCTAGACCTTTTGTGTGTTCAGTATGCACCATTCAAAGCCATGTCATTAATTTTTAACCATTTCTGACTTTATTTGCTATTTTTCATGCATTTACTGATTTTCTTGAGCTAAATGACCCTGAAATTGAAAAGCTCTACAAATGAACTCCGAAAAGGTTGCAAATTGAGATGGTATCATCATTTCACACACATAACATGTGCTAAAAAGTTGTGAGGGTTACGACAAAAACTGGATGCACTTCGTGTACAAAATGGACAATCTCTTTCGAAGTATTAGGTTTCACATGAAAACTAATCTGTTACAAATGCATTTCAGTTTTTAAAACTTATTTGAACTCCAAACTTTTTGTGTGTTCAGTATGCACCATTCAAAGCCACGTCGTCAATTTTCAACCATTTCTGACGTCATTTGCTATTTTCATGCATTTACTATTTTTTGAGCTAAATGAGCCTAAAATTGAAACACACTACAAATGAACTCTAAAAAGGATGAAAGTTGGCATGGTATCATCATTTCACCCACATAGCATGTGCTAAAAAGTTGAGAGGGTTAAGGAAAAAACTAGATGCACTTCGTGTACAAAATGGACAATCTCTTTCGATGTATCAGGGTTCCGGACGAAAACTCATTTATTACAAAGGCATTTCGTTTTTTAAATAACCTAAGTATTACCAAACTGAATATAATGATAAAACACACTAAGATTAAACATACGAAGAAATGATCACTAAAAAATCTTTTTTTAAGGTAAAGTTATTCACAAACTAGTGATTCGCAGAAATTTCAAATAATTCAAATTTATACTATTCAAATATGAAAACTACTGGCACTAGAAAGTTTATAATATTTTTTACCTAAAGAAAAAATATTCACAAAGAAACTCTAAATGAAAGCACAAAACAACTCAGAAATAAAAGAAAATAAATAAAAAAACAAAGGCATTTCATTATTTTGAATAACCTAAGGATTACAAAATTGAATATAATGATAAAACACACTGATATTAAACATAAGAAAAAAGAATAACTAAAAAATCTATTTTTAAAGTAAAGTTATTCACAAACTAGTGATTCACACAAATTTCAAATAATTCAAATTTAAACTTTTCAAATTTGAAAACTACTAGCACTAACAGAAAGTTTATAATTTTTTTTGCCTAAAGCAAAAATATTCACAAAGAAACTCTAAATAAAAGCAAAAAACAACTCAGAAATAAAAGAAAATAAATAATGAAGAAAATAAAAAATGAAATAATAAGACCGCCTACTGGGCCACAACGGCCTACATACAACTAGAAACCCAACCTGTAGTTGGGCCACGATGCAGACCCGCACGGCCCAGTAGGCCCAACAGGGGAGCACAGGTACAATAGGCCGACAAAGGCATGCTTAGAGAGGAGCTCAAGAGAGCTACCGTGGCAGGGCTTATAAGACGGTGGGACTAAACATGCCCTGCACCGCGCCTGCGCGAGCACATGCCTTTAGTCCCAGTTGGTGGCTCCAACCGCTACTAAAGGCCATCCTTTAGTCCAGGTTGGAGCCACCAACCGGGAGTAAAGGTCTACGCTTCCTGCCGCTTGGCTTGGACAAAACAGACCTTCAGTCTCGGTTGGTGGCTCCAACGGGGACTAAAGGTCCCTCCTATATCAGCAGACACTTCAAACGATTTTAATTTTGTCTCTTCTTCCTCTTCAATCTCTGCCTTCGATGACATCATCACCGCCCCCATCGCCGCCCCTGTCCCGCGCTGTCCTCATTGCCGCCCCCTTCGCCCGCCGTCCCCATCGCCGCCCCCGTCCCCGTTGCAGCCCCCGTCCCCGTCGCCGCCCCGGCCCATCCCCGTCGCCGTCCTGGTGTCGCCGCCCCCGTCGCCTCGCCTCGTCGGCTGTCGCCTCGCTGTGAGACCCCCTGCCGCCATGGCCGCCCTCATCTGAGCCTGCACACACACACAATACACACACACACACACATTTTCTTAATTATTTTCTATTTTTCTGTTTTTTACTTTTTTATACTTTTATTTATAGAAATGTTAGACGAATTAGAAATATATAAATGTTAGATTAATGTCAAAGTTTTAGATGAATTAGATTAATGTCAAATGTTAGACGAATTAGTTTTTTATACTTTTAGTTAGATGAATTAGATATATTAATGCATGTTAGATGAATTATCTTTTTTATACTTTTGTCAAATATTAGATGAATTAGCTAGATACATTAATATGTTAGATGAATTAGCTAGATATCATTTGTCAAAGTTTGATCATATGTCAAAGTTTGAATTTTGACATATATATGCAACATTTGATCATATGTCGAAGTTTGATCATATGTCAAAGTTTAAATTTTGACATATGCAACATTTGATCATATGTCAAAGTTTGAATTTTGACATATCCAACATTTGATCATATGTCAAAGTTTGAATTTTGAAATATTCAACGTTTAATCATATATGTCAAAGTTTGAATTTTTACATAACAATGCCCCCATTATGGATGTGCACAAGTTGATCCACTTTTTCTCTGATCTCAGCTATATATATATTCTATATGTCATGTTTTCTGTCAAAGTATTGAAGAAATCCATGTCTACGAAGTAACAGGCGTATGATGCTTCGAAGCTCTTCAAAGTTGTTTTTGGAATGGAGTTTCGGATAGAATAATTCGCTTTTTGGTACAAATTTCAACAAAGGCCTTCCAAATAGCGATATTCGGAAGACTCTTGCTGAACTTCATACCAAAAAGCTAATTATCCTATCCGGGACTGCGTTCCAAAACAACTTGGAGAGATTTGTACCATTATGTGCCTGTTACTTCCGGCTAATGATGAATCCATGGTTTTCTCGAATTCTTTGACACTAGACAACGTGACATATAGAAGGGTAGATGAGATCAGGAAAAATATGTACCATCTTTTGCAGATCCAGAATGGAGCCATTTTGTTAAATCCCTTCAAGGTTAAGAGAATCCGTATTATGATTCTAAATCCTGTTCCTAGCCAAAAATTTAAAAAATATTACATATTTGCATAGAATTTGTTATTGACGTCAACGATGCCCGGCCCGCATCCTCGTCGTCGACCCCTTTGCGACGACGTCCTGCTTTAGAGGCACCATGTACGGGACTGGGGTCCACGAGGCTGGCACAGGGAGGTGCTGCCTTCATGGGCGCGCATCTTGGTGACGAACCTAGGTCCCATCGTTGACCTAGAGATTCTTTGGTGGCTGGCGCGTGGGCCACATTCGGTGCGAAGGCTGGTGTCCCTCGCGGAGGTAGTACATCTCCGTGTCAGGGAGGAGGACGAGCACATCCCTCACTACATAGTTGCGTTGGACATCAGGTTCTCCAATACCTGGCATGTTCTTCAGGGATCTCACTGGAGCTATGATCCTGTGGTGGTTCCTTATCTTTGGGTGTCCACCGCGATTCAATTAGATTATTCGATAGTATTCGATCTGCATTAGCTAGAGTGATGTATTTGAGATATTTGAGACGATGTATTCGAGATTATATCATTCGATAAATTTCAAGACAATGTATTCGAGATTATATTGGATGATGCATATTATCTAGTATGATACAGTTTTATCTTTTGAGATGCATATCTATTATCTACTATTATTCTAGATGCATATCAATTATTTGCTATTATTTGAGATGCATACTAAATTGTTTCATATTTCTTCTGGATTACTTAAATAAAAGCTATGGCGGACAATATCAGCAGAGAAGGAGAAGAGGCTATGTTCGGGATGATACGCTCCCCGAGCCGGCCAGATGAGAAAGAACAAGATGACAACTCACAATATCTGAACAATACTGAGGAGGGTGATATGATATTCGATCAAGATGAACGAAGGGAAGAAGTCCAGAACTATGATGATCTTCAAATAACAAACACCGGTGAGGTATATTTATATAAGCAGGCATCTGGTGATCCATCACATGTTTTAATTGATTTGTATATATATTAAGGAATCAATCTTTCTTCTTTCAGCCCTCCGGATCGAGCAAATCTAATACAGGCAGCAGGATAGTGCGAGGCCCGTCCAAAAAGTTGAAGGATGGCGTAAAGTACAACATCGATGCCATCAAATCTAATGGCGAACTGCTCGAGCCTAAGAAGAATGCGGGCAAGTTCATTTGTCAGTGCGGAGTTCTTGTGAAGGACCAAATCCCGATCCCCATTCAAGAATGGAAGAAGCCAGCAAAGGAACGTCCAGATCTTACTTTTGTGGAAAAAAGAGAAAAAGATCGGCTTTGGTAATCTCTCATGTCAAATTTCACGCTACCAGATCATTTCACAGCTGCAGATGTGGAGAAAGTCAAGAAAGCTGCTCTTAGGAAGATGGCGATAGCGTTCAACAACCACACGAAAACTATATGGAACAAGTACCTCGAAGGAGGAAACAAGACTCCAAAATTTGAGGGAACACTTGAGAATGCAAGATATCACTTGGATGCTTTCGTGAAATTCAAGGAAGAATCAGAAGTAGCTAAGGAACGGTCGAGAAAAAACAAGATCAATGCCACTAAAAAGATATGGCACCATAAGCTTGGGCCAGGTGGCTATGAGGTGGCCCGACCTAAGTGAAATCTCACCGAGCAACAGATGGTGGAGGCAGCGGTCCCCCAGGGTCAGGACTTGGTTCTATGTGCATGGGGTGTCATTCGACCCAAAGACATGCGAGGTTTTGGAGCGGCAAAGTATTAAAGAAGCCACCGACAATTTACCTGTTGCAATCAAAGAGGCATGAACTAGGGTGTTCACGCCCAACATAGAGAACGACGACCTTATGCACGCCTGAAGAACCCTGAACATCCGGGAAGACCATGAGGCAAAGGCGTTGTTCCGTGGTTTGAGGGGTTTGCGGACTGGAACGCCAACTACAGAAGTCTTGCGAGAAGGAAGATGGCGGAGGAGAAGAAGAGGAAGCTAGAGGAGGAGTAGAGGAAGCAAGAAGCAGACCGCCTTCAAGGCCTAGAATCAGCACATGCGGAGTTGGCACTCGCTTTCCAGAAAAGGGGCTCTCAGCAGTGGCAACAACTAGCGGATCCAACATTGGATTGCACCGTCCCATCCATGCTGAGAAGCAGCGTGGGTTCTGCCCCGGGCAATGAGGCACTACTGGATGGATACCTTGTGGATGACATCATGCGTTACACTAATTGTGATCTACACTTTCAAATGAAGAACATATCCATGAAGGTGGCCAATGGTGTTGCTTATACAAATCCCCATGAAGCAACCTTCCATTGCAATCCGATTCTAGCTGGCTATGCTCGTGTCGCGGTTGATGAAGTGGTGGCACAATATTCTGGGCTAGAGCTTGACATTCCTGTAGGTGATGACGAGCGCACACTGGGAGAGGCCATACATCGGATCATTCTATGGAGAAAGGATTGCATCGTCTTTCCAAGGCCACCGACACCACGTCAGCCGGTTCCTCCTCCAAGTCCGCACTGCGTTAGCAGTGGACTCCAGCTCCTCCAAGTTAGCCACGGCCTCTGCAAACTCCTGCTCCTCCATGTCTGCCAACGTGTGAGCCCACTCCTACTCCTCCAAGTCCGGCACCATGTGAGCCCACTCCTTCTCCTCCAAGTCTGGCACCGCGTCAGCCCAGTCCTCCTCCTCCAAGTCAGGCACCGCGTCAACCGTCGCCGCCGCCTATGCAACAATGGAAGAGAGCCGCCACAGCTCCGGCGGCTAGCGGTACAAGTACATGAGGTAAGAGATACCAATTTGGTCCAAGCCTCAAGCCTCTTCCTCCTTGGCCTTACGACCTGATCGAGGAGGAAAAAAAGCCAAAATCTGAGCCCAAACGACGGCCCATTTTGGACCGAAACTGCCACCGCTACCAAAGGAGATTGTACCTGAGCATGTCATTGACAAATTTCTTCGTATGGCTAAAGCACCAGATCCCCTGCATGTTGACTCTGACTATGAGCGCCAAATCGAGAAGTCATATCAAGCACAAAAAAGGAGTCAAGCTCGAGCTCAAGCCAAGGAGCTGCCAAAAAAGTGGGAAAACTGTTCCCAGTTGGGAGAACATGCGGTGTAATCGATCCCCCCGCTCATTGTACCACCAACACATGTGAGTACCGATGCCGATCAGCTGGTAATAACCAACGCTCATAGACGGATGGCTCAAGAGGCCGGTGTCAATCAAGACACACTCAACAAGTCTATCTTCAGTTGCTATTGTATGTAAGTGATTTTTTTCTGTAATTTAAGTAAGTCTCTAGCTAGCTGTAGTGCTCGTTCATCATTACCTATAATTATCCTCACTTCTTTTTTGTGGTATTATGCAAAATGAAGATGTATGAAATGAAAAGAGCTGGACGCTATGACATTGGATTCATTGACCCAAATACCATTAATGAAGAGACATGGTCACAAGAATGGTCGAAAAGAGACAAAGAGAAAAGCTTGCTAGAGTTCTTGAAGCACCTAAATACTACTTCCTTACAACTTCGGGTGAGTCACACTATCTTGTACTACAAATTCAGTTTTTGCTTGCTAGCTAGATGTTAATAAGTGTATAGAATTTAGGGTAGTTGGTGAGTTATGCACATGCCCTCTTAATTATACATGCAAACATGTGCACACGCAGTTTCCACTGGATCTTGTTAATCATTGAAGGTGATGAGGGAAAAGTTGAAGTACTGGACTCACTACTTAAAGAAACTAGTGAGTACAAAATCATGAAGGGGATGGTCAACAGGTAATTTCAATCATTATCGAACTATATGTCGGCCTCCTCAAGTTCGTCATTTCTTGATATCAACTAATTAATAATTCCTTTATTCATTTTCTTTGCTGGCGGGCAGGGTTGATGGCGCATGGAAACAAAAGCTGAGATGGAAGCGAACCAAGGTAATTAATTAAGTAGTACTAGCTAGCTAGCTTATTTCTAGTTTCAATATATACCATTAGCATGCTTGATTAATTATTATTTGATTGAATTATATTCAATTAAGGGCCCTGAAGCAGGCGCGGGGGGCTGATTTATGTGCATACTACATTTGCGAGAACATTCGCATGATAAAGTCTGAAAGGAGCAGAACTGATAGAGAGCAATTGGTATGTTTGCTAGGACACTATTCACAATTTTTACATCATTATCTAATACACACACACAACTAATACATGCATATTGATCTCCTTATTTAAAGATGAAGGACATGCGGGATAAGCTCCTACCAACGAATCGTGTACGAGCGATTCAAGAGGAAATAATGGGATTTTTTCTTGACCAGGTCATAGATCCCAAAGGAGAATTCCATTACTTGTAATGATCTGCAAATTGTAGGAGAAATTGTATATACCGACTTGTGTGTGTGTGTGTATGTGTGTGTGTGTGTGTGTGTGTGTGTCTATATATATATATATATATATTGTTGGGGAACGTAGCAGAAATTCAAAATTTTCCTACGTGTCACCAAGGTCTATCTATGGAGAAACCAACAACGAGGGGAAGGAGAGTGCATCTACATACCCTTGTAGATTGCTAAGCGGAAGCATTCAAGAGAACGGGGTTGAAGGAGTGGTACTCGTCGTGATCCAAATCACCAGAGATCCTAGTGCCGAACGGACGGCACCTCCGCGTTCAACACACGTACAGCCCGGTGACGTCTCCCATGCCTTGATCCAGCAAGGAGAGAGGGAGAGGTTGAGGAAGACTCCATCCAGCAGCAGCACAATGGCGTGGTGGTGATGGAGGAGCGTGGCAATCCTGCAGGGCTTTGCCAAGCACCGCGGGAGAGGAGAAGGGAGAGAGGTAGGGCTGCGCCTGGGAGAGGTCAAACTCATATGTATGCAACCCCAAATACCTCAACTATATATAGGGGAGAGGGAGGGGGCTGTGCCTACCCTAGGGTTCCCACCCCAAGGGGTGCGGCTGCCCCCAAAACCCATCTAGGGTGCGGCCAGGGGGGGAGAGGGGAAACTTGCCCCCCAAGTTAGGTGGGTTTGCTCCCTCCCCCAAACCCTAGACACCTTGGGCCCGTGTGGGGGGGCGCACCAGCCCACCTGGGGCTGGTCCCCTCCCACACTTGGCCCATGCAACCCTTCGGGGCCCGTGGCTCCACTTGGTGGACCCCCGGGACCCTCCCGGTGGTCCCGGTACGTTATCGATAAAACCCGAAACTTTTCCGGTGACCAAAACAGGACTTCCCATATATAAATCTTTACCTCCGGACCATTCCGGAACTCCTCGTGACGTCCGGGATCTCATCCGGGACTCTGAAAAACATTCGGTAACCACATACAAACTTCCTTTATAACCCTAGCGTCATCGAACCTTAAGTGTGTAGACCCTACGGGTTCGGGAGACATGTAGACATGACCGAGACGTTCTCCGATCAATAACCAACAGCGGGATCTGGATACCCATGTTGGCTCCCACATGTTCCATGATGATCTCATCGGATGAACCACGATGTCAAGGACTCAATCGATCCCGTATACAATTCCGTTTGTCTAGCGGTATTATACTTGCCCGAGACTCGATCGTAGGTATACCGATACCTTGTTCAATCTCGTTACCGGCAAGTCTCTTTACTCGTTCCATAACACATCATGCCGTGATCAACCCCTTGGTCACATTGTGCACACTATGATGATGTCCTACCGAGTGGGCCCAGAGATACCTCTCCGTTTACACGGAGTGACAAATCCCAGTCTCGATTCGTGCCAACCCAACAGACACTTTCGGAGATACCTGTAGTGCACCTTTATAGCCACCCAGTTACATTGTGACGTTTGGTACACCCAAAGTATTCCTACGGTATCTGGGAGTTGCACAATCTCATAGTCTAAGGAAAAGATACTTGACATTAGAAAAGCTTTAGCATACGAACTACACGATCTCTATGCTAGGCTTAGGATTGGGTCTTGTCCATCACATCATTCTCCTAATGATGTGATCCCATTATCAATGACATCCAATGTCCATGGTCAGGAAACCGTAACCATCTATTGATCAACGAGCTAGTCAACTAGAGGCTTACTAGGGACATGGTGTTGTCTATGTATCCACATATGTATCTGAGTTTCCTATCAATACAATTATAGCATGGATAATAAACGATTATCATGAACAAGGAAATATAATAATAACTTATTTATTATTGCCTCTAGGGCATATTTCCAACAGTCTCCCACTTGCACTAGAGTCAATAATCTAGTTCACATCGCCATGTGATTAACACTCACAGGTCACATCGCCATGTGACCAACATCCAAAGAGTTTACTAGTTTCATTAAACTAGTTCACATCATCATGTGATTAAGACTCAATGAGTTCTGGGGTTTGATCATGTTTTGCTTGTAAGAGAGGTTTTAGTCAACGGGTCTGCAACATTCAGATCCGTATGTACTTCGCAATTCTCTATGTCATATTCAAATGCTGCTTCCACGCTCCACTTGGAGCTATTCCAAATGGTTGCTCCACTATACATATCCGGTTTGCTACTCAAAGTCATTCGGATAGGTGTTAAAGCTTGCATCGACGTAACCCTTTACGCCGAACTCTTTATCACCTCCATAATTGAGAAACATGTCTTTATTTGTTACAAGGACAATTCTGACTGCTGTCTAATGATCCATTCCTGGATCATTCTTGTACCCCTTGACTGACTCATGGCAAGGCACACTTCCGGTGCGGTACACAACATAGCATACTATAGAGCCTACGTCTGAAGCATAGGGGACGACCTTCGTCCTTTCTCTCTTTTCTGCCGTGGTCGAGCTTTAAGTCTTAACTTCGTACCTTACAACTCAGGCAAGAACTCCTTCTTTGACTGATCCATCTTGAACACCTTCAAGATCATGTCAAGGTATATGCTCATTTGAAAGTACCATTAAGCGTTTTTGATCTATCCTCATAGATCTTGATGCTCAATGTTCAAGTAACTTAATCCAGGTTTTCTATTGAAAAACACCTTTCAAATAACCCTATATGCTTTCTAGAAATTTTACATCATTTCTGATCAACAATATGTCAACAACATATACTCATCAGAAAATCTATAGTGCTCCCACTCACTTCTTTGGAAATACAAGTTTCTCATAAACTTTGCATAAACCCAAAATCTTTGATCATCTTATCAAAGTGCATATTCCAACTCCGAGATGCTTACTCCAGTCCATGGAAGGATCGCTGGAGCTAGCATACCTTTTGGCATCCTTAGGATCGACAAAACCTTTCTGATTGTATCACATACAACCTTTCCTTACGAAAACTGGTAAGGAAACTCGTCTTGACATCCATCTGCCAGATTTCATAAATGCAGCTTATGCTAACATGATTCCGATGGACTTAAGCATCGCTACGGATGAGAAAATCTCATCGTAGTCAACTCCTTGAACTTGTGAAAAACTCTTCGCCACAAGTCGAGCTTCATAGACGGTGACATTACCGTCCACGTCCGTCTTCTTCTTAAAGATCCATTTATCTCAATGGCTTGCCGATCATCGGGCAAGTCCACCAAAGTCCATGCTTTGTTCTGATACATGGGTCCTATCTCGGATTTCATGGCTTCTAACCATTTGTCGGAATTTGGGCCCACCATCGCTTCTCCATAGCTCGTAGGTTCATTGTTGTCTAGCAACATGACCTTCAAGACAGGGTCACCGTACCACTCCGAAGCAGTACGCGTCCTTGTCATCCTACGAGGTACGACAGTGACTTGATCCGAAACTTCATGATCACTATCATAAGCTTCTACTTCAATTGGTGTAGACGCCACAGGAACAACTTCCTGTGCCCTGCTACACACTAGTTGAAGTGACGGTTCAATAACCTCATCAAGTCTCCACCATCCTCCCACTCAATTCTTCGAGACAAACTTTTCCTCAAGAAAGGACCCGATTCTAGAAACAATTACTTTTGCTTTCGGATCTGAGATAGGAGGTATACCCAACTATTTTGGGTGTCCTATGAAGATGCATTTTTATCCGCTTTGGGTTCGAGCTTATCAACCTGAAACCTTTTCACATGAGCGTCGCAGCCCCAAACTTTTAAGAAACAACAACTTAGGTTTCTCCAAACCATAGTTCGGTGTCGTCTCAATGGAATTACGTGGTGACCTATTAAAGTGAGTGCTCTTGTCTCTAATGCCTAATCCATGAACGATAGTGGTAATTCGATAAGAGATATCATGGTATGCACCATATCCAATAGGGTGCAACTATGATGTTCGGACACACCATCACACTATGGTGTTCCAAGCGGTATTAGTTGTGAAACAATTTCCACAATGTCTTAATTGTGTGCCAAAGCTCGTAACTCAGATACTCATCTCTATGATCATATCATAGACATTTTATCCTCTTGTCACAATGACCTTCAACTTCACTCTTAAATTACTTGAACCCTTCAATAATTCAGACTTGTGTTTCATCAAGTAAATATACTCAACATCTACTCGAATCATCTGTGAAGTAAGAACATAACGATATTCACTGCATGCCTCAACACTCACTGGGCTGCACACATCAAAATGTGTTACTTCCAACAAGTTGCTATCTTGTTCCATCTTACTGAAAACGAGATTTTTAGTCATCTTGCCCATGTGGTATGATTTGCATATCTCAAGTGATTCAAAATCAAGTGAGTCCAAACGATCCATCTGCATGGAGTTTCTTCATGCGTGTACACCAATAGACATGGTTCGCATGTCTCAAACTTTTCAAAATGAGTATGTCCAAAGATCCATCCACATGGAGCTTCTTCATGCATTTTACACCATTATGACTTACATGGCAGTGCCACAAGTAAGTGGTACTATCATTACTATCTTATATCTTTTGGCATGAAAATGTGTATCACTGCGATCGAGATTCAATAAACCATTCATTTTAGGTGCAAGACCATTGAAGGTATTATTCAAATAAACAGAGTAACGATTATTATTATTAAATGAATAACCGTTTTGTGATAGACATAATCCAATCATGTCTATGCTCAACGCAAACACCAAATAACAATTATTTAGGTTTAACACCAATCTCGATGGTAGAGGGAGCATGCGATGCTTGATCACATCAACCTTGGAAACACTTCCAACGCATATCGTCAGCTCACCTTTAGCTAGTCTCCGTTTATTCCGTAGCTTTTATTTCGAGTTACTAACACTTAGCAACCAAACCATTATCTAATACCCTGGTGCTACTAGGAGTACTAGTAAAGTACACATTAACATAATGTATATCCAATATACTTCTATCGACTTTGCCAGCCTTCTCATCTACCAAGTATCTAGGGTAATTCTGCTCCAGTGGTTGTTCCCCTTAATACAGAAGCACTTAGTCTCGGGTTTGGGTTCAACCTTGGGTTTCTTCACTAGAGCAGCAGCTGATTTGCCATTTCATGAAGTATCCCTTCTTGCCCTTGCCCTTCTTGAAACTAGTGGTTTCACTAACCTTCAACAATTGATACTTCTTCTTGATTTCTACTTTCGCGGTGTCAAACATCGTGAATACTTCAAGGATCATCATATTTATCCCTGATATGTTATAGTTCATCACGAAGCTCTAGCAGCTTGGTGGCAATGACGTCTGGAAGATCAACACCCACTCGATTCAAGTGATTGTTGCACTCAGACAATCTGAGCACAAGCTCAACGATTGAGCTTTTCTCCCTTAGTTTGCAGGCTAAGAAAATCATCGGAGGTCTTATACCTCTTGACGTGGGCACGAGCCTGAAATCCCAATTTCAGCCCTCGAAACATCTCATATGTTCCGCGACGTTTCGAAAAAGTCTATGGTGCCTCAACTCTAAACTGTTTAACTGAACTATCATGTAGTTATCAAAACATTTACGTCTGATGTTCGCAACATCCACAAACGACGTTTGGGGTATAGCACACTGAGCGGTGCATTAAGGACATAAGCTTTCTACTGTCTGCATAATCGCTACTGTCAACTTTCAACTATATTTTCTCTAGGAACATATCTAAACAGTGGAACTAAAGCACGAGCTTACGACATAATTTGCAAAGATCTTTTGACTATGTTCAGGATAATTAAGTTCATCTTATGAACTCCCACTCAGATAGACATCCCTCTAGTCATCTAAGTGATTACATGATCCGAGTCAACTAGGCCGTGTCCGATCATCACGTGAGACGGACTAGTCATCATCGGTGAACATCTTCCTGTTGATTGTATCTACTATACGACTCATGCTCAACCTTTCGGTCTCTTGTGTTCTGAGGCCATGTATGTACATGCTAGGCTCGTCAAGTCAACCTAAGTGTTTCGCGTGTGTAAATCTGTCTTACACCCGTTGTATGTGAACGTAAGAATCCATCACACCCGATCATCACGTGGTGCTTAGAAACAACGAACTTTCGCAACGGTGCACAATTAGGGGGAACACTTTCTTGAAATTTTAATGCGGGATCATCTTATTTACTACCGTCGTTCTAAGCAAATAAGATGTATAAACATGATAAACATCACATGCAATCAAATAGTGACATGATATGGCCAATATCATATTGCTCCTTTTGATCTCCATCTTCGGGGCTCCATGATCATCATCGTCACCGGCATGACACCATGATCTCCATCATCATGATCTCCATCATCGTGTCTCCATGAAGTTGTCTCGCCAACTTATTACTTCTACTTACTATGGCTACCGATTAGCAATAAAGTAAAGTAATTACATGGCGTTGTTCAATGACACGCAGGTCATACAATAAATAAAGAAAACTCCTATGGCTCCTGCCGGTTGTCATACTCATCGACATGCAAGTCGTGATTCCTATTACAAGAACATGATCAATCTCATACATCACATATCATTCATCACATTCTTCTTGGCCATATCACATCACATAGCATACCCTGCAAAAACAAGTTAGACGTCCTCTAATTGTTGTTTGCATGTTTTACGTGGCTGCTATGGGTTTCTAGCAAGAACGTTTCTTACCTACGCAAAAACCACAACGTGATATGTCAATTTCTATTTACCCTTCATAAGGACCCTTTTCATCGAATCCGTTCTGACTAAAGTGGGAGAGACTGGCACCCGCTAGCCACCTTATGCACCAAGTGCATGTCAGTCGGTGGAACCTGTCTCACGTAAGAGTACGTGTAAGGTCGGTCCGGGCCGCTTCATCCCACAATACCGTCAAAACAAGATTGGACTAGTAACGGTAAGCATATTGAACAAAATCAATGCCCACAACTACTTTGTGTTCTACTCGTGCAAAGAATCTACGCAATAGACCTAGCTCATGATCCCACTGTTGGGGAACGTAGCAGAAATTCAAAATTTTCCTACGTGTCACCAAGATCTATCTATGGAGAAACCAGCAACAAGGGGAAGGAGACTGCATCTACATACCCTTGTAGATTTCTAAGCGGAAGCGTTCAAGAGAACGGAGTTGAAGGAGTCGTACTCGTCGTGATCCAAATCACCGGAGATCCTAGTGCCGAACGGACAGCACCTCCGCGTTCAACACACGTACAGCCCGGTGACGTCTCCCATGCCTTGATCCACCAAGGATAGAGGGAGAGGTTGAGGAAGACTCCATCCAGCAGCAGCACAACGGCGTGGTGGTGATGGAGGAGCGTGGCAATCCTGCAGGGCTTCGCCAAGCACCGCGGGAGAGGAGAAGGGAGAGAGGTAGGGCTGCGCCTGGGAGAGGTCAAACTCATATGTATGCAACCCCAAATACCTCAACTATATATAGGGGAGAGGGAGGGGGCTGCGCCTCCCCTAGGGTTCCCACCCCAAGGGGTGCGGCTGCCCCCAAAACCCATCTAGGGTGCGGCCAAGGGGGGAGAGGGGAAACTTTTCCCCAAGTTAGGTGGGTTTGCTCCGTCCCCCAAACCCTAGGCGCCTTGGGCCCTTGTGGGGGGGGGGCGCACCGGCCCACCTGGGGCTGGTCCCCTCCCACACTTGGCCCATGCAACCCTCCGGGGCCCATGGCTCCACTTGGTGGACCCTCGGGACCCTCCCGGTGGTCCCGGTACGTTATCGATAAAACCCGAAACTTTTCCGGTGACCAAAACAGGACTTCCCATATATAAATGTTTACCTCCGGACCATTCCGGAACTCCTCGTGACGTCCGGGATCTCATCCGGGACTCCGAACAACATTCGTTAACCACATACAAACTTCCTTTATAACCCTAGCGTCATCAAACCTTAAGTGTGTAGACCCTACGGCTTCGGGAGACATGTAGACATGACCGAGACGTTCTCCGATCAATAATCAACAGTGGGATCTGGATACCCATGTTGGCTCCCACATGTTCCACGATGATGTCATCGGATGAACCACAATGTCAAGGACTCAATCGATCCCGTATACAATTCCCTTTGTCTAGCGGTATTATACTTGCCCGAGATTCGATCGTCGGTATACCAATACCTTGTTCAATCTTGTTACCGGCAAGTCTCTTTACTCGTTCCATAACACATCATCCCGTGATCAACCCCTTGGTCACATTGTGCACACTATGATGATGTCCTACCGAGTGGGCCCAGAGATACCTCTCCGTTTACACGGAGTGACAAATCCCAGTCTCGATTCGTGCCAACCCAACAGATACTTTTGGAGATACCTGTAGTGCACCTTTATAGCCACCCAGTTACGTTGTGATGTTTGGTACACCCAAAGCATTCCTACGGTATCCGGGAGTTGCATAATCTCATGGTCTAAGGAAAAGATACTTGACATCAGAAAAGCTTTAGCATACGAACTACACGATCTCTATGCTAGGCTTAGGATTGGGTCTTGTCCATCACATCATTCTCCTAATGATGTGATCCCGTTATCAATGACATCCAATGTCCATGGTCAGGAAACCGTAACCATCAATTGATCAACGAGCTAGTCAACTAGAGGCTTATTAGGGCCATGGTGTTGTCTATGTATCCACACATGTATCTGAGTTTCCTATCAATACAATTATAGCATGGATAATAAACGATTATCATGAACAAGGAAATATAATAATAACTTATTTATTATTGCCTCTAGGGCATATTTCCAACATATATATATATGATCGGTTCTATGAGAAATTCTATTTATATATATGCATAACGTGTACAATATGTAGTAGCGTAAAAGATGTTTCAAATGAAAAAAGAATTAAATGGAAAACAAAAAATTAAAAGGAAAAATAAGTCATAAAACAAAAATCCCCTAAACCTTTTTATCCCTGTTGGTGTCACCAACCGGGACTAAAGGTCTTCGAGCCCCCGGCGCGGGCTCGTGCCACGTGGTGGGACATTAGTTTCGATTCGTGCTAAACCGGGACTAAATGGGGGGCTTTAGTCCCCACTATCGGTGTCAAAACCGGCGGATCTCGGGTAGGGGTTCCCGAACCGTGCGTCTAAGGCTAATGGTAATAGGAGGCGGGGGATACGATGTTTTACCCAGGTTCGGGCCCTCTCGATGGAGGTAATACCCTACTTCCTGCTTGATTGATCTTGATGATATGAGTGTTACAAGAGTTGATCTACCACGATATCGTAGAGGCTAAACCCTAGAAGATACCCTATGATTCTGATTGTTCTCATCCTATGGACTAAACCCTCCGGTTTATATAGACACCGGAGGGGGCTAGGGTTACACAGAGTTGGTTACAGAGAAGAAAATCTACACATCCGAATATCCAAGCTTTCCTTCCACACAAAGGAGAGTCCCATCCGGACACGGGACGAAGTCTTCAATCTTGTATCTTCATAGTACAACAGTCCGGCCAAAGTATATAGTCTGGCTATCCGAGGACCCCTTAACCCAGGACTCCCTCGGTAGCCCCTGAACCAGGCTTCAATGACAATGAGTCCGGCGCGCAGATCGTCTTCAGCATTGCAAGGAGGGTTCCTTCTCCAAATACTCCATAGAAGATTTAGGACACAAGGATCGTGTCCGGCTCTGCAAAACAAATTCCACATACCACCGTAGAGGGTATAATTTTCCACAAATCTAAACTACCGACAACTTTTTTACGATAATACGCCATGGTCCGGTCTTTATTCAATCCGTTTTCATAACCAGCCACTACACCCGTTGCGAGGCGGTTTTATTGGCACGTCTTGTCGAAGCAGAGACCGTGTCCCCCTTATCACGAGATTCTCATCAATATGGATGTGGGTAACCCCACCGTGTTTGTTTAAAATCACTCCTCGATTTTAGGCAAGTCCCAAACGGTCACGCGGGGGACGCTTGATATTCGTCCTTGATAACCCACAACTGTAGGGGACCGCAACAGCTTTCGAGGGTATAGTATTCAACCCAAATTTATTGATTCGACACAAGGGGAGCCAAAGGATATTCTTGAGTATTAGCAGTTGAGTTGTCAATTCAACCACACCTGGATAACTTAGTATGTGCAGCAAAGTGTTTAGTAGCAAAAGTGATATCATAATAAAGGTAACGGTAGCAAAAGTAAAGATAAATGGTTTTGGGTTTTTGTAGTAGTTGTAACAGTAGCAACAGAAAAGTAAATAAGCAAAGAACAATATATGAAAAGCTCGTAGGCAATGGATCAGTGATGGATAATTATGCCGGATGCGATTCCTCATGTAATAGCTATAACATAGGGTTATATAGAACTAGCTCCAGCTCATCAATGTAATGTAGGCATGTATTCCGTAAATAGTCATACGTGCTTATGGAAAAGAACTTGCATGACATCTTTTTGTCCTACCCTCCCGTGGAAGCGGGGTCCTAGCCGAAACTAAGGGATATTAAGGCCTCCTTTTAATAGAGAACCGGAACAAAGCATTAGCACATAGTGAATACATGAACTCCTCAAACTACGGTCATCACCGAGAAGTATCCCGATTATTGTCACGTCGGGGTTGTCAGATCATAACACATAATAGGTGACTATAGACTTGCAAGATAGGATCAACAACACACATATATTCATGAAAACATAATAGGTTCAAATCTGAAATCATGGCACTCGTGCCCGAGTGACAAGCATTGAGCATAGCAAAGTCATAGAAACATCAATCTCAGAACATAGTGGATACTAGGGATCAAACCCTAACAAAACTAACTTGATTACATGGTAAATCTCATCCAACCCATCACCGTCCAGCAAGCCTACGATGGAATTACTCACGCACGGCGGTGAGCATCATGAAATTGGTGATGGAGGATTGTTGATGATGATGACGGCGACGAATCCCCCTCTCTGGAGCACCGAACGGACTCCAGATCAGCCCTCCTGAGAAAGATTAGGGCTTGGCGGTGGATCTGTGTTGTCAAACGCGATGAAACTTTCTCCTTGATTTTTTCTCCCCGAATGTGAATATATGGAGTTGGAGTTGAGGTCGGTGGAGGTCCAGGGGGCGCGCCCTATAGGGGGGGGGGGCCCCCTGTCTCGTGGACAGGCCCTGGGCCCCCTGGTGTATATCTTTCGCCCAGAAATTCTTATTAATTCCAAAAAGTGCCTCCGTGGATTTTCAGGACTTTCCGAGAACTTTTATTTTCTACACATAAAACAACATCATGGCAGTTCTGCTGAAAACAGCGTCAGTCCGGGTTAGTTTCATTCAAATCCTGCAAGTTAGAGTCCAAAACAAGGGCAAAAGTGTTTCGAAAAGAGGATACATTGGAGGCGTATCAGTCCTCTTTATAAAGGGGGGCCAAGGCCAGTCCTTTTCTTTCCACGCTCGATCCTTCCCCTCCCGTACCTCGAGTTCCAACACCCAAGGCTCAAGCTAAAGCACTTCGATCCTTCAACCATGTCCAGATCCAATCTTCAAGGCAGGTGGAGGGCCTCCTCCGTCACAGAGGAGGACATCCGGAAGCTTAGGGAGGCCAAGTATCTCACCATCGAGATTCCGCACAGACTACCTGCTCAAGGGCAGGTCATGCCCACTCCTGAACCCAATCAGAGTGTTGTTTTTATCTCCCACTTTCTCCGATGGCTAGGTTTTAGCGTTGATCCCTTCGTAAGAGGGCTCATGTTCTACTACGGACTAGATTTCCACGATCTAGCTCCGGATTCCGTCCTTCACATCTCGTCGTTTATCATCGTGTGCGAAGCCTTCCTCCACATCACCCCCCACTTCGGCCTATGGCTCAAGACCTTCAATGTGAGGCTGAGGGTGATCGACGGGCGTCACGTGGAGTGCGGCAGCGCTATAATAAGCAAAGGCGTCGACACCCCATGGCCAAAGGGTTCTTTCATGGAGACTTCTGATTTATGGCAGCGGGAGTAGTTTTGCATTACCGCTCCCCGAGGTACAAAGCGGGTGGCTGCTCCAGCATTCCACCCAGGCCCTCCACCGCAACTCGCGTCATCGGTCAACAAGGGGCTGGACTGGGGGCCGGCCAATGACGTGCCGACATTGCAAAGACGTGTCTGAGACCTTCTCAAGAGGGATGTCAGTCTTGCCAAGATAATGCAAGTGATGCTGGTTCATTGAGTCCTGCCCTGCCAACGTCGTCCTCTCCGTATGTGGGAGTTCAACCCGGAAGGACCGCAAACCTTTCAACAATTCTTCGGCCTGACGCTCAAAGAGATGTATGAATCATTCTTCGGATCACGAATAAAGTGTCCGAACACCACCGAGGACGCGGGTCTCAATTACAACCCCCCGGGTACCCAAGTAAGTATTTCCGCTACCAAACACACCATCCTTTCTATTTATTGTAACATCATTCTAAAATATTGTTCTTTCCCAGGACTAGTTGAAGAAGGCGGAGAGGATTAGGTGTTCGGCCCCTCTTCCCAAAAGCTCGTCGAATCTTTTGTTGACCAGGATGCTTGACTGTGTGCCATATCAGGTGCCATCAGGAGAGGACGAGGGGAGGAATAGAGAAACCACGGATGGGCCTCATTTTTTACACATCCAGATTGGAGGAGTAGGTGCCTCCATGAAGGAGGATAATCGGGGAGGGGAATCTAAAATCCCTTCTCCTCGAGGTAAGGAAAGGGCCGCCTCTGAAGACTTGGAAATGGAGGCTTCAAACGAGGGAAGAAAAACTCTCAAGGGGGCCGGCACTCCACCGAGCCATAAGTGAAAGAGTACTTTGGTAAACATACCCCGCTTAGTCTCTGAGGATAATGACCGAAACATATTTGTTGAGGTCCGTCTCATAGCCTTTCTCCACAAAGTTCGTCCTCAGAGGATCTTCCTCCAGATATGATGGAGAGCGAGTCGACTCCCCCTGCCTCCCCGTCACATGGGGCAGACGACCCTGAAGTGTCGTCACAGAGGATTTCACCTAATCCACCAAGGCCAGAAGTTGATAGTTCGGCTGCCCGGAGTCTGGAATATCCGGCTCCCAAAGAGAGCTTCAGGAGGAGTCCGGGATTGTCCGGCACACAGCCGGACACACTAATGGGCCTTCTGGAGCGAGCGGCCATCTCCGAGACGCATCGTGCCTTCATGGGCACGGCAGTGGAGAGGATTTCATCCGCGAAAAGCGGTTTGGATGAAGCTTTTACGAGTCTACTAAGAGGCTTTGAGGTACGCAAAAAATGTATTTTTGATGGTTCCGCACATCTTAAGTGTGCTCTGTATAGATAGTAGCCCCTAAGACTCTGGTTGCCATCAATGTGGCGAACAGAGGATCGTAATCTTTGGTAATAAGCGCGCTGCTTTATGTGCAGGTGGCTGAGGGTCCGGCGGCCGACCAATCTGCTAATTTTGCCGAACTAAAGCGGTAGCTGGACGTGGCCGATGCCGACATCGTGCTTGTTAACAAGCGGCTTGACGAGGCCAGGGTATGTATATTCGGCTTGTCAGCAAATATTTAAGAGGAGCATGATGCTAGTATCTATAACATGGTGTGACTGCAGATGGAGCTGCTGCCGTGGAGACCCTTCGGGCGAAGCTTGCCCGAGCCAATGAGCAAGCCCGGATAAGTGATGCGGCTGCTCTGAAGGTGGTTGAAGAGTTAAGAGCCGAACAGGCTACTCACCACTAGAGCGAAGAAAAGATAACCCAGATGGCTACCGATTTGGAAGATGCCGCTAACCGCCATGAGCTCCTTAAAAAGGAAAATCAAGCAAAAGCAGGTGACCTGAAGAAGGCCCTAGAGGCAGCCAAGGAAACCCGCTCTGAAATGAGGAGGATGAGGGAGGAGCTTCGTGAAGCCGGAGATATCGTCGCTAGAAAGACCTATCTGTTGCGGATGAGGGAGGCAGCCAAGTATGCCCCTCTGAATTAGTTGTGGAGTGCGGCAGACGCATATGCGGACCTGGCAAAGAGTGCTGCTGACTCATCCGAGTTTTACAAAGACCGGAAAGACCATAAGGCTGAGAGGTTATTCTGGTCACAGTTCAGTGCCTCGGCGCGTCCGCTGCCATTGAATGAAAAGATGGCCGCATGGGCCGAACTCCACAGTTTGTCTGGGCTTGCTATGAGATCTGTTGTGGAACATCTTTGGTCACAAGGACCAATGTCGGACAGTTATTTTGGATTGGTGCAACAATTCCTTGGTGTTGTGTCGCATATCGATGCTGTGAAGAGGTCAGCGTTCATAGAGGGTGCGCGGATGGCTCTTGCCCATGTTAAAACATACTGGGCTAGGATGGAAGCCACCGCTATTGCAACCCGGAGTGCGGCAGACGGCCCGGACCCGGCTGAGCACTATTTCGAAGAAGTTCTAGAAGGCGCCCGTTTAATAGAGGCTCAATGCTCGAAGAGTACCATGTTCGAATGACATGTATCGCGATTGTAAAGACAATGCTATTTTCATTATAAAGGAAGTTTTTATACTTTTGCCCGAAAGTATTATAATGCCTCCTGTGCGGCCATTTATGTATATATATAACTTGAAAGTTTGCCTTCGTCGGCTTCAGCCCCCACACATATAATGCGGGGGTGTTCAAGAAAACGTGTAGTCACACTTGATCCAACGTCTTGGTCCGTTAAGCAGGTGATAGCGCGGTGAACCAGGCAATCGGACTATATAGCTTTAACACTTTCACTTAGCCATAGGAGTTTGATAGTGGGGCTACTATATAGCCCCTGGTACTTTCGCGTTTAGCCGGATATGGTGCACGTATGTATGTGACTGGGAAACCGGTCTTCGCTAATGCGGATTAATCGCGAAGATTCCGCTGGGTCATCGAGTGGTTGACCTGTCTCGCGTTGTATCATGACAGTCAGTTTTCGGCTTTCTCTACCGAGGTGCTTGTCCAGGTGAACCGGGGCACAATCGCAGTAGTTCTCCCGGTGCCGCCTTAGCCTATAGGACGAAATGTAAGGTAGAAGAACACGGGAGCCGGGCAAACCCAACATTTGACCAAAGACATGGTTCGGAGCTGATGCATATAAGACCAAACTCGCGACGCCGAACACTCCCTATGGTATTCGGACTTTATAATGTTTACTGGACTGAGTAAAGACCTTGACAATAAGCCCTGAGTTTCTAGGGATGCGCAGTAGTCTGGTGTGCGAAAACGCCAATATCCCGCCCGGTTGTATAAAGTTTTTAGAGGGGAAGAAGCAACAAAATATATTAAAAAGGTTTACGCAGGGTCTTAATCTAAAAAGAAACCTTTGAGTGGGGCCCTGCTGCACATCTGCGCCTTTATCTCCATTGTGCCGTATCCTGGAAGGGTGTAGCACGATGATCATCTGTAAAAGAAAAAACCCAGGTGAAAGACTTCGTGCGAGGTGTTCATTGATCTGAATGAACCGTGAAAAATGCAATATGCTATTGTATTGATAGGGTCGAGCCGAACTATGGGCTCTTTTGCGAGCAGCCCCTAGCATCTTTTATGGGGAAATCCCAACTGGGCACTTACATTGGGTGGAGCACCGGACTCGTCTAACCGTGTCTGTGGTCTTGACGATCGACCATTTGTCCTCATTAGAGGGACCGCTCAGTGTTCGGCTGCTAGAGCCGCCACGTATTCTTCCGCGCGTAAGGAACGCTTTGTATTTCCGCTAACTGTGATGACGCCACGTGGACCGGGCATTTTAAGTTTGAGGTAGGTGTAATGCGGTACTGCATTAAAACGACTGACGGCTGTTCTTCCGAGTAGTTCGTGATAGCCACTTTGGAAATGTCACACCCTAGCTAGTTCATGCATTAGAGTGTTGCATCATGTTTATTCTTTCATCAGAAACCTGAAATGGGGATGACAGAACCCCCAGCCCCCTCTGAAACCAACTAGGGTTTACTAAAAAACTTTTTCAATGAACCTGAAATGCCCTTCTAAAATGCCCATCATTTTTGTCTTGGTTCAGAACCTCTTCCAAAAGTGATGCACATTTTCCTAGGTCATCTTAGGGTTTTTGAATTAAATCATAGATATTTGAATTTGGGCATTTAAAATTATATAAAATATTCAAATGCTCAAATATCTCCAAACCAAAATGTTTCATGTTCGAAATAATCCAACTATGGACCAGGAGTAGTTTGGTGATTTTAGGAGTTGCCTAAGTATTTTTAATAATTCAACAAAGTTGCAGAAGTATTAAAAAAACAGAAACAGAAAAAAATAACAAAACCTTACCTGGCACCCAGCACCCGGCCCACCTGCCGGCCCAGCCCAGTGCCGCGCCAGCGAGCTGCTTGCCGGCCAGGCAGGCAGGCAGGTGCTCGTCGGCGAGCACCGCATGGGTGCCACGGACCTGCTCACCGCCTCGCCGCTCCACTCGCCCGGCTAACGTCGTGGATCACTCCCCCTCTCTCCCCCGAACCCCCCAGACACCGCCTCTCCTCTCCAGCTCCTCCCCCTCGCGCTCCCCAGCCATGGCCGATGCCACCGCCGCCGTGCCTACGTCGTAGCCGCGCTCCCCGCCGCCCGTGCGTCTTCTCGTCGTGTCCAGGAGCTCCGCCGCCGTCCACTTCATCGAGCTAGCTGAGCCCCGTGTGCTCGTGCGGCCCGAGTCCGCCGCACCGACCTCGCCTGAGTCCGCCATCGCCGGAGATCCCCTTCAACGCCGTCGCCGCCTCAGCTCGTCCCCGACCCCGCTGGTGGCCTCTACGGGTGCGCTGTGAGCCTAGCTACCCCTCCTACCCTCCCTCTCTCATTCTCGAGCCGTGTAGCCACCGCACGAATACCACCCGCACCCACCGCCGCGGATCTCGTCGCCGACGTGCTCCCGGCCATCCTCCGGCCACTCCACGGTGTCCAACGCACTCCCCATGCTGCGTTGGGTCCAACCGTGCACTCCCCGCACCTCACCGCACACTTTAGTCCCGAGTTCGCCTTCGGCCGAACTCCGGTGGCCGCCAAAGTCGTCGCTGGCGCCAACTCCGGCCACCCCGACCCCAACGGACTCCACCAAGAGCTGCGGCTCGTCCTCAGCTCCACTCCGATGGCCTCCGCGACCCATTTGGTGGCCGGAACGGCCAAAACCACTTCCGCCGCCGCGTCGGGCTCGCCGGCGGCTAAACGGGTGGGCCCTGGTTGACTCTCCTGAGTCAATGACAGGTGGGGCCCAGCCCTGTTAATTAAATAGGTTTAGTTTTAATTAAACTTTAACTAAACTAATCACACTGACACGCGGGACCCACTGTCAGGTTTGACCCGGACCGTGTAACGTTGACCTGCTGATGTCACATTGACGTCAGGCTGACGCAATAAATTAATTTCTGGATTTAATCTAATATAGGAAATTCTAGAATATAGTTTAAACTTCAAAAAGTCATAACTTTTAATCTGTAACTCCAAATCAGACAAGTTATATATGAAAAATGATCAGAAAAATCCAATCTATCCATCTGTACTATTTTCATGCATGATTAAACAAGTTAACTTGATGTTTAATGAAGAACAAGGTAAAACACTTTAAAGGGCCATGTATGAGTTTGAAATTTGAATCTTTGGTTCAAATTGGTTCAAACCCTTCTGGTCTTAGTTGCATTAGCCCAACACACTCATATTGCCATGTTTCATGCATGCATCATATTGTTGCACATTGTTTGGTGATGGTTGTGTATCGGTGTTCTTTGCGGCAGGTTCTGCCTCCGAGGAGTACCGTGATTACCCTAACGAAGAACCGTATCAGTGCATCGAACCATCAGGCAAGCAACCAACCATTTGATCATATCGATACAATCCCATGTTCTCGCTCCTGCTCTCTTTTACTGCATTAAGACAACGCGTTTCAAACTGCTGTGTGTTACGGTAGTTGAACCCATTTCCTCTGCATGACCTGTCATTGCCACAGTAACTAGATGAAACCCACTAGCATGTGTAGGAGTTGTTTGAGCCATATGTATGTGTTGTTCCTACCTTGCTATGCCTGCTATGCTTAGAGTCGTGTCAGGTCTGGTTCATCTGGGTGATGGACTAGAGTGAAATGATTATGTCGGTAATGAAAGTGGTGTGGTGAACATGATTTGGTAAAGGTATCGATGAGAGGCCATGTAGGAGTACATGGTGGGTTGTTTCATTGAAGCCAACCTTAAGCACTGAGATCTGTATGTGTGATTTAAGATTCAGCTACTACCATGCATTGGGCGCGAAACCAATGGACCCTCTCGACTTCTTATTCACCCTAGTTCTCTGTCCAGGAGTTGCAAGTAGTTTTTGGTGTTTGTAGCCTACTGGAGGCCGTGGACAGCGCTGACCGTAGGGGTGGGCTGTGATGCGGTAGGTACGTGGCACGGTGTACCGAATACCCGTTAGGTATCTCGGGAACCCTGCTCACATCGTTTGGGGCTGTGAGCGAAACCTCGGCCGGATCTCCTCATGGATGGAACCCGAATAGGCGATAAACCTGGACTGGAGACTTAGGTGATTAGGTAGGTCATGGCCGACACCCACGTTGGGCTTCCGCTTGAAGGTAGCCGAGTACATGTCTTGTAAACAACGGTAAGTGGTGAGAGCGTGTATGAAGAAGTACACCCCTGCAGGGTTAACATGATCTATTCGAATAGCCGCGTCCGCGGTAAAGGACTACTTGGTTGCCTATACAGTTCATAGACAAGTAAATGGAAACTACTAAAAGCTTCAAGATAAGTGTGAGTGCCGAGGATGGCTCTTCCGTAGGATGACGGAGGTGGATCCTCGGTAGTGTATTGAAGTGGTGAGTAGTGGACTCGTGTGCGCAAAACCATTTCAAGTTGGAGTCTCGTAGGATAGCCTAGCCAAGAGTCAAAGCTGGCTTGCTGCAACAACTCCACCAACCCTTCTAGATAATGTGCATGTATGTAGGATCTGATGTAAGTCTTGCTGGGTACCTTTGTACTCATGTTGCTATAATTTACATTTTTCAGAAGACGCTGCAACCCCTTCTGATGGGTTCTTCATAGACGTTGACATCAATGAGTAGGCTAAGGCCCAGGTGGTGATCCTGAGATTGTGAAGGACCACGTAGTATAGCTAGGCTTTCCAAGCCTCTTTTATTTTACTAGTTGTCTGTACTCAGACAAGTTACTTCCGTTGCTGGTTTGTATGACTGTATGACTTGAATGCCGGGTCGTGTGACCCGTACCTATGTGTATGTTATGTATGGCTCTCTAAGCCTTAAATAAAGTACTTGTGTCATAGAGTCATGTTGTGATGCCTTGTTGTATTTGCACATATCGAGCATATTGTGTGTATGATTGAAATGCTTGGTATGTGTGCGATCTGACTATCTAGTTGTTTATCTTTAGTAGCCTCTCTTACCGGGAAATGTCTCCTAGTGTCTCCACCGAGCCATGGTAGCTTGCTACTGCTCCGGAACACTTAGGCTGGCCGGCATGTGTCCTTCTTCGTTCCTGTGTCTGTCCCTTCGGGGAAATGTCACGCATTGAGTACCGGAGTCCTGTTAGCCCGCTACAGCCCGGTTTACCGGAGTCCCGCTAGCCCAGTGCTACAGCCCGGACCCACTTGCTGATGACCGACACGTTCGTTGCTGGTTCATGGATGCCTGTCCCTGTAAGTCTGTGCCACTTTGGGTTTACGACTAGTCATGTCAGCCCGGGCTCCTTATCATATGGGTGCTAGCGACACTATCATATATGTGTGCCAAAAGGCGCAAACGGTCCCGGGCAAAGGTAAGATGACACCCGTGGGAATACCGTGCGTGAGGCCGCAAAGTGATATGAGGTGTTACATGCTAGACCTATGTGGCATCGAGTCGGGGTCCTGACAGCGTTGGTATCAGAGCAAGGCTGCATGTAGGTTCTCCAAGCCAAACTGGTCGATGTTGAGTCTAGAAATTCTTTAGTTATATGTAGGGGAATTGTTTGTGGGTTGGAACGTAAGGCTCTTTTTACTCCTTTATCTTATGACATTCTGATCTGAGTCAGTCTTCTCTTCCACCGGGGGTTAAGGAATTAGGATCTTTCTCTCTATCAGGTTCACGTGTTACTAATCAGTAGTACCTTATAGGTTTGATGGATACAAGCCTAGTTCAGTTCTACTACCACATTATGTTGCTAGGATGGACTCAGAACTTGATATGATGTTGTTGAGTGTGTATGAAATCCTTTGTCAAATGTCTCAAAATCCTTTTTGAGCATTTACAGCTGTTATGCTGCCGAAATTTTGCTAGAAAATCTAATGCCTTTGCATTATGGTTGTGTTTTCAGATGGCCACTCGCGACCTCAATCAAGTGGTTCACCTGACTCGATGCCTAGATGTACCCGGCCATACTGCCATATTGGTCAGGGTAATGACTGAGGCTGGATACCGTTGGTATCCTGAGTACACGGTCGAAGAGCAATTTTGAGACTTTAATCAAAGCCAGTATCTCTGCACTGTCAGGATATTTCCATCTTATCCTGGATCCACCGAGCCCCTTCACTGCTCCTATGGACTCGGGGTTACTATTGAGATGGCTGTGCAGGATGCCGCCTATTCTATGATGACCATCATGCGAGTCAGGTCTGGCCTATTTCGGGACTCTGATTTCCGGTATATGCCAGGATCACTTCCGGGAGCACAAGGGTATCTCCAGGCTATCTATGCTGACCCCACTCAGGAGGATTCACGGACTCGCACCACTGCTGAGATGCTCAAGGATAAGGACCGTGAAAATCGGGCCTTGAGGCTAGAGCTTTTCAATACCCGTGCTGACCATTGGGCCACATTGACTCGGTTTGCACCGGCTGTGCAAGCTAGATATTCGGATATGCGCGATCTCTATCCTGTGAGATCTGCTCTGCCAGACGTGATGGGTTGGCGTGATGTAGGAGGCATCACCCCACCTCGCGGTCCCCGCAGGCCACCGTCTGTTGGTCCAAGACCTCATCCTAGCCCCTATGGCCCACAAGCTCCGCGAGATCGTCTGTTCCCAGATGATCATGTTGAGCTTCCAGGCTATGGAGGTGACTTCTACGAGGACTACTATGGATCGGTCTGAGTTAGTGGTAGTATCACTAGTTCGTACTAGCTGTGTCGTCTATCGTCCTGCGTGACTTGTGGGATATGACCTAGTTTGTACCGCTTTTCGGAGGTGTAGAGAAATAATGTATAGGAGCTTGGGATGCCTCCGATGAGATGTAATCCTCTTTTCACCGTAATAGTACCTTGTTTGGTCTTGTACTAAACCTTGTATGGTGTGTATGACGATGGAATAAAGAAGCAGTTTCTGTATCTACCATGTCATACGGATGATCATCTTGCATTCCGAGTTATTCCTTACATTCTTTATCCTGTGTCGGAATCTTATCATTCTGATTAAATCATTGTCTTGTTTACCTAGGATGGTCAACACGCGCAATAACCCTGCTCCTCAAGAGCAGGCCGAAGGCAGTGAAGTCAGGAATGCAAATCTGCCTCATCCTCCTTCCCTAGCCGAGGTTATGCTGGAAGCCGAGAGAAACAAGCGGGAGACCAACCGTTTGCTGGAGCGTATTGAACAGAACACATCACGCCATCAGAGAAATAACTTGGTGTCACTCAGTGATTTCATCAAGTTACATCCACCCACGTTCCACCACTCCGTCGAGCCTCTCGACGCTGATGACTGGCTTCGCAGTATTTCTCACAAACTGCGTTCCACGCTAGTAGCTGAGGCTGACAAGGTCACCTTTGCCGCATATCATCTTGAAGGCCCCGCCAGTCTATGGTGGGAGAATTATGGAGCTATGCGCCTAGCGGGCCATGTCACTACTTGGGCTGAATTCAGCGAGGCTTTCCGTGAACATCACATTCCGGAGGGTCTCATGGACCGTAAACGTGAGGAATTTTGAAGTTTCACTCAAGGCCGACTCTCCGTGGATTCTTACAGCAGGGAGTTCGTTAACCTCGCATGATATGCAACTGAGGAAGTTTCTACTGATGCCAAGAAGCAAGCAAGGTTCCGTAAGGGACTTAGTCCTGAGCTTCGCCGTGACCTCCGTCTGCATGAGTGCACATCTTTTCAGAAGCTTGTTAACAAGGCCATCAGTGCTGAGACTGGTCAGACTGATTATGACACAACACGCAAGCATGGCCGTGACGTGGGTTCCTCATCCGGTGCTGGTCCTCAGAAGCGCCGCGTGTGGGTGCCCAACACTGCCCTGCCACCCAGGTTCACACCGAGGCCATCCTTCCAGTCGCCTCGCCCCGTTCAACAGTCTGCACCAGCCAAGCCCTATGGTGGTCCAACCAACAATGCTCCTCCACGTACCAGTTCCGTGACTTGCTTTAAGTGTGGGGAATCTGGCCACTATATGCGCGAGTGTCCCTAGACCAACCCCAACCAATCTGCTAAAGATGTTGGCCGTGGCAAGCCGACAGGGAAAGTGTTCTACGCCAAGCCGGCCACCGCTGCACGTGGCCATGTCAACTGTATCTCTGCCGAAGAAGCTCAAGAGGATCCCAACGTCGTTCTCGGTACGCTCCTTGTTAATTGCCACCCGGCATCTGTTCTTTTCGATACAGGAGCATCTCATTCATTTATATCTGAGGGCTATGCTCGTCTGCATAACACCACATTCTGTGAGATGCCCACCTCTATGGTAATTCAAACTCCAGGATCCAAATGGCAAACTTCTAGAGTAAGCCATGGAAATGAAATTCATGTCGACAGACTTGTTTTTCTCGCATCTTTGATAGCCCTCAAATCTTCATATATTAATATCATCTTGGGTATTGACTGGATGTCAG
This sequence comes from Triticum dicoccoides, assembly GCF_002162155.2. Lineage (NCBI taxonomy): Eukaryota > Viridiplantae > Streptophyta > Magnoliopsida > Poales > Poaceae > Triticum > Triticum dicoccoides. The sequence continues at coordinate 100,502,825 of NC_041385.1, forward strand.
CTCATCATGCCCAAATTGATTGCTTCTCTAGGACTGTTCGACTCACCCATCCTTCGGGGAAGATAGTCAATGTCTTGACCCGAATAGCCAAGAGACAGTTATATTCTCTTAACGCCAGCCCTTTGCCAGACCTTGAGGATGTTCCGGTAGTCCGTGACTTCCCGGATGTCTTCCCAGAGGAATTGCCAGGTGTTCCACCTGACAGGGATGTGGAGTTCGTAATAGACCTCATTCCAGGAACCGTCCCAATTGCTAGAAGACCCTATAAGATGGCACCACTAGAACTAGCTGAGCTTAAGAAACAACTCGATGAGTCCTTGAAAAAGGGTTTCATCCGACCTAGTTCATCTCCGTGGGCTTGCCCCGTCCTCTTCATCAAGAAGAAGGATGGTACGGACCGGATGGTTGTAGATTATCGACCTGTCAATTTGGTCACAATCAAGAACAAATATCCGCTCCCCAGGATCAACGACCTGTATGATCAGCTCGCTGGATCCTCAATCTTCTCCAAAATGGATTTGAGGTTGGGCTACCATAAAATCAAAATCAGGAACCGGGACATTCCTAAAACGGCCTTTGTTACTCGTTATGGCCAATACGAGTACACCGTCATGTCCTTCGGTTTAACCAACGCTCCAGCCACCTTTTCTCGGTTAATGAACTCAATCTTCATGGAGTATTTGGATAAATTCGTCGTGGTTTACCTCGATGATATACTCATCTACTCCAAGAATGAGGCTAGTGTTGAAGAAACTTCGAGAGCATCGTCTTATGCCAAATTCTCTAAATGTGAATTTTGGTTGTCAGAAGTGACCTATCTGGGTCATGTAATATCTGGTAAAGGTATTGCTGTTAACCCTGAGCGAGTTCAAGCCGTCCTTAATTGGACTCCACCTGAATCGGTCAAGCAAGTTCGGAGTTTTCTGGGCTTAGCGAGCTATTGCCGTCGCTTTGTCGAAAATTTCTCCAAAGTTGCAAAACCTCTAACCGAACTCCTCAAGAAAGATAAAAGGTTCGAATGGACTCCACAATGTGAGCACAGCTTTCAGGAACTGAAAAGACGCCTGACTTCTGCTCCCGTACTCGTACCGCCAGACTTCTCTAAGGACTTTGTTATCTACTGCGACGCCTCGCGACAAGGACTAGGTTGCATTCTCATGCAAGATCGACACGTAATTGCTTACACTTCACAGCAATTGCACCCCCATGAGGAGAATTATCCTACTCATGATCTAGAGCTTGCAGCTGTAGTCTATGCACTTAAAACTTGGCGACATTACCTCCTTGGTAATCGTTGCGAAATATTCACTGATCACCAAAGTCTGAAGTACATCTTCACCCAACCGGATTTGAATCTCAGGCAAAGACGTTGGGTTGAGTTGATCACAGATTTCGACTTAGGAATAACTTACACCCCAGGGAAAGCCAACGTCATGGCTGATGCGCTAAGTCGTAAATCTTATTGTAACAACCTGATGTTACAACAAAGTCAACCGCTTCTCCATGAGGAATTTCAGAAACTTAATCTCCACATTGTTCCTCAAGGATTCCTTTCCACCTTGGTGGCGAAACCTACCCTTACGGATCAGATCATCAAAGCACAGAAGGTAGATCCGGGAATTTCCCGCATCAAGAGAAACATCAAGAAAGGAGTTGCGAATTGTTTCTCCATTGATGATCAAGGGGTCGTATACTTCGGGAATCGACTAGTGGTTCCCAAAGTGCGAAACCTGAGGCGATTGATCCTTAAGGAAGCTCATGAATCTCCTCTCACTATTCATCCCGGTAGTACTAAGATGTATCAGGACCTACGCCAGAGGTTCTGGTGGACTAGGATGAAGAGAGAAATTGCTCAATATATTGCTAATTGCGACGTCTGCCGTCGTGTAAAAGCAGAGCATCAATGGCCTGCTGGCACCCTTCAACCCCTAGCTATTCCTGAATGGAAATGGGATAAAATTGGTATGGATTTCATTACCGGTTTTCCCAGGACCAAGAGAGGGAATAATGCTATCTTCGTCGTTATCGATCGTCTTTCCAAGGTAGCCCATTTCTTACCTGTTCGTGAGAGTATAACCGCTAGTCAGTTGGCAGACTTATACATCTCCCGAATCGTGTCTCTCCATGGTGTTCCTTTGGAAATTAACTCGGATCGAGGAAGTCTTTTCACCTCTCGATTTTGGGAAAGTTTCCAAAATGCTATGGGCACCCGCCTTTCTTTTAGCACCACTTTTCACCCTCAATCAAGTGGTCAAGTAGAACGCGTCAACCAGATTCTAGAAGACATGCTTCGAGCCTGTTATCTCATTCAGAATGGAATGGGAGAAATGCCTTCCATTTGCCGAATTTGCTTACAACAACAGCTATCAATCTAGCTTGGGTAAAGCCCCTTTTGAAGTTCTCAACGGACGACGGTGTCGAACACCCCTTAATTGGTCAGAAACCGGGGAAAGACAATTCTTTGGCCCGGATATGATCCAGGAAGCAGAAGAGCAAGTTCGCATCGTTCGTGAAAAGTTGAAAACAGCCCAATCTCGTCAAAAGAGTCAATATGACCGAAAACATAAGGCTATGACTTTCGAGGTTGACGAGAAGGCTTACCTTCGGGTTACTCCTCTGAAGGGAACCCATCGTTTCGGTATCAAAGGCAAATTGGCTCCTCGTTACATTGGACCTTTTCGTATTCTCACTAAACGAGGAGAAGTTGCCTACTAGTTGGAACTACCTCCGCATCTCTCCAGAGTCCACGATGTCTTCCACGTTTCTCAACTCAGGCGTTGCTTCTCGGATCCTATCCGTGGAGTGGACCACGAAACGCTTGATCTCCAAGATAATCTCACGTATCGAGAGTACCCCATTCGTATCCTCGATCAGGCCGAGCGTACAACTCGACGTCATAATATCAAGTTTCTCAAAGTTCAATGGTCGCACCATTCTGAGGATGAAGCAACTTGGGAAAGGGAGGATCGTCTTCGACTCGAGTATCCCGCCTTCTTTCCGGAGCAACCCAAATCTCGGGACGAGATTCTTTTGAGTGGGGGTGAGTTGTCACACCCTAGCTAGTTCATGCATTAGAGTGTTGCATCATGTTTATTCTTTCATCCGAAACCTGGAATGGGGATGACAGAACCCCCAGCCCCCTCTGAAACCAACTAGGGTTTACTAAAAACCTTTTTCAATGAACCTGAAATGCCCTTCTAAAATGCCCATCATTTTTGTCTTGGTTCAGAACCTCTGCCAAAAGTGATGCACATTTTCCTAGGTCATCTTAGGGTCTTTGAATTAAATCATAGATATTTGAATTTGGGCATTTAAAATTATATAAAATATTCAAATGCTCAAATATCTCCAAACCAAAATGTTTCATGTTGGAAATAATCCAACTATGGACCAGGAGTAGTTTGGTGATTTTAGGAGTTGCCTAAGTATTTTTAATAAGTCAACAAATTTGCAGAAGTATTAAAAAAACAGAAACAGAAAAAAATAACAAAACCTTACCTGGCGCCCAGCACCCGGCCCACCTGCCGGCCCAGCCCAGCGCCGCGCCAGCGAGCTGCTTGCCGGCCAGGCAGGCAGGCAGGTGCTCGTCGGCGAGCACCGCATGGGTGCCACGCACCTGCTCGCCGCCTCGCCGCTCCACTCACCCGGCTAACGTCGTGGATCACTCCCCCTCTCTCCCCCGAACCCCCAGACACCCCCTCTCCTCTCCAGCTCCTCCCCCTCACGCTCCCCAGCCATGGCCGACGCCACCGCCGCCGTGCCTACGTCGTAGCCGCGCTCCCCGC
>NC_041385.1:100506858-100633089 GCF_002162155.2 Triticum dicoccoides
CTCGAGTCCGCCGTCGCCGGAGATCCCCTTCAATGCCGTCGCCGCCTCAGCTCGTCCCCGAACCCGCCGGTGGCCTCTACGGGTGCGCTGTGAGCCTAGCTACCCCTCCTACCCTCCCTCTCTCGTTCCCGAGCCGTGTAGCCACCGCACGAAGACCACCCGCACCCACCGCCGCAGATCTCGTCGCCGACGTGCTCCCGGCCATCCTCCGGCCACTCCACGGTGTCCAACGCACTCCCCACGCTGCGTTGGGTCCAACCGTGCACTCCCCGCACCTCACCGCACACTTTAGCCCCGAGTTCGCCTTCGGCAGAACTCCGGTGGCTGCCAAAGTCGTCGCCGGCGCCAACTCCGGCCACCCCGACCCCAACGGACTCCACCAAGAGCTGTGGCTCGTCCTCAGCTCCACTCCGATGGCCTCCGCGACCCATTTGGTGGCCGGAACGGCCAAAACCACTTCCGCCGCCGCGTCGGGCTCACCGGCGGCTAAACGCCGATGCAGCCGACCTGGGTTTGACCACGGGTGGGCCCTGGTTGACTCTCCTGAGTCAATGACAGGTGGGGCCCAGCCCTGTTAATTAAATAGGTTTAGTTTTAATTAAACTTTAACTAAACTAATCACACTGACACGCGGGACCCACTGTCAGGTTTGACCCGGACTGTGTCCCGTTGACCTACTGATGTCACACTGACGTCAGGCTGATGCAATAAATTAATTTCTGGATTTAATCTAATATAGGAAATTCCAGAATATAGTTTAAACTTCAAAAATTCATAACTTTTAATCTGTAACTCCAAATCAGACAAGTTATATATGAAAAATGATCAGAAAAATCCAATCTATCCATCTGTACTATTTTCACGCATGATTAAACAAGTTAACTTGATGTTTAACGCAGAACAAGGTAAAAGACTTTAAAGGGCCATGTATGAGTTTGAAATTTGAATCTTTCGTTCAAATTGGTTCAAACCCTTCTGGTCTTAGTTGCATTAGCCCATACCACTCATATTGCCATGTTTCATGCATGCATCATATTGTTGCACATTGTTTGGTGATGGTTGTGTATCGGTGTTCTTTGCGGCAGGTTCTGCCTCCGAGGAGTACCGTGATTACCCTTACGAAGAACCGTATCAGTGCATCGAACCATCAGGCAAGCAACCAACCATTTGATCATATCGATACAATCCCATGTTCTCGCTCCTGCTCTCTTTCACTGCATTAAGACAATGCGTTTCAAACTATTGTGTGTTACGGTAGTTGAACCCATTTCCTCTGCATGACCTGTCATTGCCACAGTAACTAGATGAAACCCACTAGCATGTGTAGGAGTTGTTTGAGCCATATGTATGTGTTGTTCCTACCTTGCTATGCCTGCTATGCTTAGAGTCGTGTCAGGTCTGGTTCATCTGGGTGATGGACTAGAGTGAAATGATTATGTCGGTAATGAAAGTGGTGTGGTGAACATGATTTGGTAAAGGTATCGATGAGAGGCCATGTAGGAGTACATGGTGGGTTGTTTCATTGAAGCCGACCTTAAGCACTGAGATCTGTATGTGTGATTTAAGATTCAGCTACTACCATGCATTGGGCCCGAAACCAATGGACCCTCTCGACTTCTTATTCACCCTAGTTCTCTGTCCAGGAGTTGCAAGTAGTTTCTGGTGTTTGTAGCCTACTGGAGGCCGTGGACAGCGCTGACCGTAGGGGTGGGCTGTGATGCGGTAGGTACGTGGCACGGTGTACCGAATACCTGTTAGGTATCTCGGGAACCCTGTTCACATTGTTTGGGGCTGTGAGCGAAACCTCGGCCGGATCTCCTCATGGATGGAACCCGAATAGGCGATAAACCTGGACTAGAGACTTAGGTGATTAGGTAGGTCGTGGCTGACACCCACGTTGGGCTTCCGCTTGAAGGTTGCCGAGTACATGTCGTGTAAACGACGGTAAGTGGTGAGAGCGTGTATGAAGAAGTACACCCCTGCAGGGTTAACATGATCTATTCGAATAGCCGCGTCCGCGGTAAAGGACTACTTGGTTGCCTATACAGTTCATAGACAATTAAATGGAAACTACTAAAAGCTTCAAGATAAGTGTGAGTGCCGAGGATGGCTCTTCCGTAGGAAGACGGAGGTGGATCCTCGGTAGTGTATTGAAGTGGTGAGTAGTGGACTCGTGTGCGCAAAACCATTTCAAGTTGGAGTCTCGTAGGATAGCCTAGCCAAGAGTCAAAGCTGGCTTGCTGCAACAACTCCACCAACCCTTCTTGATAATGTGCATGTATGTAGGATCTGATGTAAGTCTTGCTGAGTACCTTTGTACTCATGTTGCTATAATTTACATTTTTCAGAAGACGCTGCAACCCCTTCTGATGGGTTCTTCGTAGACGTTGACATCAATGAGTAGGCTAAGGCCCAGGTGGTGATCCTGAGCTTGTGAAGGACCTCGTAGTACAGCTAGGCTTTCCAAGCCTCTTTTATTTTACTAGTTGTCTGTACTCAGACAAGTTACTTCCGCTGCTGGTTTGTATGACTGTATGACTTGATTGCCGGGTCGTGTGACCCATACCTATGTGTATGTTATGTATGGCTCTATGAGCCTTAAATAAAGTACTTGTGTCATAGAGTCATGTTGTGATGCCTTGTTGTATTTGCACATATCGAGCATATTGTGTGTATGATTGAAATGCTTGGTATGTGTGGGATCTGACTATCTAGTTGTTTATCTTTAGTAGCCTCTCTTACCGGGAAATGTCTCCTAGTGTCTCCACCGAGCCATGGTAGCTTGCTACTGCTCCGGAACACTTAGGCTGGTCGGCATGTGTCCTTCTTCGTTCCTGTGTCTGTCCCTTCGGGGAAATGTCACGCATTGAGTACCGGAGTCCTGTTAGCCCGCTACAGCCCGGTTTACCGGAGTCCTGCTAGCCCAGTGCTACAGCCCGGACCCACTTGCTGATGACCGACACGTTCGTTGTTGGGTCATGGATGCCTGTCCCTGTAAGTCTGTGCCCACTTTGGGTTTACGACTAGTCATGTCAGCCCGGGCTCCTTTTCATATGGGTGCTAGCGACACTATCATATACGTGTGCCAAAAGGCGCAAACGGTCCCGGGCAAAGGTAAGACGACACCCGTGGGAATACCGTGCGTGAGGCCGCAAAGTGATATGAGGTGTTACATGCTAGACCTATGTGGCATCGAGTCGGGGTCCTGATAGGAAAGGAGCGATGTCGAAGGTTAATTCCTCGCTTCTGAAGTTGTCGGGAGAACTGAATACAACCTCTAGTACTAGAGAGCCCGTATAGTGGGCCTCAACACCTGGTATTACTCATTTAAAGGTAGTATTACTTAGGCTGATCGTTGAAGGGTCCATCCCCATTTTGCTGACAGTGTCCTGATATATTAGGTTTAGACTGCTGCCGCCATCCATAAGGACTCGTGTGAGATGGTATCCGTCAATTATTGGGTCGAGCACCAAGGCAGCCGATCCGCCGTGCCGGATACTAGTCGGATGGTCCCTGCGATCAAAGGTGAAAGAGCAGGACGACTATGGATAAAATTTAGAGGCGACGGGCTCAACAATGTATACATCTTGGAGTGCGCGGTTGTGCATTCTCTTTGGAATGTGAGTTACGTAAATCATATTCACTGTTTTAACTTCTGGTGGGAATTTCATCTGTCCTCCAGTGTTCGGCTGGTGAGGCTCGTCCTCATCTTCACTTGGCGTCTCCCTCCCCTTTTGTTCGGCATTCAGTTTCCCGGCGTATTTGAAAACCCAACACTCTCTGTGGATGTGGTTTGTATGTTTTTCGGGGGTGCCGTGAATCTGACATAATTTGTCTAGAATATTGTTTAGGCTGGATGGTCTGTCTCTGCTGCCTTTAAATGGCTTCTTCCGTTGACCGGGTTGAGAGCCCCTGAATCCGGCATTAACTGTCGTGTTCTCTGGGCTGCCATTATTGTTTTGACGCTTGGTTTTGTTGCGTCGCGGCTTCCCGTAAGCATCCCTGACTTCGGATGTGCTTGGGTCATTGGTGCCGCTACAGGCCAGCCAGCTGTCCTCACCCACGCAAAAGCGGGTCATAAGGCTTGTTAAGGATGCCATCGTCCTTGGCTTTTCTTGGCCGAGGTGTCTGGCAAGCCAGTCGTCCCAGATACTGTGTTTGAAATCCGCTAAGGCTTTGGCGTCCGAGCAATCGACTATTTGATTCTTCTTAGTAAGAAATCTGTTCCAGAGCTTTCGGGCCGACTCTCCGGGCTGTTGAATTATCTGACTTAGGTCGTCTGCGTCCGGAGGTCGGCCATAGGTCCCTACAAAATTGGCCCTGAAAGGATCCTCGAGCTCTTCCCAACTTCCAATTGAGTTTTCGGGAAGGCTTTTCAGCCAGTGACGAGCTGGTCCCTTTAATTTGAGGGGTAGGTATTTAATGGCGTGGAGATCGTCTCCGCAATCCTTGTGGATATGAAGGATAAAGTCCTTGATCCAGACCCCAGGATCTGTAGTTCTATCGTATGCCTCTATATTCACGGGTTTAAATCCTTCCGGAAATTCTTGATCAAGTACCTCATCGATGAAGCACAGGGGGTGTGCGGCAACCCTGTATTTGGTTGTGTCATGGCATGCTGTCGATGGTTGTTGTGTTCGGTTCTGCTTCCAAGTTGGCGGTCGATCAATGTGATCGTTTCGGTAGCTCTGATCCTGTGCCGGAGCACGCTTCTTAGATCCGTAGATGGACCTGGCCATGCCGGACTTTCTGTCCAGGAGCTCACGCAAATCGTGTGCTGACTTGTGGGCAGCATCATTAGCCGTCTTGTCACGGCCACCGGGCGGGCGGTCCGTCTAACCGATTGTATTCGGCTGAGTGGGCTCTATGGCCTCGTCGTCGAATTCGGGCATCATCTTGCGCTTTGGATAGCTCTTTGTGTGGCGATTGTCGCCGTATTTTTCTTCTGTGTCGAGCAGTTTGTTCCACCTGCGGTTGAGCGTATTCTGCGCAGCCTTAAGCCTTTGCTTCTGCTTCTTTAGGCTCCTCGCGGTGGCGATAAGCCTTCAGTGGAGGTTCTCTTGTTCCAAGAGTTTTTCTCGGATGATGAGTGCATCATCATACGGGCTATTCTCCTCTCTGGAGACAGGTTGTTGAATTTTACCCTCGGGATCAGCGTTATTTGACGTCGGCTCTGGACTGTTTTCACCGTCCCCTGGCTCACCCTGCTCCATCGGGGTCGTCGTTTCCTATGGAATCAACCGGTGTATTATTATTTCTTGCGCTGTTGTCGCTGTTTTTACTGTGGCAGGATTTAGAGCGGCGTCTACGGCGCCGCTTTGGTGGCTTTTCGAGGGGATTATCCTTCATTGTATCTTCACCATCACCTTCTTTTGGTGTGTCCACCATGTATATATCGTATGATGAGGTGGCAGTCCAGCGCCTAGTGGGTGGTGGTTCCTGTTCTTCTCATGTGTCATCGTAAATACCGTCGACGTCTTCGGAGTCGAAATCGAGCATGTCGGTTAAATCATTGGCAGTGGCTACGAAGTGGGTGGTGGGTGGGGAACGAATTTCTTCGTCGTCTGCTTCCCACTCGAGCCGAACATAGTTTGGCCAGGAATATCTTGACAAGGAAAGAGACCTTAATGAGTTCAGCACATCGCCGAAGGGTGAGTGCTGAAAAATATCCGCGGCAGTGAACTCCATGACTGGTATCCAATTAGATTCGACAGGCACGGACGCACACGGTTCGGATCCTGTAACCGGAGACGAGTCCGAGGGTCTGGTGACACCACTTCCACATGAGGTGGGATCCGTGTTTGGATCCAACGCCGATGAGTGCTCGGCTTCCGTGGCAGGGTCCATCCACCCGCCTTCGAAAGGCATGATCTGCTCTGGATTGGCTCCCGGTGCCACCGCAGGCGGGATCTCCCGAATATTGTCTGTCGGCATATCAAAGTCATGCCCATCGTGACCGTTCGACATGCCTGGCTTGGGCTCGAATCCTTCGAAGCTCAAGTCTCCGCGGTTGTCGGTAGTATAGTTTAAGCTTCCAAACCTGAACTGATGGCCAGGGGCGTAGCTATTGATCCGCTCTAGATGGCCAAGCAAGTTGGCTCGCAGTACGAAGACGCCAAATACGAAGATCTGTCCAGGGAGGAAAACCTCCTCCTGGACCGCATCGTTGAAGATGATCGAAGGGGCCATCAAGCCTTACAGCGACGACACAGTGGAACTCTCAATGAAAGCACCAATGTCAGTGTCAAAACCGGTGGATCTCAGGTAGGGGGTCCCGAACTGTGCATCTAAGGCTAATGGTAACAGTAGGCGGGGGACACGATGTTTTACCCAGGTTCGGGCCCTCTCGATGGAGGTAATACCCTACTTCCTACTTGATTGATCTTGATGATATGAGTGTTACAAGAGTTGATCTACCACGAGATCGTAGAGGCTAAACCCTAGAAGGTAGCCTATGATTCTGATTGTTCTCCTCCTACGGACTAAAACCTCCGGTTTATATAGACACCAGAGGTGGCTAGGGTTACACAGAGTCGGTTACAGAGAAGGAAGTCTGCACATTCGAATATCCAAGCTTGCCTTCCACGCAAAGGAGAGTCCCATGCGGACACGGGACGAAGTCTTCAATCTTGTATGCTCATAGTCCAATAGTCCGGCCAAAGTATATAGTCCGACTGTCCGACAACCCCTTAATCCAGGACTCCCTCACCCACCCTTTAGTTCTGGTTCCAGAACCGACACTAAAAGGGCCTTACGAACCGGGACTATAGCCCATTTCTGCACTAGTGACATGTATTTAGGTTTCCGATCAATGCAATTACATCACGAAAAATAAACATTTATCATGAATAAGAAAATATAAAATAACAACTTTATTATTGCCACTAGGTCATATTTGCTTCAATCTCCCACTTCCACTAGAGTCAATAATGCAAATTACATTGTAATCATTCTAACAGCCATGGAGTCTTGGTGTTGCTCATGTTTTGCTCGTGGAAGAGGCTTAGTCAACGGATCTGCTATATTCAGATATGTATGTATTTTGCAAATCTCTATGTCTCCCTCCTTCACTTGATCACAGATGGAGTTGAAGCGTCTCTTGATGTGTTTGGTTCTTTTGTGAAATCTGGATTCCTTTGCCAAGGGAATTGCTCTAATATTGTCACAAAAGATTTTCATTGGACCCGATGCACTAGGTATTACACCTAGATTTGATATGAATTCCTTCATTTGCTGCTTACGAAGCAGCTATGTACTATATTTCACACGTAGATCCCTCCATGATGCTCTGCTTGGAACTGCACCAACTGACAGCTCCACCATTCAAAATAAATATGTATTCGGTTTGTGACTTGGAGTCACCCGAATCAGTGTCAAAACTAGCATTGACGCAACCATTTACGACGAGCTCTTTGTCACCTCCATAAACGAGAAACATATCCTTCGTCCTTTTCAAGTACTTCAGGATGTTCTTGACCGCTGTCTCGTGATCCACTCCTGGATTACTTTGGTACCTCCCTGCCAGACTTATGGCAAGCCACACATCAAGTCTGGTACACAGCATAGCATACATAATAGAACCTATGGCTGACGTATAGGGAACGACTTTCATTTTCTCTCTATCTTCTGAAGTAGTCGGGCGTTGAGTCTGACTCAATTTCACACCTTGCAATAGAGACAAGAACCCTTTCTTTGACTGATCCATTTTGAACTTCTTCAAAACTTTGTCAAGGTATGTGCTTTGTGAAAGTCCTATTAAGCGTCTTCATTTATCTCTATAGATCTTGATGCCCAATATATAAGCAGCTTCACCGAGGTCTTTCATTGAAAAACTTTTATTCAAGTATCCTTTTATGCTATCCAAAAATTCTGCATCATTTCCAATCAACAATATCATCCACATATAGTATTAGAAATGCTATAGAGCTCGCACTCACTTTCTTGTAAATACAGGCTTCTCGGAAAGTTTGTACAAAACCATATGCTTTGATCACCTCATCAAAGCATATATTCCAACTCTGAGATGCTTGCATGTCAGGACCGGATTTTTGGGATATTAATTTCCATAAAATGGCCCTGGTGCTCACCAGCCCCAGGATTACTGTTAGGTGATGAGGCACCAACTTGATACAGAAATTCCAAGCAAAATACAAAATATGTAGTACAAGACCATTCTGGCCTATGAGTACAACAAATGGTTTCTAGTGGTTGATGGCGGAAGCGGTTTGTGGATCATCAGTGTCTATGCGACTCCGTTTCCTACAAGAACAGCTAACCAGGTTAACTCCTATCTTCATTGAATGTACTTGGAAACATTATGGCCAAGACAATAGCTTAGGCTGAGGCTGCTATCACCATTGCTTAGGTTCCGAGGCTGTCATCACGTCGCTCCTCTCCATGCAAGAAATCTGGCCAAGGCAATAGCCAGGGACAAGCCAGTGAGTACTTTGAATGTACTTGGAAACATTATGAACACGGGTATAATATAACAAATGATGATCAGGCTCTGACATATCCTACGATCATAATGTCAGTCACGCAATAAAAATCCTTGATGCATGCACGCAAGTTATTTATATGCAACATGAATATGCAATGATGGAGTAGAAATGAAATGCAGCGATCGGGTGTCTGAAGCAACGCCTCGAAAGGATCATTATATGAAGCACGCCTCAGTCGGGCGTCTAAGCGACACCACATAAAGGGCTTATAAGGTAAATAAATAACCAACATGCCACAGTCGGGCGTCTGTGTGACACCACATAAAGGGCTTATAAGGTAAATAAGTAACAAACATGCCACAGTCGGGCGTCTATGCGACACCACATAAAGGGCTTATAAAGTAAATAATCACAATGAATATCCAGGAGGTAGAACCGTCCCGGGGATACTCAATACTTCAGCTAATATAAAGGGGTTAGTCCATAATTGTAATCATCATAATCATAATAATAGTCACAATCATCATAATCAACACAAGTCACAAGTCATGATCCATGTTCTGGTTTAGCAGTTTCTCCTCCGAGGACCGACACGACCCATCCCAGACTGTAGTACTTAACCATGGACACGGCTATTCGAATAGATTTAATCTCTGCAGAGGGTGTACTCTTTACCCACGAGTAACGGATTCCTTTAGTCCATCGGGACTAATTCCGTCTACGGTCTTTTAATTGAAAACACACCTGACTTGCACACTCCAGCTTAACCTACCGGTGTCTGGAATCACACACGACACCTGTCAAGTAAAACTCTAAGTGGGGTGGCTACAACCTCGCGTACATGGGATCAAATTTATGTCGCGTGCTCTAAGGGGTGCCCCCCTCTCGGTCCCAACCGGAAACACCCATGCCCCCGGACCAGGTGGCCTGCCTACCGGCTGCAGTCGGTATCTTCCACCGTGGCCTCTCTGTACGGTGTGTGCTAGAAAGGGGTTGACAACTTACTGGACCATACCCTACCTACTGCAGGAACCAGTGGCAGTACGAAGCAAGTATGGGGGTTACTGGAACAAGACTCGATCTACGGTCGACTCAGGAGGTTTAAAAAAAATTCCCTCCATGATATGTGTAACCATTGTATATTTCAACCAACAAAATCACCACTCATTATACCTCACTATGCCATACCGGACATAACCGTCCCGACAAAGAATTAGAGACAAGCCCGTGTCTACACAAGACCGAGGCTTTCCCGGGTTTCCTTCCGGTATGCATGAAAGGCATATGATGGTGACTACTATCCCAAACCTATCAAACTCCAATAGCATGCAATCATCCATATGCACTCATGAGTTTGAACATGTCATCACATAAAATAACGGATACTCCGCGTCGAGGTGGTATTGTAACCGTGTCATGATAACACACGCAATATTATGCCAAGGGTCAGAATGCTTGCCTTCAAGGGTATGAAAGTGGGGGTGCATATTTGAAAATTGCCTTCTTCTTCAAAAACCTAATTTTGAAATTATTCAAATTAACACATAGTTTCAAAACAGTGCAAAAAAGTTGTCTGAATTTTTTTCAAATAAATCTTAAAATAAACTAGACTAAATTTTAGGGAGGTAGGAAAAAGAATCAACTCATATGGAGTTTTATTTAAAAAGATATACCCAGTCAAAGTTTAGTCAAATCTCTGGTTTTAAAATAAAACAGAAAAAGAAAAGAAAACGATTCGAATAGATACATGTCGAAGACATACTCTGGGAATACGCCTCCACTTATGCCTGCGTGGACCGGCGCTGGGTCACTGACGGTGGGCCTGCCTGGCCCACTGGTCAAGTTTGACCACTCCACACGCGCGTCGTCTCCTCCGACCGAACAGAGGCGGAGCTCCGGTGAGGCTCGCCAGCGAACGGAGGGATCCCCCAGGGATCTGAGCACATGGGTGTGCTCAGGGGGTCGAGGCGAACCCGTGGGTACACGCCATGGTCGTCGACGTGGACGGAGTCACCGGCGATGAGCTTCGCGGCGGAGATGGCTTCGGGAGGGATTGGGGGTCTGGGCTATGGTGGCTTCCGGTCGGGGCTGAGGTGATGGGCGGCTCCGCACGATCACGTGGAGTCGGGTGGTTGCGCTGGATGGATGGGAGGGGCTTTGGTTGCGACGAAATCGGCCGGAACTTGGCGGCGGCCGAACCGGTCAGAGTCGGGAAGACGGCCTTCCTCTCCTCGACTGCTGGCCATGGTAGCTCTACGGGGATAGCTTGAGGTTGCTTGAGGACTCGGTTGAGCTTGGGGGCCCTTATATAGGCGATGGAGGTCGGTCCCGAGGTGGCCGGCGATAAGAACAATGGCGAACCGCCATTCTGTGCTGTAGGGCGACATGGCGGTGACGCTAGCTAGAGTACGGCTTGCAGATAGAATCATACTGTCCTAGAGGGCAGCTGCCGTGCTGGGGTGGCTCGGCCGGCGCCGACACGGCCGGGGCCTGCTGCGGCTGTCAGCTAGCCGCCATGGCTGACCTGACGGTGGCGCTGTGGGTGCCAGGGGTAGTCGGGGTAGCTCTGCGGTGCAGGAGGGGACGAGGCGTGCTGGCTGCGGTTGGCCAAGGGCCAGAACGGGCGCGGGGTGGGCGGCAGCGAGATGCGGCGGCTCGGTGCACGCGCATGCAAATCGTGCGCTCTGGGCGCGCCTAGAGCACGCACGCTAGCAACTCGACGAAATGCCAATGGATGCTATAGGGCTTGGGTGAGGCTGGCAATTAGCAAACCTAGGTTAGGAGTAGCTAGGAGTTTAGTGGACAAGGTGGTTAGGCAAAGGAAGCAGGTCCATTGCACAAACCAGAAACTATGTCAAAACTGATCATGCCTATAAGGTGTTTGACAAAATGCCAAGGGCACTTAGGCATTTCTTGGGGTGGCCAAACTCTCCGGGCTAGT
Source organism: Triticum dicoccoides (assembly GCF_002162155.2). Lineage (NCBI taxonomy): Eukaryota > Viridiplantae > Streptophyta > Magnoliopsida > Poales > Poaceae > Triticum > Triticum dicoccoides. Next base: position 100,518,241 of record NC_041385.1, read on the forward strand.
GTCTCCATAGAAGTAGGTGATGGTGGCAAGGTCATTTGGGCAAAAGAAGAAACTTGCTAGTGGAAGTCTTTGAGAAAATCCTTTCTGCACAGAAACTAAAAGCTATCATTCCATGGACCAGCAACACTCCAATAGGTCCATTCTCCTGGACTTAAGGGTTTGGTAGGGTGGTCCACAAGTAGGGGGGAGAATCAAGGGAAAAAGGGCAATCAAAAATATGGTTGTTGTACAAATCACCATGCTGGACCAGAATGAAAATGAGGTTGATTTACTCAATTTTTTCAAAGAACAACACTGCTTTTTTGCATAAAGTTGAATAATACACTCCTATTAGCTTCCCATAATTTTGGTGGGAGTTTTAAAGAAATATTTAATTAGGTTGTTGTGCAAAATTCCAATGAGTGAAATATATTTTTGCATAAAAGTGATTTAAAAACATCACATGACCTCCCCAAATTTTGGTTGAAATTTAAAATAAATTTATCAAATGGTTGTAGATCAAATAGAGCTCCAAAACTAATGAAAAATCACTTTAAGGGATAAATCTTAGAGAGGAATAATTATGCAAATAAATTCCACTGATAACAGAAATGTTTTTTTTCTTGAAAGGGCAAACAAGTCCAATAATATATTTGGAAAGTTTTTCACTTGAGGAAAAAACTCCATAATAATAAAGAAAAGAATGGTTCTGAAATAAAAAGGGAATCCAGAAAATAAAAGTTTGAGTTCCCTGGTAAAATTTTAATTAATAAAACAAGGTTAAAATTTTGGGGTGTCACATTGCACCAGTCCATAGATGGATCGCTGGAGCTTGCACACTTTGTTAGCACCTTTAGGATCGAAAAAACCTTTTAGGATGCATCATATACAACTCTTCTTTAAGAAATCCATTCACGAATGCAGTTTTGACGTCCATTTGCCAGATTTCATAATCATAAAATGCGGCAATTGCAAACATGATTCGGACAGACTTAAGCATCGCTACGGGTGAGAAAGTATCATTGTAGTCAACCCCTTGAACTTGTCGAAAACCTTTCGCAATAGATCGAGCTTTCTAGACAGTAACATTACCATCAGCATCATTCTTGTTCTTGAAGATCCATTTATTCTCTAAGGCTCACCGATGATACGTCTCCAACTATCTATAATTTTTGATTGCTCCATGCTAGTTTATCTACTGTTTTGGGCAATACTGGGCTTTATTATCCACTTTTATATTATTTTTGGGACTAACCTATTAACCGGAGGCCCAGCCCAGATTTGCTGTTTATGCCTATTTCAGTGTTTCGAGGAAAAGGAATATCAGACGGAGTCAAAACAGAACGGAATCAACTGGAGAAGTTATTTTTGGAAGGAAAGCAACCTAGGGAACTTGGAGTGCATGTCCGGGGAGATACGGGCTTCCCACAAGGGTGGGGGCGATCCCCCCCCCCGGGCGCGCCCCCTGCCTTGTGGGGGCCCCGTAGCTCCTCTGACGTACTCCCTGCACCCATATATACTCTTGTACCCTAAAACTTCCAGAACAGAAGATAGATCGGGAGTTCCGCCGCCGCAAGCCTCTGTAGCCACAAAAAAACCTCTCGGGAGCCCTTCCCGGCGCCCTGCCGGAGAGGGATCCCATCACAGGTGGCCATCTTCATCATCCCGACGCTGTCCATGATGAGGAGGGAGTAGTTCACCCTCGGGGATGAGGGTATGTACCAGTAGCTATGTGTTTGATCTCTCTCTCTCTCTCATGTTCTCTCTCGTGTTCCCTCTATGGCACGATCTTGATGTATCCCGAGCTTTGCTATTGTAGTTGGATCTTATGATGTTTCCCCCCCTCTACTCTCTTGTGATGAATTGAATTTCCCCTTTGAAGTTATCTTATCAGATTGAGTCTTTTATGAGAACACTTGATGTATGTCTTGCCGTGATTATCTGTGGTGACAATGGGATATCATGAGCCACTTGATGTATGTTTTGGTGATCAACTTGCGGGTTTCGTGACATTAGGAACCTATGCATAGGGGTTGGCACACGTTCTTGACACTCTGATAGAAACTTTGGGGCACTCTTTGAAGTACTTTGTGTTGGTTGGATGAATCTCAGATTGTGTGATGCATATCGTATAATCATGCCCACGGATACTTGAGGTGACAATGGAGTATCTAGGTGACATTAGGGTTTTGGTTGATTTGTGTCTTATGGTGTTATTCTAGTACGAACTCTTTTATAGATCGATCCTAAAGAATAACTTTGAGGTGGTTTTGTACCCTACCACAATCTCTACGTTTGTTCTCCGCTATTAGTGGATTTGGAGTGACTCTTTGTTGCATGTTGAGGGCTTGTTATATGATCTATCTATGTTATTATTGTTGAGAGAACTTGCACTAGTGAAAGTATGAACCCTAGGCCTTGTTTCTTATCATTGCAATACCGTTTACGCTCACTTTTATCATTAGTTACCTTGCTGTTTTTATTATTTCAGATTACAAAAACCTATATCTACTATATATTTTGCACTTGTATCACCATCTCTTCACCGAACTAGTGCACCTATACAATTTACCATTGTATTGGGTGTGTTGGGGACACAAGAGACTCTTTGTTATTTGGTTGCAGTGTTGCTTGAGAGAGACCATCTTCATCCTACGCCCCCTACGGATTGATAAACCTTAGGTCATCCACTTGAGGGAAATTTGGTACTGTGCTACAAACATGTGCACTTGCAGGCCCAACAACGTCTACAAGAAGAAGGTTGTGTAGTAGACATCAACCGATCGTCGGGAAAATCCACCAAAGTCCATACTTTGTTCTCATACATGGATCCTATCTCAGATTTCATGTCCTCAAGCCATTTATCGGAATCTGGGCTCATCATAGCTTCTTCATAGTTCATTGGTTCGCCATGGTCTAGTAACATGACTTCCAGAACATGATTACCATACCACTCTGGTGTCGATCGTGTTCTGGTTGAACTACGAGGTTTGGTAGTAACTTGATCTAAAGTTTCATGATCATCATCATTAGCTTCCTCTCTAGTTGGTGTAGGCATCACAGGAACGGATTTCTCTAATGAGCTACTTTCCAAATTGAGAGAATGTACAATTACCTCATCAAGTTCTAATTTCCTCCCACTCCCTTCTTTCGACAGAAACCCCTTCTCTAGAAAGGTTCCATTCTTGGCAACAAAGATCTTACCTTCGGATCTGTGGTAGAAGGTGTATCCAATTGTTCCCTTAGGGTATCCTATGAAGACGCACTTCTTCCATTTGGGTTCGAGCTTATCAGGCTGAAGCCTTTTGACATAAGTGTCGCAACCCCAAACATTAAGGAACGACAGCTTAGGTTTATTGCCAAACCACAGGTCATACGACGTTGTCTCAATGGATTTAGATGGTGCCCTATTTAACGTGAATGCATAACCCCAAAACAATAGTCGTAAATCGATAAGAGACATCATAGATCGCATCGTATCTAATAAAGAACGCTTAAGATGTTCGGACACACCATTACACTATGGTGTTCCAGGTGGCCTGAGTTTTGAAACTATTCCACATTGTTTTAAATGAAGGCCAAACTCGTAACACAAATATTCTCCACCGCGATCAGATGGTAGAAACTTTATTTTCTAGTTACAATGATTCTCCACTTCTCTCTGAAATTGTTTGAACTTTTCAAATGTTTCAGACTTGTGTTTCATTAAGTAGATACTAGCACATATGCCCATGCGTTGCAACGGGGTAATAAAGAGATAGACATTATTCTATTGGCAAACTTGATGACAATACCTGAATGAATTTCGTACAAATTTTACTAAAATATCTTTAGCTAAATAGAAAATGGATATAACACCGACATCTTAATCTTCGATCAAAAACACGAAGGTAACAAAACTCTTATAACTGTGGATAAAACTACAATATATCAGCCTACTTTAAATTGAACTACATCAATTTTTGCACCCTCATTAATCCAAAAAGATTGAGACGGTCATTAGTCGCCTTACGATATGAATTCAGTCAATTGCTTGGTATCATCTATACAGAAAGAGAAAAGATAATCAATCATTTCCTTACATCTATATATGTCATATTGGTAAGCCTTAATTTGGAAAATAAAAACACACACACGCGCGCGCGCGCGCACGCGCTTTTTCAATACTGCAAGGTTTGGAAAGTGACGTGAAATTTTATGTGAACGACATTTTATGAAATTGAAGTAGCTAAGGATTAATAATGAAAAATTTATATAAAAAAATATATCTTCTGTTTTGAGCAATCATAATTAGTCTACATTAGAATTAGTTAATGCCAGATTTGCAAGTGGCGTAAAAAATGGCCTATGTCTCATGCATATGAATTCCATTTGATCATGTACAAGCACTTCTTCTGATATTACTCGAGCATAGGTTCAACAATATTGTTTATTTAATGTTTATCATGTATGCACACATTTTCCGCCAAGCCCCCATCTGCTCCTACATAGTCTATTGAAATATGAATCCTATATAATGCAAAGTGGTGCTCCTTGTGCAGGGGATAGCCTCACATGGTCCTGCAAGTAGAATTGAATCTATCTACATATATGTTGGCATTTTATCCTTTGACGTTTTTTCCCTTTCCTTCCTTCGAACGGAATTTATGTCTCAAACTTCCTGCTCATAATAGCGCAATGGAAATTTATTTATTCTTTTGGTTTCTTTCCTTTCGTGCTCATATCCTAGGACCCACCTCTAGAGGTGGAGGATTAATTTCCTTCCTTCTTTTTGCTTCAAAGAGAAATTTATTTCTTCTTTTTATTTCTTTCCTTTCGTGCTCATATCCTAGGACCCACTCCTTGAGGTGGTTGATTAATTTCTAATCACAGACAAATATAAATTGGTGTAATGTGGTATGATATAGCAAGGTGGGACTAATGGCGGCTTGGTTTGGCGGCTCTCTTTCTACCCGATTGGCGGGAGTTCTATCCGCGTCACCACCGTATATTTTTTGACTGGGCCGCCACTGAACGAATTGATGAGTTGAGGCCCATGAAGGGGGATCGAGAGGCTCAGAGAGACATATATACGAAGGGAAAAGCAGAATTGATGAGTTGAGGCCCATGAAGGGGGATTGAGAGGCTCAGAGAGCCATATACAGGAAGGGAAAAGCAGGTAAAATAGTACCACCTCGGATGTACAAAATAATATAGGTGAAAAGAATCTATAAGTTGATGCCCATGAAGGGGGGTCGAGAGGCTCAGAGAGACATATATACAAAGGGAAAAGCAGAATCGATGAGTTGAGGCCCATGAAGGGGGATCGAGAGGCTCAGAGAGACATATATAGGAAGGGAAAAGCAGGTAAAATAGTACCACCTCGGATGTACAAAATAATATAGGTGAAAAAACTAAAAGCGTAAATTCACGGGAAGATGCGTATTGTGACGGTGAACCCACGGAGTCAATCCGTGCTTTATTATTAGGGAAACATACCCATATCTGCTCAAATCATATGTGAAGGTTAGAAAATAACGATACCCGCCGCGTGCCTCAACACTCATGGACTGCATACATCAGTATGCATTATTTACAATAAGTCATTGGCTCACTCCATTGTTCCGGAGAACAGAGTTTTAGTCATCTTGCCCATGAGGCATGGTTCGCAAGTATCAAATGATTCATAATGAAGTGATTCCAAAAGTCCATCAGCATGGAGTTTCTTCATGTGCTTTACACCAATATGACCTAAATGGCAGTGCCACAAATATGTTGCACTATCATTATCAACTTTGCCTCTTTTGGCATCAATATTATGAATATGTGTATCACCACAATCGAGATTCAATAGAAATAGACTACTATTCAAGGGTGCATGACCGTAAAAGATATTACTCAAATAAATAGAATAACCATTATTCTCTGATTTAAATGAATAACCGTCTTGCACTAAACAAGATCCAGATATAATGTTCATGCTCAACGCTGGCACCAAATAACAATTTTCAGGTCTAAAACTAATCCCGATGGCACCAACGCTAGCACCAACGCTGGCACCAAGATTTACAGGTAGCGTGCCGACGGCGATCACACCGACCATGGAACCATTCCCAATGCACATCGTCACCTCGTCCTTAGCCGATATTCATTTAATACTATCTCCTGTTTCAAGTTACAAATATGAGCAACCAAACTAGTATCAAATACCCAGGTGCTACTACGAGCATTAGTAAGGTACCACTAGAAAAAAGACACATCTGTGACATTTTGGGCCAAACAATTTTTTTCTATCATACTTATGACAATTCTATGACGATAATTATGACAAAACCTGGTATCATCATAGATGTGATGGGATCCTACTTCTATGACAAAAAATCATGATAGAAAATGGGCTTTTCATCCTGGGCGGGCCCGAGACGCACCCGCATGACATTCTTTGGGCCATCGATGACGGACAAAATCATGGTAGAAGTGAGGGCAAGGAAAATTTCGGGGAGTTCCCGGTTACAGTGGGTGGTCAGGGCCGAGCGATGCATAGAGGTTTGCACGTTTCTCTCGTACCCGTACGCGCATGTGTGTGAGGCGTTGCGCTCTAACTGAACTCGAGCGAGGCGTTCGCCTACTGAACCCGAGAGATTGCACTAGCTACATTACTTAACCCCGATCGGTCCCTTGCTGTTAAGTGAAGCCGGTCGAGCGATTCCTTTGCTACTCTTGCTAATTGAAGCCTATCGAACCTACTACCTCTTGATGAACAGTGAGCATTGTTGGGGGTTGAATGAACAGTTTCCAGTGAGAGTTGGAAGAACAGGACCCCATGGGGTTGTAGAGGTCGTTGTCGCTGGTGAAAAAGACCCCGATCGAGCAAGTTGGGACTAGATAAACAGGACCCCATGGAGGGCTGGTTGAACAGTAGCCGGTGGAGGGCTGGATGAACAGTAGCCTGTGGAGGGGTGGTTGAACAGTAGCGGTGGAGGCTTGATGAATAGGAGCCCATGGATGAACAGTAGCTGCTAGAGGCAGGAGGGAGACACCATGGATGAACAGTCGTAGGTGGAGGGTGGAGGAGGTCGACGGTGGATGAAAAGTAGTCTATGGGGGCTGGAGCGAGGTAGTAGACTCTGGATGAACAGTATCCCCTGGAGTGCCATTTTGCGGTATGTCACACACCTCCCGATGAACAGGACCCCCGTTTCAACCGTAGGAGGTCGAAGAGAAGTCTGTTTCCTCTATTTTGTTGTATGCCTCCCGATCAACAGCACCCCGTTTCGACGGTAGGAGATAAAACTCAAGTCTGTTTCCTCCGTTTTGAGGTACGCCAGACCCTTCCCGATGAAGAGGACCCCGTTTCAACCGCACGCGGTCGAACACAAGGCTGTTTTCCTCTGTTTTGTGGTACGCCAGACCACGTTCTGGCTGTTCCGTCCAAGCCCGTTGGCTCCCATTGAACACGACCTGTCGGTGTCAAAACCAGCGGATCTCGGGTAGGGGGTCCCAAACTATGCGTCTAGGCGGATGGTAACCGGAGACAAGGGACACGATGTTTTACCCAGGTTCGGGCCCTCTTGATGGAGGTAAAACCCTACATCCTGCTTGATTAATATTGATGATGTGTGTTACAAGAGTGGATCTACCACCAGATCAAGGAGGCTAAACCCTAGAAGCTAGCCTATGGTATGATTGTTGTTCGCCCTATGGACTAAAGCCATGCGGTTTATATAGACACCGGAGAGGGCTAGGGTTACACAAAGTCGGTTACAATGGGAGGAGATCTACATATCCGTATCGCCGAGCTTGCCTTCCACGCCAAGGAAAGTCCCATCCGGACACGGGACGAAGTCTTCAATCTTGTATCTTCATAGTCTTGGAGTCTGGCCGATGATGATAGTTCGGCTATCCGGACACCCCCTAGTCCGGGACTCCCTCAGTAGCCCCCGAACCAGGCTTCAGCGATGACGAGTCCAGCGCATATATTGTCTTCGATGTTGCAAGGCGGGTTCTCCTTCAAACTTCATGTTGCGCTCCTTGGCTTCTACGCCCAATAATGGCCTTCTTCCACGTGCCGTATGAATGCGAAAAGCTAGGGTATTTTTACATTTTACCCCCTAGCCATGCGAACGAGCCGCCTATAAGAGAGGCGAGGATCTAGATCCAACTCACACCATCCTCCTTCCGCAAGTACTCATCGAAGCGCTTCTGATAAAAATCCATTCCATCATGGATAGTCGACACGGCTCCTCCTCTTGTGCTCCCAGCCCTAAGCCAGGAGATTGGGGGAGATGCTCAGTTCCACACAGCGAGTTAGTGGCGCTCCAAACCGAGGGATATCTTCCCCCAGCTTTCATGGTTCCAGTTCGAGCCGGACTGGCCACCTTCACGGGTGGAAAGCAGGCGGAAAGCGTCCCCAACCCTTCCAAAGGAGAGCGGGTATGCTTTGTCCCTTATCTAATAAGGGGACTCGGATTTCCCATACATCCGTTTCTCCGGGGGCTCCTGGAGTTCTACGGACTCCAGCTTCACCACCTCACACCTACCTCCATTTTGCACATCGCGGGCTTTGTAGCTCTTTGCGAGCTGTTCTTGGGCATCGAGCCCCATTTTGCATTGGGGAAGAGATTGTTTTGGCTCGTACCCCGTTCTCACGAGGGGTCGATTTATCAAGTGGGCGGAGCCGAAATATGGCGCATCACCGGGACCGGATATCTATCCGGCACCCCGAAGAATGCGTCCGAAGACTGGCCTTCGGAATGGTTCTACATGGAGGACGCCCCTCTGCCGGATCCAGTTCGGATCGGCCTCCCGGAGTTCAGCAATGCTCCCTTGAAGAAATGCCTGAGTTGGCGACCGCGGATCCCTCAACGGGAAGATGATGGGAGCGTCCATTATCTGATGGGCCGGATTAGGTTACTTGCCCACTCCGGATTGACCATGATTGGAATCATGGCCACGTGCATTATGCGAGGGGTGCAGCCACTCCAATATAGGGGCCACCCTATGTGGGATTTCAACAGGGAAGATGATGCTACCCATCATGGACGCAGAGGGCCGGGCTCGGCAGCCGATCTGGCGAAGATCCTGTCCGGCTTGTACAAGGGGGAGGAGGAGGACTTCCTCCGCACGAATCCATTGAATGGATTCTCCATGAATAACCCTTGGAGCTGGGTAAGCGGACGTTTATCTACCCGATCCATACTTTCAAAGTCAAGTATCTTACTTTGTGATTTCGACGCAGGAGCTGCGCCGGGACGTGGAGGGCATACAAAGCCTAACTCCACAGCCCGAGGATCCGGAACGATCCCTTGATCCGGCCTCCGAAGAGGATCTGGACATAAAGGTGGAGCTGATTGACGGGGTGTTCCACCAACTTAGCATGGACAATGCTCTAGTCGCCATTACGGCTGACTACCCCGGTTTGTTTCCGTCCTCCCAGGTGATTACGACCGAGGTCTTGACACCATCATTTGATCCAGGCTCAGTTCCGACCATCTTATACTGATGGTGCATCGCAGGAGGTGCCTTTAAGGCGGGAAGCCGAACCCGCGGCGGCTGACCAACAAGGGTCAGTTCAGCCCAGCAGGCGGAAGAGGAGTGTGACGCGAACCGAAACGTCGCCGCAACAGTACAGAGCACCGCTGTTTTTTATGGGAAGGATCCCTAGGAGGTATATTAATGCTCATAACCTTTCCAGAAAGAGCGCTCGCCGGACAGTGTCCGGAGAGGTTGCCAATCAAGCCTCCGCGAGCCATGCTCCAACGCGTGGTCCAGAAGGGGAGTCGAACACAAGGCATGAGCCGGACGCTCCTCCGACGGAGGATGCCGACAGGCTGTCCGCCACCCGGTCTGAGGTGGAGAGCGCCATGAATCACAGGCGTCGCCGGACATTTCTTCGTTACGCGTGTTTCTCCCCGGAGGCGTTAAATGCCTTTTATGCGGGAAACGCGCACCTCCGGGCTGCTCAAGATGGTTTAACCGGAGCTACGAAGCAGTATGTGAAGGACATACGGGTAAGCAATTTTAATAGTTATATATGCTAGTAGCCCCCGAGACTTAAAATAGTTAAAATAACTGATTTAAGGATCATTTATTATGCAGGATCTTACGGAGAAGAATACCTACCTGTCCAAGGAGCTCCAAGAGTGCAAGGCCCAACTTGAGGCTGCAGTAGCCACCACAGGGGGAGCCACAGAGACCCCCGCTGGTAATACGTACTTCAAAAAGATAAGTAGTTAACAAAGTGTGGCGTGTGCGTAAATCTGACAATAATATTGCAGAGGGAGCCGGACTAGATCCGGATAAGCAACAGCTACTGCATCAGCTAAAGGCCGGCGAGAGGGTGCTTATGAAGGTGCAGCAGGAGAGAAACAAGCTCCAAGATGCCCACACCCAGTTAGGAGAAGAGCTGAAAGGTGTTCGGGCCCAGCTGTCTGGCTCCGTGAAGGAGAATCAGCGGCTTCGTCGCGGCATTTATAGTAAGTTCTTGAGCAAATTCCTTTGAAAAGAATAATTCGGCGAGGAAGTCGATTGACAGAAATGTGTCTTTAGGTGTGCTCACAGGTCGCCCTGCAGAGGAAATGCCTGGTTCAACGGGTGACCAACTTCCTGAGCTGGTGCAACTGCTCGAACGTGTTCGGCAGGTGATGAGTGGCGTCGTTCAGGCTTTATGGCCATCCGTCTCCCTACCCGAGGGCCTTGGTGGGCTTGCTGAGAAGTTTCAGGGAGCACGGCGACGCCTCCGTCTGTGGAAGATATCGGCCTGCCGTCAGGGTGCCAGGGAGGCCTAGGCCATGGTGAAGACGCGGTACCCGAAGGCTGACCCAAACCACATGGCCGAGGTCGGACCTGCGGGGCCTGATGGGAAGGAGATCCCTGTGAGCTTGATGTACGACCAAGTAGAACTGGCCGCAAAATATTCCCAATAGGACTGTAAATTAGACAGCCTGCTAGATGGGATTCAAGAGGAGTACAATCAGTCAATTTGATGATGTAATTTTGAAATGACATATAGAATGCCTTCTAGCCGGATTGTAGATCCTTTGTCTTTGTGGACCGTTTCGCTTCAACCTCGGGACCCAACAGTCCGGAGTGTGTCCGAATACCCTTACGGTTATAAAAGAACCTGGGCATGCATGGAGACAAGGCGTCGGGGTCATAATTGCTTTATCAGACAAGTGCCCAACTAGCTATGTTATATTACATGGTTAGTAAGAAACATCTTCCAGGGAGAATAGTTCCGTTAAGGGTTCCTTTCCCTGGGAGGCATGCCCTAAAGTGCATGTCCGTACTGCGAAAATAGCAGAAAAAGCATCTAGGGCCAGATAAATAAGTAAGTAATAAATCATCTTTCAAGTCACTGACCGAATATTCTCTTAAGAACGCTAGCTTTCGGCTTCACCCAGTCTGAGGTACACATCCGGCTGACCCGGCACTAACAATCGCAGAGGTGCTCCCTTTACCTCCTAGCCGAACAATCGGGAACGTAGGGGTAAGCACAGGAGCCAGGCAACCCAGCTTGGCCAAAACTTAAGTCATATCGATGCATATAATGGTGAATAAAAGGTACATGCGGAAGTATAACACATGTGTTGGGCATGAAGCCCGTATAAATAAGCTTCTGTTAAAGAAGCCCCCAGGTATAATGAGTGCTAGGAGCACATCAAGTGTGTGCGAACAATGCGCACATTAGCCTATCAAAGGTATTGAAAAAAAGTGGGAAAAAGGAGGGGGACAAGAGACAGTGAAAATATAAAAAGGTGGACGGAGGAGTGAGACGAACTCTGAGTCCAGCGTTAGGCGTAGAATCTTCGGAGACGGGCTGCGTTCCATGGGTTCGGCTCGAGTCGGTTTTCGAATGCGTTGCGTAGACGGTATGCTCCGCCGGTTAGGACTTGGTCGATGATGAAGGGACCTTCCCACTTGGTCTTAAGTTTGTCCTTTTTCTTGTCTGGCAGGCGTAGAACAAGTTCGCCAACATTGTAAGCTTTGGCACGTAGTCTTCTGCTTTGATATCTTCAAGCCTGCTGTTGGTAAAATGCGGAACGAGCTTTTGCCACGTCCCGCTCCTCCTCTAAGGCGTCCAAACTGTCCTGCCGATCCAGCTCAGCTTCTCTTTCTTCGTACATGCCCACGCGAGGTGAGTCATGAATTATATCGCAGGGCAGAACTGCCTCTGCGCCGTACACCATAAAAAATGGTGTGAATCTGGTAGTTCGGTTTGGTGTGGTCCGCAGCCCCCAGAGTACGGAGTCGAGCTCCTCTACCCAGTGCGTGTTAGATTCCTTGAGGGACCGCACTAGTCTGGGTTTGATGCGGCTTATGATTAGACCATTTGCTCGCTCGACTTGGCCGTTAGTTTGGGGATGATAGACTGATGCGTAGTCGAGCTTGATGCCCATATTTTTGCACCAGAGTTTGACCTTGTCGGCCGTGAAATTCGTGCCGTTATCAGTGATGATGCTATGGGGGACGCCAAAACGGTGTACTACCCTGGATATAAAATCTATCACAGGTCCGGATTCTGTCGTTTTGATCGGCTTGGCTTAAATCCATTTGGTGAATTTGTCCACCATGACCAATAAGTATTTGTGCTTGTGGGTTCCCCCTTTAAGGGGTCCAACCATGTCAAGCCCCCAGACCGCGAACGGCTAGTGATGGGTATAGTTTTGAGGGCGGTGGGTGGCATGTGGCTTTGATTAGCGAAGAGCTGGCAACCAACGCATCGTTGGACTAAGTCCTGAGCATCTGCCCGGGTTGTCGGCCAATAAAATCCTGTACGGAAGGCCTTGCCTACAAGGGCCCGGGCTGCAGCGTGGTCCCCACCGAGTCCGGCGTGAATTTCAGCCCGGAGATTACGCCCTTCCTCTTCGGAGATACACATTTGAAGGACTCCGGTTGTGCTTTTCTTATAAAGTTCTCCCTCATGGACCTTGTAGGCTTTAAATCGCCGAACTATGCAGCGGGCCTCATTTTGGTCTTCGGGAAGTTCCTGCCTAATTAAGTAGGCTAGGAATGGTTCCGTCCACAGAGCAATTACTGCCATTATTTCGTGGGCTGAAGGTGTTATTTCATTTGCTGAGCCGCCGATTTTGTCAGAATTGTCTGGGGTAGGTGCGGCAGCTGGCTCCGGATTGTTATTTCCAGACTCCTCTTCCCATAATACGGATGGCCTAAAGAGCCGTTCCAGGAAGATGTTTGGAGGGACGGCGTCGCGTTTTGCGCCGATGCGTGCTAACACGTCTACTGCCTGGTTATTATCCCGGGCTACATGGTGGAATTCGAGTCCTTCGAACCGAGCTGTCATTTTAAGGACAACGTTACGGTAAGCTGCCATTTTCGGATCTTTGGCGTCAAAGTCTCCATTCACTTGGGATATTGCGAGGTTTGAATCCCTGCGCACCTCTAGGAGTTGAATGCCCATGGAGATTGCCAACTGGAGGCCGTGTAGGAGGGCCTCGTATTCGGCTGCGTTGTTGGAGTCCATGTACATTATTTGAAGTACATATTCGACTGTGTCTCCAGTTGGGGACGTCAAGACGACGCCAGCCCCCAAGCCAGCCAACATTTTGGATCCGTCGAAATGCATGATCCAATTGGAGTACGCGCCGTACTCTTTAGGGAGTTCGGCTTCGGTCCATTCGGCGACAAAGTCAGCCAGAACTTGCGATTTTATCGCTCGCCGTGGTTTGTAGGTTATGTCAAATGGTAAGAGCTCAATGGCCCATTTTGCAATCCTGCCCGTTGCGTCGCGGTTGTTTATAATATCGTTGACAGGTACTTCGGAGGCCACCATTATGGAACACTCTTGAAAGTAGTGTCGCAGCTTCCGGGATGCCATGAACACCGCATACTCTATGTTTTGATAATGTGGGTATCGGGACTTGCATGGAGTTAATAAAGTGGATACCTAGTACACTGGTTTTTGAAGAGGGAATCTGTGCCCTTCTGTTTCTCGTTCGACGACGAGTATTGCTCTGACAGCCTGATGTGTTGCTGCGATATATAATAACATAGGTTCGCCCAGGTTGGGCGCGGCCAGGACCAGATTTGTTGCTAGTATGGCCTTGATTTCTTCGAGTCCGGCCGTGGCGGCATCCGTCCATACGAAGTGTTCGGTGTGCCGGAGGAGGCGATAGAGGGGCAGAGCCTTTTCTCCCAGACGGGAGATGAAGCGACTTAGAGCCGCTACGCACCCCGTTAGTTTTTGTATTTGCTTGAGGTCTTTTGGGATATCCAATTGTGACAGAGCTCGGATCTTGGCTGGGTTTGCTTCAATTCCTCTACCAGATACAATGAAGCCCAAAAGCATTCTGGCTGGTACTCCGAAGACACATTTTTCCGGGTTGAGCTTAATGTCATATGCTCGGAGGTTGTGAAATGTCACCCTCAAGTCGTCTACTAGGGTTTCAACGTGTTTGGTCTTGACGACCACATCGTCTACGTATGCATCTACTGTTTTGCCTATCTGGGTAGCCAGACATGTCTGAATCATGCACTGATATGTTGCGCCGGTGTTTTTGAGTCCGAAGGGCATTGTGTTGAAGCAGAATGGCCCATATGGAGTAATGAATGCCATTGCGGCCTGGTCATTTTCCGCCATCTTGATTTGATGGTATCCGGAGTATGCGTGGAGGAAGCACAATGAATCGTGCCCTGCGGTAGCATCGATGATTCGGTCGATGCGAGGGAGAGGGAAAGGGTCCTTTGGACAGGCCTTGTTAAGGTCTTTGAAATCGACGCAGAGGCGCCAGGATTTGTCCTTTTTTGGTACCATTACTAGGTTGGCTAGCTAGTCCGGATGTTTGATATCTCTGATGAATCCGGATTCTAAGAGCTTGGCTAGCTCCTCTCCCATTGCCTGTCTTTTGGGTTCGGAAAATCGCCGAAGAGCTTGTTTGACTGTCTTGAATCCTTTTAGGATATTTGGGCTGTGCTTTGCCAGCCTGCGTGGGATTCCTGGCATGTCTGAAGGGTGCCAGGCAAAAATGTCCCAGTTTTCCCAAAGGAATTCTCGTAGTGCGTCTTCTACATCAGGATTTAATTGTGTCCCAATGGATGCCATCTTTGTGGGGTCCGTTGGATGGACCTAAAATTTGACTATTTCGTCTGCTGGTTTGAAAGAGGTGGACTTGGACCTCTTGTCGAGTATCACGTCGTCCCTATCCACCGTTGAGCGCAGCGCAGTTAGTTCCTCTGCCGCTAGGGCTATGGATAATGCCTCTAGGGCCAGTGCGGCTGTCTTATTTTCAGCGCGTAGTGCTATATCTGGATCACTGGCGAGAGTGATTATTCCATTGGGTCCTGGCATTTTGAGCTTCATGTACCCGTAATGGGGTATAGCTTGGAAGATTGTGAATGCCTCTCGCCCTAACAAAGCGTGATATCGGCTGCCGAATGGGGCCACTTGGAATGTGACCTCTTCAGACCTGTAATTGTCCGGCGAGCCAAACACTACATCTAGTGTTATTTTTCCTGTGCAGCGTACTTCTCGACTAGGGATTATTCCCCTGAAGGTTGTGCTGCTCCGCTCGATGCGACTCCACTCAATTAGCATTTTTTGAAGAGTTTCTTCGTAGATGAGGTTTAATCCGCTGCCGCCATCCATGAGTACCTTGGTAAGACGAAAGCTGTCCACTATCGGACTAAGGACCAATGCGGCTGGTGCTCTAGCTGTTCGAAATTTAGGTTCGTCGCTTGCATTGAAGGTGATAGCTGTGTCACTCCATGGATTTATTGTTGCTACTTGGTAGACTTCGGCGAGGCTGCGGATTGTACGTTTCCGCATGTTATTTGACGCAAAAGTCTCGAAGACTGTTAATACCGTACTGGTGCTGCTGGGCTGGTTGCCCGGGGCTAAAAAGCCTTCGCCACTTTTGGCCACCTGCCGTAATATCCGGCATGCTCGAAGGCTATGTGTTGGAGTGGCGCCCACCGTACTGTTGATTTTGCAGGGTCCGTTGAGCCATGCCTCCAGTACGGTTCCGTACCCTTTAGGGGGTTTTTGCTTTTTGGTTTTTAACCCAGGTGCTTGAGTATGACGCACCCTTTTATTTCGGACTGGGTTGTATTCAGGGCCGGATTGTCCCAAAACCTAGTTTCGGTTTTCCAGGCACTCTCCATCGCGCAGTATTTTTGTATGATGGTCGCTAGGTCGACGACTGATGGCGTTTATGATTCCCTTGTCCGTGCTATTGTTGCAGAAGATTGAAATCGCACTTTCTTCACGGCAGTCCTTGATCCTGTTCATAACCAGGAGGAATCTGGCCCAGTAATGATGTACTGTTTCATCGGGCTCTTGCCGTATTTGGGATAGATCGCTTATGTTTGTGTGGGCGGGTGGAATCAAGTTTGGAACCCCGCCAGGTCTGAGGCTTAAAGGCCAAGAAGCTTCCGGATTCAGAAGCTTGGTTTGCTAGACGCTTTATAACAAATCTGGTCCGATGCCTGACTTTAGGTTCAGTATTTTATTAGCGTCCGTCCCTCCGCGGGAATCCGGCATGGAGGGATCGGGAATCCGGACATAGTTGGTTTTTAACGTAGAAGAAGAATCGCCGCATTGTTCCTCTACCACAACAACGTGGTGGGTAACCTGGGGAGAGTTAATTTCTCTCAGATCGGTTTTAAGCCCAATCTGATCGTAGTCGGTAGCAACTCCCAGGGCGGCGATGCGATCGAAGAGCTCATTTACGGAGGAGAGCTCAATCGGATCTAGCTGCTCGGCGAATTCCGAGCTGATGTGAAGATCGCGTTTAATGACCTGAGAGGTCATTGTCGGAGCGGTGGCCGAACAGGCGGTCATAAGAAAACCGCCTAGCCGAATAGTTTGGCCAGCGGCCAAAGCTCCCTTGACGACGGTGCCGTCTTTAAAGACAGGAAAAGGCATCCTTCCTGATGGTGATGGCACAGAGGAACTCTCAATGAAAGCACCAATGTCGGTGTCAAAACTGGCGGATCTTGGGTAGGGGGTCCCGAACTGTGCGTCTAGGCGGATGGTAACAGGAGACGAGGGACACGATGTTTTACCCAGGTTTGGGCCCTCTTGATGGAGGTAAAACCCTACGTCCTGCTTGATTAATATTGATGATGTGTGTTACAAGAGTCGATCTA
Organism: Triticum dicoccoides; assembly: GCF_002162155.2. Taxonomy (NCBI): domain Eukaryota; kingdom Viridiplantae; phylum Streptophyta; class Magnoliopsida; order Poales; family Poaceae; genus Triticum; species Triticum dicoccoides. The sequence goes on from NC_041385.1 coordinate 100,535,305, forward strand.
CCACGAGATCAAGGAGGCTAAACCCTAGAAGCTAGCCTATGGTATGATTGTTGTTCGTCCTATGGACTAAAGCCATCCGGTTTATATAGACACCGGAGAGGGCTAGGGTTACACAAAGTGGGTTACAATGGTAGGAGATCTTCATATCCGTATCGCCAAGCTTGCCTTCCACGCCAAGGAAAGTCCCATCCGGACACGGGACGAACTCTTCAATCTTCTATCTTCATAGTCTTGGAGTCCGGCCGATGATGATAGTTCGGCTATCCGGACACCCCCTAGTCCGGGACTCCCTCACGACCCATTCCGACCCAGTCTGTTGCCTCCCAATGAACAGGACGCATTCCGACCCAGTCACTTGGCTCATGGCGAACACGATGTTGTTTCCTCCGTTCCGACCCAGCCGGTTAGCTAAAGATGAATAGGACAACGCTGCTGATGTCCATTGCCTCTCCATATACATGAGCCCTGGCCGTCCATATGCGCGAGTACGTGTTTCGAGACCCCGCTCATATGTAAGTACGTGGACGTATTTTTTGGCGTGTGGCAGTATGTACGTGTACCCGGTTTAGATGGGACAACCTAAATTTCTACGTGGGGGGCTATACTATGACATGTGCTTCTACTTACTCGGCCACTATTCATTGTTGCAGAGGGACCGATCGACCAGTATTTGCGTACACGTTCATGACAAGACAGACAACGCTACATACGCTTTGACTGGGTGGGTCCCAGCTATCAGGGAGTATAAGGACGCACTTCCTTGCGTGTGAAGATATAGCTGCTAGGTACCAGCTGTTAGGGGGAATCATTTTTTTGCCCGTAATAAGGACGCACTTCCTTGCGTGCGAAGATGTAGCTGGTGGGTCCGAGCTGTCAAGGGGAGAAAACATTATTTTTCAGGGTAAAAAGGATGCAGTTGCATGCATGCTTCCATGGGCGTGGTGCGTCCCCACTGTGAGCCTCTCACGTACAGTCATCTTCTGATGACTCTCGTTTGTTGACCATGTTGACCACACCATGCGGAGTGCACCAAGGCCGGTGGATGACAGCGAGGCCCCAGACTAGAACGACCCAGAGATGGGGAAGACACGGCAGTGGAGTCGCAGATGGAGAGGAGTGGGAAACTTGACTAGTTCGGGTGCAGGGCAACAATGCCGCCCACGGGAGACAGGAGCTAGAACAGAGGTTGAAGAAGCAGCAGGACCGGCCACAGGAGGCGGTACCGCCGGCGGTGGCTTGGGAGGCTGGCATGAATATCCGTGATTGAAGAAGCACCACAGCCGTTAGATAGACATCCAACGGCCACTGCTAAAAGAATCGTGTGTTGACTATAAGTTTTTGTGAGGGATGTGTGTTGACTATATGTGGACAAAGCCTTCCGTATGCGTCAAATTAGTACGCCCACAAGTGACCATCACATCTGTGGCAGAGAACATATAGCCTATTTGTAATTTGTATTTTTAATTATAATGGAATTTACTCAGTCCATTTACTATTTGTTAAAATTATAGCCCATTTTTAGCCAGGACTTTGTTAATAATTTCAGCCAACCGCTCAAAAAAAAATCAACAAAATTTCCAACATTTTGATGGGATCGGAAATATTTTTTAACCCGAAATTTAGACTCAGATTAAGTAAAATTACAAAATAAATTTGTATTAGGTAAAAATCCAACGAAATTTTGTGCGCGCAACAAGTATGGAAATTAAAAAAATTACCTTTTTTGAGAAGAATAAAAAATATACCTGTTCGTTTCATTTTTTATATTTACAACCAATTTTTTTAATTACAGCCGATTTATTATTTCTTAAAGCGCATTTTCTTGGCAAGTCTAATGCGGCCCGGAGAATAACAGATTAACCTAGGTTGGGTATTCCGCAAAAAAGAATAGCTAGGCTGGCTATTTTCATGTAATTATTAATATCTGGGTTGGATATTTGGTCGACATAAAATAATAGCCTGGTCTAGACGGGCCACAGCCCGCCCAGTTGATACCCCGCTCCTCTGAACAACAGCAAAAACATCACTCAAGAAAAACTCTGCTCACAACTCAAAAACAGAAATACTTCTCGACATGCTGGGTCCCAGCTGTCGGCCGCTCCTTCTGCAATTCTCTCGTTTATTGACTTATAGGTTGACAATGGTGTGGGACCGTGATGTCAGGAAACCAGGAGGAAGCAAAAACCTTATAGTTGTATATACTAGTAAGAAGGCACTTGCGTACGTGCGGCTATTGCGTTGGTGGGATCCACTGTCATCCTCTCCAATTAAAGTCATCTCCTGATTCCTCTTGTTTGTTGACCATGTTGACAATGCGAGACGGCGGCGTCACGGTGAGCGCAACAACTCGAAGGATGATGAAGAGGGCCTGGTGGGCCCTACGGATGGTCTAATACAACGCCTACTGCTCATTCAGGAAGCCAAGATCATAGGGCCACATGTCTGCGACGGCATTGTCGTTCCCTTGTTCGCCGGTGATTCATCCTTCCGCGAGCTGATGCTCATTGAGGAGATAGAGGTTGCAGCACAAGTCCTATGCTTGTAGCTCTTATGCCATTAGGGCATCGAAGTGCGGCCGCTCCTGCTCTATGGTGAACATGGCATGAACCGGCTTGGGCGATGCTGGCGGCTCCCGGTTGGAAGCCACATCCATCGTCTGATTGTCGTCGCTCAGCTTTGCGAGCTCCCTCGTGAGCCAGCTTATCCGGCTGCTGGACGCCTGGACTGCTGCCAAGCACGAGCCTGACCGCCCTGGCCTACCCAGACCGCCTCCGGTGCCACTTCCTGAAACTGTCAGCGCCACCAGTGCCACTTCCTGGTACACACGATTGCTCTGTGTTCAAACGACACAAGTGCCGTCAGTCCATCCATATGCCACCCACATTAATGATACGCGGTTGCCGCGGCAGCTACTTCGGCGCCACCCATCCGTTCCTCTACCGCCCACCATTGCTATATAAATTGATGCGCCAGCCATAGCCGCAATCATCGGCCTCCGTTCCCTTTCCCCTGTCCACATCCCCATTGCCCACCGTAGCTTCCTCGCGCTCCAGCGCTCTTCGAGATGGGCGGATGATGGACAGAAGGAGATGGAAGCCATTGCTGCCGATTGGCTGGTCGGCAGGCAGCCGGAGGATGAAGACGTCCCAATGGAGATCGTGGTAGTCGACGATCCGGCGCCAACCCCCTCCTCCGCGCTATCCTCGCCGCTGCATTGCACCACGACCATCGGTGAGGCCCGTGCCCAATACATGGACATGGTGAGGCAGAAGCGTGAGGAGCAGTTCCGAGAGGCGCAGGACGATGCTGCCTACAACCACCATCTCTTCCAGGAGCACATGCAGGCGAGGAGCAGATCACCATGGAGAGGGCAGAGCAGGAGGCGCTGCTCGAGTCGTACCGCTCCTCCCATGAGAGCCGCCTCACACGCTGGCTGTACCGCATGCGGGTGGCATAGGCTGCGGCCACATACAAAGAGGACGATGAAGCGGGCGATGCGCTGTTTGGTGAAACTAATGACGAGGCGGAGGACAATGCCGGCTCCGCCAAGGCCCCGCCTCGCCGGCATCGAGGCGGAGGACTTCGCCGGCTTCGCCAAGGCCCTGCTCCGCCGAGGCCCCGCCCCACCAACAACAAGGCAGAGGACATCGCCGGCTCTGCCGAGGCCCCGCCCCACTGGCACCGAGGCGGAGGACTTCGCCGGCTTTGGCGAGGCCCTGCTCCGCCGAGGCTCCGCTGAGGCCCCGCCCTGCCAGCAATGAGGGGGAGGACTTCCTCTGCTCCGATGAGGCACCTTCCCACCGGAAATGAGACAAAGGACATCACCAGATCCGTCGTAGCCCCGCTCCGCTGGCAACAAGGCCCTGCCACACAAAAAACGAGGAAGAGTAGAACACGGTAGGTCACCGCCGCTTGGGTCCAAGTAAGGCCACCGCTGCTACCCTCCGGTTGAAGCCAAGCTGGGATGGTTTAGCATTGACGGCCGATTAGCTTCTTGGTGGCGACATGGAGTCGGAGAGGTGTGCTGGGAAATAAGCTTGTGTTCGGCTCAGCCGGCCGGCACGGTAAATGGGTGCCGGAGATCATAGATTAGGTTAATTAATTATCCAGTGTACCCCTTTTTACTTGAAGATTGTATGAAATGTAATGTAATCTGGCCGTGTATGAATGAATTTAGTTTGATTAGTTCAAATTCTTGTATCACTGGCATTGGATGAACATGCAAAACAATATGTACTAGCAATATTCCCTGGGTGATCACCTCATTTGCAGCAGTTTCACACGTACTCCCTTCGGTCCTTTTTAGTCTGCATATATGTTTTGTATGAAGTCAAGGTATCTCTACTTTGACCAATCCTATGGAAAAAAGTATCAACATTCACAATGTAAAATCGACTTGAAACAAATCTAATATGAAATGTAAAAAGGAACAAAGGGAGTACAAAAAGTTTGAGCAACTATTTAGCATTCCTGTACATTGTAATGAAACATATAGGCCTGGCAATTCATAGAGCATTCAAAACAATTGATGATTATGCATCTCAGTGACTCACATGTCAAAGCCAATATTTACTTCACAACTAAAGAATATAGAAAAATCAATTGATGTTGTTGACAGCAAAGGACATCCCATTCGAAAATATCAAACACATGTCTTCTCGCTAGCATCAATGAGAAAAATTTGACAAGGTTTTGGTATTCCAAAATGTCAAATGTGTGTTTTTTTGCGTGCATCAATGAGCAAACATTGACAAGGTTTTCCCATTCCAAAATATCAAATGCCTATGATTGTGGAATGGGCAGGGTTTGCCATCAGTTCGAACATTGACATGGCACCTCGTGCTAAATAAACTAGCTGTTCTTTTTGTGCAGTTCCACAAAAATCAACCAAATTCGCGCGTAGGTTGTATGATTTCTCCTTTATTTGTTGCAACACTTTGAACATATCGGCACCTCCTTTCTTATGGTGGAAATGAATGTTCGATAATATTTGATGTATTCGTGAACATTTTGTGCAGTTCCCATTGAAATCAAGCTGAGCACCCCTATTTGCATAAATACAAAAAAGTGACTAGTTTAAAGCAAATTGTACTATTAATTGACAGTTTAAACAAGCAACCTACATGATCCATGCAGAGCACACATTTAAAAAATGGAACTCACTAGAAGGAATCCTAAAACAACATTGTATTGGCCATCACCGCAACAAAGATCGAGATCCGTGAATGCTTGTGAGCTGAAGGTACTTTGTTCTTGTGGGTAATAAAACCATCCCTCAACTGCTCCCTTATGATAAGAAGAGAGGCTTGGCTTCTTAATCGGAACTAGGCACTTCACGTTCTCCATATTCTTCTTCAGAGGTGGATGATCCTGTTGTGCAATGCTTGAAAAAAAGGAAAGGAATTATTTAAAACAGCACATATGAAGCACTTCATGACAATAGCTAAGTAGTAGCACAACACCAATAGAGGTGACAAAGCTGAATCATATGGATGAAATCTGTGCACTACTAGGAAAACAGCTATAGATGAAATGGACACTAATGGCGCACCACATGTGTGGTGCGCCATTAGTATATAGCAATGGCGCACCACATACAGGTGCGCCATTAGTAATATATTACTAATGGCGCACCTGGTGTGTGGTGCGCCATTAGTAGTTTTGAAAAAAAAATAAAAAAATTGTTACTAATGGCGCACCATGGGGTGGTGCGCCATTACTAGTTGACATAGTAATGGCGCACCACACCCACCGTGCGCCATTAGTTGTTTTGAATAAAAAATTGAAAAAATTAAAAAAAAATTGTTAGTAATGGCGCACGTGTGGACAGTGCGCCATTACTAGTTTTAATGGCGCACTATCCACTGGTGCGCAATTACTAAGTTTTTTTCAAAAAAAATCATTTTTTTTATTTTTTTCAAAACTAGTAATTGCGCACCGTGGGTTTGGTGCGCCATTACTAGTTTAATTAGTAATGGCACACCACCCCGTGGTGCGCCATTACTAACTTGGCCCAAAAGTTCCACCAAATGCACCCCCCCCACTGTGGACCGCCTTTTCAGTTTTGGAAAAAATAAAAGAAAATGATGGAAATGTCAAAAAATAAAAGAAAATAAGTTTCCCATGTGATATGTGGTATAGTTGTTGGGAAAATTTACAAATATGAATTTCGACTTTATTTGCAAAATCTCTCTGGAAATTTGTAAAATGGGCATAACTTTTGCATACGAACTCGGATTAAAAAGTTTTTTATATGAAAAATCATCTACTTGAAAAGTTACATCCGAATTTAACCAGGGGAACCATGTTAAACATTTTCAAAATCCCCAAAAACCTAACAGAAAAAAAGTTACGGGGCTTTCAAGATCTAGAGGCAAAAAAATTCAAACTTACTAGTGGCGCACCGTTTGCTAGGTGCGCCACTAGTAACAGAAAAAAATGGTTTTGAATTTTTTTTTGAATTTTTTTTCAAAAAATGATACATAATATGAACGGGAAATTTGAAATATTTTTCAAAATTTCATCATAGTCATGAACATGAACAAAGTCCTAGACATCAACAAGGTATAATAGGATTGATATGCTAGATATATCAACAAGTGCCTGTGAAGTTAGGTGTTGTTGGGGTTGGATAGAACTCTGAAGTTAAACATGCTTGGGCTGGAGTAGTGTGAGGATGGGTGACCTTTCGGCAAATTTGACCACGGAGTGCAATTTGACCTGAGATTATGCCATAGTGACCTGAGATTAAGAAAAAAATTCTAAAAAATAAATTTTAAAAAAATTTGTTACTAATGGCGCACTTCTATGTGGTGCGCCATTAGTATACCAGATACTAATGGCGCACCACAGGTGTGCCATTAGAAAAAAAATCTAATGGCGTGGTGCTAGTGGAGCACCTGTAGTGCGCCATTAGTACCGAAAACAAGTGTGCCACAAGCAGCCCTTTTTCTAGTAGTGGTGGGCCGATACCAACCTTTGTTAGGAGGCTTATTGTGTAGAGCATACAGATGAAACACTTCTCCGGAACCATCTGTTGTTATCTACTTTGGTTGCCATGCTTACTATATATTCCTCGATTAGTTTAATGTTTCCAACATCTTCTTGTGGAGTTCCACTAAAATAAATGTGATCTTCTAAGAAGATCCCTGTTTGCACAAGTAGAGGTAATTATATACTACATTAAGAGTGGCATCAAATCAGTGGCAAAACAATTGATCGTTCTAGCCATAGCAATAGATTAAGTTGCAAAACTAGATCATTACTTGTGTCATCACAGTTCGAGTGCTTCATTATAGCACCAAGAGTTGATTTTTGTTTTTCTTCAGATTGTTCTTCCCCTTCATCACTTGGTTCAATAATAGACAAGCTTCGCCTTCAATGTAAGATTTGGCATGTCAATTAGGGAGCACAAGTATATCACTAATCAATGACATTAATTTTCTGATGACAGTAGCAAAATACAGGCCGACAGTTGTGAAATATCATTATCTTACCTCAATGGGATATTACGGCGCACATACAGATTGTATGTCTTGTCTCCATTTGTGCCTTTCACTAAAATCAAGTAACATTATCGTATAAGTAGCACAACATATGAAAGCACACTGCACAATCATGTGAAAGAAGGCTAGGACTGACCTCTCATGATGCGGAATTCAAACAACTCACAAGAAGAAGATCTAATTTTTTTTGCCAACAAGGATAGGAAGTCAGGTCTCCTCTTGTGCAGTTCCACTAAGATCAAGCAACAAGCAATGTTGTCCGTGTGACATTTTGGTTGAACTACACAAAACACTCTTAAAACAAAAGTGTTTTGTGCAGTGCAACAAAAGGTCGCAATAGCAACGAGGTGAAGTAGATAACCCTGTTTACATAGAGGTGCAAAGGAAACAAGTACTAATCAATAACGTTGGATTACACAGAAGCCCGCAAAAAGAAGCATATAACTTATCTAACTGGGAAAGAAATCAAGACAGTAGCATTTCTCAAATAGTGGCACTGATTCATATTAACAGAGTGTCGCGGGAAACCATGGCCAGCTGTGGGACCAGGACGGGCCCATGCTGGTTCGGCAGGGAGAGCCGCGTTACACAAAGAGCAGACCAATGCAAGACAACACGGCAGGGATCACACATGCAGTTTTACCCAGGTTTGGGCCGCCGTGAGGCGTAAAACCCTGCTCTTGCTTTGGTGGATTGATGGGAAAAGGTAGTGGTGGTGCGTAGTACACTTGCCCAGCAGGGGTTTCTTCGGGGCAGCGATTACTACGCACGTACAGGGGTATGAATGGTCTAAACTTCTAACCCCCTGAATCATTGCCATGGGCCTCCTTTTATAGATCAAGGGGTTACCACAGTGGCAAAACAGTCGTTACACAGTAATATGATAGCAATAGTTCTATCATACCTAACTCTGCAGGCTGACAGCGTGCATTTAATGCGCCGCTTAGTGTCACGTCGTTGGTTGCCCGGCAAGGGTTGCCAGGCTAATTCGTTAGCTCCATGCCTGCTCACTTGACACGTCACTAGATGTGTTAGTTGTAGGTTCACTTGGTAGGAAGTGGCCTGCATGTGCTGAATGGCTTCAACTTAATCATCATGCGTCTCGACAGCGCACTGATCCATGACGTGTGTCGTGGTGGAGTAGTCGGTGGGGTGATCTAGTCTCTGTGATCCCCGGCAGGCCCTGCCAGGACGCCTTGGTCCTCTTCTTCTGGGGGTGTCCTCGCCCCTTGCCGAGATCGCCTTCCCCACAAGGGAGGCTTCTTCCTTGACGTTATCTGGCTCCTCTATCTTATGATTAGTTCCTTCTAATCTGCTAGTTGGTTCTTCGAGGCTCTTGGTCTCTTGTCCTGGTGTTTCATTCTTGATCTTGTGCCTGTGCACAGTCAGGTCAACAGGCCCCGGGTCTGTTGCACTGACAGAATCCCCCGGTCCTACCCGGAACGCGCTGCTGAGCATCGTCAGGGTAGGGCCTAACAGGTGCACATGAATCGCTGCTTGAAGAGACTGGTCTCTTGAGATCCTCTTTGCTTCCTCATTAGTCTTGATTCTAGGCTAGTTTCTAATTTACCCGTGAGTCGAGCAAAGCCAATGGTGGTCGGGCCATGCTAGTAATGGCCCGTGAATGACTTTAACGAATGGGATAGAAACTGCCAATTTACTCTTCCCACTATGACCTTATCCTTAGCCATGTATGCCGCATGCATCTCGCTGGGTAGGTAACGGAGGTGCGTGGCGTGGGAGAACATGATGGCGAGGGCCTGGCTTCTTGAACTGGTGGAAGAGGGCGGTGGTCGCCCGCCGTGGATCCAACCCCCAGTCCCCCGCCTGCTTACAAAAGGAAGAGCAGGGGAGGAAAAGAGGCATCCAATAACATCCTCTTCTTCTTTTTTCTCGCCCCATGTCGAATATGTTGGAGATGGGAGTCTGGGGCTGGCCTCCAGGATTTAGTTTTGGTTTGATAATGCTGAACGAGGGTGCTAGTATTTGAGGAATGAGCTTGGTCCAAGTCGAAGGGGAGGGGCTAGGGATCATTGGAAATCCCAGTATAGCCCCTCTCCTTGGAGCTGGAGTTGATGTCGACGAGGGGCGCACCTTCCTGCCTGCCAAGGAGGGAAGTGTTGCGCTTCTCACCCCTTGGCCACCTTGGTCGCTCGTTGTATCTTCGGAGGGGGCGCAGGACGGGGGTCTTGGCGCTTCCTGATATCGTCGGTGATGGAAAGATAACGAGGGAAGGCGGAGGTGATGAGTGGTGGGGGGGCCAGGTCCGAGTACGACGGCATGGATGCCTTTGCCTCTGACCGGGGACCTGTCGCCTCGTCTTCTGTCCTTCCCTTCCCTCCTCGGCACCATCATCACCGGCCTCTTTGGGCTATGCCGGGGAGGGGGATCTCCTCAATGCCTCCTCCTTTCCTCCAGTGATCTCCCGACTGAGCCCCCGAGGATGGCTTTGCCATGGCTCTTGTCGGGTCTTCTCGCTGGTGGGGGCAGCCGGGGGTGCTCTGCCCCATTTCTACGCTTCTCCTCCACACCTTCGCCAGCCTCAGTCTCGTTCAGCCGTTCCTGAACGGCCGGGGCGGAATCGGGATGGGCTCCTGCTGGGTGCTTTTCTCGTCTTTTCCTCCTTCCACCGCAGTTCCTCGGGATGGAAAAAGAAAAGAGATCACAGGGCACTTATCTTTTTTTATTCTTAAGTTTGTATGCACTTACCAAATTTTAATTCAAATAATGTAATCTCTCGTGTCCATGTTTGTGTTATGTAATGCTTGTACTTATATCAGCATGTTAATGACAAAGATGAACCTTGCCGAGAACTAGTGCATGTTTACGTCCATGCAGACGTGAGATGCCTCTTTTGTGTAAATAAATAAGTTTTCCCCGGCAGGCTATCCTACCGGTCCTCTTTTTGTCTGCCAGAGAACCTTATCTGTCGGGTTACAGACAAAAGGCCCACCCCCCCGCCAACTTCCCTTTACCTAAGGCAACTACAACCACCCAACTGAAGCAGCGTTCAGGCTAGGAATGGGAGCACCTAAGTCTAAAAGGAGTGGCAAGGTTTTCTAATGCACAAGTTATAGCTTACAGAACACGAATGGACAGGAGGTAGAACTTATCTGTTTGGCTTGCCGGGATCGCAGTGCCAGGAAATCTTCTCACTCCTTTGTTGAAGCCAAGTCCATAGTGAGAACCTGTAACTTCCTGTAGATGAGAAAGAATGCAGGATGCAATCCTGTCTATATGCATATGAAAATGCTAATGAAATGCTTATTGTCAGGGAAAGTATAGAGGGGTACATGTTTTCCCCTGACTCGTGCACGGACAAGCCAGAGACAGAACACCAGAGCAAGAGATCTAGAGACTCGAAGAACCAGCTAGTAGATCAGAAGGAACCAAGACCGTGCCAGAGGATCCATATATCGTCAAGGAAGAGGCCCTACAAAAAAAAGACACATCCGTTACATTTTGGGCTCAACGAATTTTTTTTCTGTCATGCTTCTGACACTTCTATGACGATAATATTGACAAAACCCGATATCATCATAGATGTGGTGGGCTCCTACTTCTAGGACAAAAAATCATGACAGAAAATGGGCTTTTTGTCCTAGGCGGGCCGGAGATGCCGCTGCATGACATTCTTTGGGCTGTCCATGACGGGAAAAACTGTCAGGACCCCGACTCAATGCCACATCGATCTAGCATGTAACACCTCATATCACTTTGCGGCCTCACGCACGGTATTCCCACGGGTGTCGCCTTACCTTTGCCCGGGACTGTTTGCGCCTTTTGGCACACGTATATGACAGTGTCGCTAGCATCCATATGATAAGGAGCCCGGGCTGACATGGCTAGTCGTAAACCCAAAGTGGCCCAAACTTACAGGGACAGGCATCCATGACCCAACATCGAACGTGTCGGTCATCAGCGAGTGAATCCAGGCTGTAGCACTGGGCTAGCAGGACTCCGGTGAACCGGGCTGTAGCGGGCTAACAGGACTCCGGTATTCATCGTGTGACATTTCCCCGAAGGGACAGACACACGAACGAAGAAGGACACATGCCGGCCAGCCTAAGTGTTCCGGAGCAGTAGCAAGCTACCATGGCTCAGTGGAAACACTAGGAGACATTTCCCGGTAAGAGAGGCTACTAAGGATAAACAACTAGATAGCCAGATCCCACACATACCAAGCATTTCAATAACATACACACAATATGCTAGATATGTGCAAATACAACATGGCATCACAACATGACTCTACGACTCAAGTATTTATTCAATAGGCTCCGAGGAGCGAGATATTACAAACATGAGTCTCATGACCCAACAATCAGAGCATACAAATAAAAGCACAAGCGGAAGCTATCATGTCTGAGTACAGACATCTATAAATGAAAAAGGCTGAGAAGCCTGACTATCTACCAGATCCTGCCGAGGGCACAAGATCGTAGCTGAGGTATCAAGCTAAACGTCGAAGTCCACGCGGAACTACTAGTGAGACTGAAGTCTCTCTGCAAAAACATAAAATGGGCAAACGTGAGTACAAATGTACTCAGCAAGACTTACATCAGAACTATCTACATATGCATCATTATCAACAAAAGGGATGGTGGGGTTTAACTGCAGCAAGCCAGCTTTGACTCGGTGGCTATCCTAAAGTACGACTGCAAGTAACTCTTTTGAGGTGGCGCACACGAGTCCACATATTCACCAACCAATACACCACTATGGATCCGCTCCCGTCTCCCTACGAGAACGCCATCCATAGCACTCACGCTTATCTTGCGTATTTTAAGGTATCCACTTTCACTTGTCTATGAACTGATATAAGCAACCCAGAAGTCCTTTTCCGTGGACACGGCTATTCGAATAGATCATGTTAACCCTGCAGGGGTGTACTTCTTCACACACGCTCTCACCACTTACCGCCGTTTACACGACATGTACTCGGCAACCTTCAAGCGGAAGCCCAACGTGGGTGTCGGCCACGGCCTGCCTAAACACTCAAGTCTCTAGTCCAGGTTTATCGCCTATTCGGGTTCCATCCATGAGGAGATCCGGCCGGAGTTTCGCTCACAGCCCCAAACGATGTGAACAGGGTTCCCGAGACACCAAACGGGCGCCCGGTACACCGTGCCACGTGCCTACCGCATCACAGCCCACCCCTACGGTCAGCGCTGCCCACGGCCTCCAGCATACTACAAACACCAGAAACTACTTGCAACTCCTGGACAGAGGACAAGGGTGATCAAGAAGCCGAGAGGGTCCATTGGTTTCGGGCCCAATGCGTGGTAGCAGCTGAATCATGGATCACAAACACAGAACTCAGTTCCCGAGGACGGCTGCAATGAGACAACCCACCATGTACTCCTACATGGCCTCTCACCGCTACCTTTACCAAAACGTGTTCACACACTTAGCTCACACACAGTAGGACATGTTCACACACCTCTGATTCATCCCCGATGAATCAGACCTGACTCAACTCTAAGCAGTAGCAGGCATGACAAACAAGCATGAATGAGTAGGCACAACAGGGCTCAAACAACTCCTACTCATGCTAGTGGGTTTCATCTATTTACTGTGGCAATGACAGGTCATGCAGAGGATAAAGGGGTTCAGCTACCGCAGCAAGTAACAGATGAATCGGTGTTGTCCTAATGCATTAAAAGAGAGCAGGAGCGAGAGAGTAGGATTGTATCGGAATGAACAAGGGGGTTTTGCTTGCCTGGCACTTCTGAAGATAGCATTGAGTCTTCATCAGTGTCAACGATCACATCATCGGTATCACGTCTATCGAGAGGGGACAAATACCGGCAACATAGAAGGGAACACAATCAATGCAATGCACAATATGATGCATGATCATGACATGGCAAAATGAATGTGTTTTGAGCTAATGCAACTAGCAACAGATTAAATGAAGTTGGTTTGAATACAAGATTCAAATTCAAACTCCATATGTGATTATTCAAATGCCATTTAATTGATTTGTGCTAAACAGCAGCTATAAGTTGTTCTAACATGCATGAAAGTGGTACAGATGGATTCCTTGAATTTTTCTGATAATTTTTCATATATAAATTATTTAATTTGGAGTTACGGTTGAATTTCTATGATTTTTAGAAGTTTATACAATTTTCCGGTCCAGGTCAAATCTGACAATGCGGGGTCCACACGTCAGCGACACAGGGGCTAATCCCGCGTTGACTCGGCTTTGACCCGCTACGGGGCCCGCTGTCAGTGTCTGTTAGGGTGCTAGTTAGGGGGGGATTAGCTGCTAATGGCAACGCCACGTCAGATACGCCGGCGATGAGTCGCCGGTGACCACAGTACACGGCGGCGAGCTTCGGAGATCGCCGTTCGGCGACGATTTGGTGCGCGACTAGGCTCTACGGAGAGCTTGGAGTGCTCCGCGTCCAGCGGTGCGGGTGGTTGAGCGTGCGGTGGCCGGGAACGACGCCGGCGAGCGTTTGGGCGGCGGCGGCGTTCGGATGAGTTGCGGGTTTGGGGTTGCAGCGCGCAAACGAACCAACTAACGCGCTAGCCATGCTCTGTGTGCAGCCTCGAGTTCGTTGGACGCTGGTGCGCGACCAGATGGTCACCGGAGTAACGCCGGCGTCGAGCTCGTGCGGCGGTGGGTTTCGGCCTTGATGGAATCAGTGGCCAGAGCGAGCAAAAAAGAACGGGGGTAGGGGGAATCGGGTCAAGGGCTCACCGCGGAGCTGCAGGGAGGGTTAGTGGGCTCGGGGGCGCGCCGGAGTGGCCGAATCGACGGAGAAGATCCTCGGCGGCCCGCGAGGGGGAAAACGTCGGGGGCGGCGTTCCGGGGCTCTTCTGGTCGCGTGAGACGACGAGGAGGACGAGGGAGGACCGGCGGAGCTCGAGGGCGTGTCGGAGAGGCTTCGGGACGGCTGCGGCCGTGCGAGCGCTGGTCGGCGGCGACGGGCTCCGTTCGGTCGCGGGAGGGAGAGGGGGCAGAGGGGGATAGGGATGGAGGGAAGGAGCGAGGAGAGTGAGAGAGGGAGCCAGGGGCTGCGTGGCGTCGCGGGAGGCGACCAGGGGAGGAGGAGGCAGCCAGGCAGGGAGGAGGTGGCCGGAGCGCGTGGCCGCGCGCGCCGGGCGCGTGTCCGTCCTCCTGGCAGGGAGGAAGACGACAGGGGTAGCGGTGGCGGGCTGGGCCGGCCAGCTACAGTGCTGGGCCGGTTTGGCTACCAGGTGAGCGCCAGGTAGGCTTCTGCTCCCTTTTTTTTATTTCTGTTTTCTATTTTCTGTAGTTTGTTTTGATTTAGTTTAGCAACTAAATCATTTAAATAAATTCTGTAGAATTTTATGTGGCTTGCTAAAATATATATAAAGCCACTCACAAACTTCCAGAATTATTGGAGTCATATTTAATATATATTAAATATAAATCCAAAGCAAATAGTTATTGGATTAATTCAAATGGCCAAAATAATTATCTCTGTGACTCCAAAAATATTGGTTTGAATTTTACCTCTTACCAATATTTCCATGGAATATCAGGAACATTTTCTTGGACACATTTGAGAAGATTTAATTGTTGGTTATTTTTAAAGGTTTCCTGAGGCTTTTGAAAATTCCTCAATTCAAATTTCATTTGAATTTAAACATGATGCACACATGGAAGCAAGCATAGGACAGGCCAGAACTAGGGATGTGACAAAAACCATGGTAGAAGCGAGGGCGAGGAAAATATCGGGCAGTTCCCAGTTACGGTGGGTGGTTGGGGGCCGAGCGATGCATGTTTCTCTCATACACGTACGCGAGTGGGTGCGAGGCGTTGGTCTCTATCTGAACCCGAGCGAGGAGTTCGCCTACTAAACCTGAGCGATAGTAGTAGCTACGTTACTGAACCCCGATAGATCCCGTGCTATTAACTGAACACGATGGAGCGATTCCTTCGCTACTGTTGCTAAGTTAAGCTGATCGAACCTACTGCCTCTTGATGAACAGTGAGCATTGTTAGAGGCCGTTGCCGTTGGATGAACAGGACCCTAATCGATCGAGCCGGTTGGTGGTGGATGAACAGGACCCCGTGGAAGCTGGATGAATAGGACGACCCCATGGAGGGCTGGTGAACAGTAGCGGGTGGAGGGCTGGATGAATAGTAGCCTGTGGAGGGGTCGTTGAACAGTAGTCGGTGGAGGAGCGGTGGAGGTTGGATGAACAGGAGCGTGTTGATGAACAGTCGCAGGTGGAGGCTGGAGGAGGTCGACGATGGATGAACAGTAGTCCGTGGAGGCTGGACGAGGTCGACGTTGGAGATGAACTGTAGCCCGTGGAATCCCGTTTTGTGGTACGCCACACCCCTCCTGATAAACAGTAGCCCATTTCGACCATAGGCGTTCCAACACAAGTCCGTTTCCTCCGTTTTGTGGTATGCAACGCCCCTGCCGATCAACAAGATCCCGTTTCGACCATATGCGGTGGAACACAAGTCTGTTTCCTCCGTTTTGCGGTACGCCAGACCCTTACCGATTAACAAGACCCCGTTTCGACCATACATGGTCCCAGAAGGACCGTTTCCTTCGTTCTACACCATGCCAGAGCTCGTTTCGACAGTTCTGTCCAAGCCGGTTGGCTCCCGATGAACACGACGACACAGTTTCTTCGTTCCGACCCAGGCGATTGGCTACCCATGAACAGGACGCCCTTGCTGCCTCTCCATGTAAATGAGAGTTGGCCATACGTATGCGCGGTAGGTGTTCGAGACCCCGCCCATATGTACATACGTGGCCGTATTTACTTTCTTGCACCCTGCCTGTATGTATGTGTACATGCTACTTGCGCGCCTCTACTACGACACGTGCCCTTCCTTACTCGGCCATGGTTCATCGTGCAGTCTACAGACAGACTGATAGACCAGTATGTACGTACACGTTCGCAACCAGAATGACAACACTACGTACGCTTCGACCAGGTGGGTCCCGACTGTCAGGCACTTCCTTGTGTGCGAAGATGTAGCATGTGGAGAGGAGCTGGGGAAGACGCGATAATGGATTTCCACGCGGAGAGGAGTATGAGGGTTCACTGGTTTGGCTATGGTGTGAGGCTGCCGTCGCCGCAGAATAACATGAGGTGTGGGTGAGTAGAGGGATGGCCTCGCAAGCAGTGAGGCCTCCATGGCAGCACAACAGACCACGGGAGGTAGGAGCACGTGGCACGACCAGCACGGGCGGCTGGAGCAAGAAGGCGAGAGGTAGAAGAAGCACTACGGTCGTTGCATGGACATCGTACGGTCACTGGAGCTAGAATTGTTCGTATTGACTAATTTGACAAAGCCCTCCCTCCGCGTCAACTTATTAGGCCCACAAGTCAGCCTAACACAATGGTGGGTCCCAGCAAGTAGGGGGAGTATTCTTTTTTGTGTGCGTAATAAGGAGGCACTTTCTTATGTGCGAAGATATAGCTGGTGGGTCCGATCTGTCAACTGGAGGAACGTTTTTTTAACGAAATTCAGAGGCCCTTCCTGTGAGTCCTAGCTGTCAGGTGGAGGAATCATTATTTTGTGCGTAATAAGGAGGCACTTCCTTGTGTGCGGCCATGGACCTAGCTGTCATCCTCTCCATATAGAGTCATCTTCCGATGGATGTCATTCGTTGACCATGTTGACCACGCCGCCGAGAGAACCAGGGCGATGGATGATGGTGAGGCCTTAGACTTGAACGTCCCGGAGAAGCCCCACTGTTTTTGCGTAATAAGGAGGCACTTGCTTGTGTGGGTCCCTATTATCAGCCTCTCCACTTACATGCCTCTTCCGATGGCTGTTGTTTGTTGACCATGTTGACCACAAACGCGGTGGACAGGGGCGAGGCCTAGGAAGGGAATGACCCGGAGCCAGCGAAGCCACAGCAGCGGATGCCCACACTGAGGGGAGTACGAGGGCTGACTGGTCGGCTGCGGGGTGAGGCTCACATCGCCGAAAATAACAGGATGTGCGAGTGGGTAGAGGGATCGCCTAGCGGCAGCACAACCGGCCACGGGAGGAGGGAGCATGCAGTACCGCCCGCGCTGGTTTTGACGGCTGTAGCAGGAACATCAGAGATTGAAGAAGCACGACAGCCGTTGGATGGACATCCAACAGTCACTGCTTTGACTTGACTAAGTTGACAAAGCCTTGCGTACACGTCAAATTTGTTTTTAGGACAGCGTCATCGCCAATCAAGTATGCCCAGAAATCAGCCCCAAATCTGCAGACAACAACATACAACCCATTACCCATTATTTTCAATAATTTATAGCCCATTTGCTAATTCTCAAGGATATTTTGAAGCCCGTGTTCTTTTTATTAGCATTATAGACCATATTTTGGGCACTTCTAAACAATTAAATGAAATTTTGCCTATTTCGGTGGGGTCCGAACTCTTTTAATCATGAAATTTCGAGTCACGTTAAAAATAATTTTTAAAAACATATATCAAAATAAAATTCAAAAAAAAATCTCTGCAAAAAATGATTGAAATTTAAAATCTTGAAACTCTACGGAAAACATCATACAACCTATTCAGGGGCAGGACACCGGCCAAGCTCCTCCTTCCACCATTTTCTGCTTTTTACAAGAGTAGAGAATTCTAGAAAAAACAATATTTGAATGTAATTGTCGGTTGGCTTAGGTATAAAAATATATAGCCCATTTCTTACTAATTTATAACCCATTTTCTGCGGAAGCTCATTTCTTACTACTTACACCCCTCCTCGTTTCGAAAGATCTACAGCCCAGTAGGGCTGAGAAAAGCAAGTAGGCCTTGGTTGGGTATTTTCCAAAAAAAGCTAAGCTAGCCATTTTCAGAAAGAAAAAATAATCAACTGGGCTCGTCATGTTTTTTTAGCAAAGGAACTGGGCTCGTCATGTTCTTAAAAAGAAGCGTAAGCGTGGGCTAGACAGGCCACAGCCCCCGCACAGCCAACAGTTGATTGAGCCGCATCTCTAAAACTAAAAAACAACTAGGCGAGCTGCTGGGTCCCTGGTTTTATCCGCTTGTTGTGTAGTTTTTTCGTTTATTGACTACATTAATTGACAATGGCGTAGGACCTAGTTGTCAAACAATTAGGACGAAGTTTTTTTGGCTTGTAATAACAAGGCACTTGCTGGCATAATGCAATGACCCTGGTGGGTCCCTACTGTCAGCCTCTCCACATATAGTCATCTCCTGATTCCTCTTGGTTGTTGACCATGTTGACAATGCCAGACGGCAGCGGGCACCTCGGGTGAAACAAGGCAGAGAACGACGGCGAGGCCTCGGACGGGAACGAACAGGAGCCGTGGAAGATGCGATAGTGTAGTGGTAGGCGAAGGGGAGTACGAGTAGTAGCGGAGCTAGGTTCATCTTATCTCCCAGGTAAGCAATGCAACTACATTGAGCTATAGTGTCATTTCTAATACCGTACGCTACAACTAACAAAGAAAAATCCACCATGCAGTGTCAAGATCATCAAGATATGATACACCATGTTTTCACTATGTAGCAAGGAAAGAAGCTGCGCATTGTTGTACTCTTTTGGGACTGGTGGACGTCGAGAAACAAAGCTAATGTAGATCAAGTACAGAAGAGGACAACAGAAATCAGTTCTTTCATCACAAAACACTTGACTGATTTCACTCTGTTGAACATTCGGAAAATGCCCCAGCCGCAACAATCCTAGGATTGGATCCCTCCAGGTACAAACTTGATCAAGATCAATATGGATGCTGCTTAACATGTGGAGTCTGAGACTGGTGCGTGGGGTTTCATTGTGAGAGACGAAACTGGCGATTTCCTAGCGGCTGCTGCTAGCAAGATGAACAATGTAAGATCTGCACTGCACATGGAAGTGATCGCTTGTATGCGAGCTATTGAAGGGGCAGCTGACCTGGGTGCACAATGCATTAGTTTTGAATCAGAGTGTTTGACAATGATTTCTGCACTTATAGGGTGGGGCTATGATGCTGCGGAGCTGGGAGTTCTCTTCTGAGAGGCAAGAATCCTGTGCCATGTCTCTTTTATTTTCTCTGAATTAATGTTTTGTCCCCGAAACTGTAACCATGTGGCGCATGCTTTGGCCCAGTTTGCTATGGGAGCTGCTGAACCCCTCCATGTGTGGGCGAATGTTTCACCATATTTTGTTTCTGTCTTGGTGAATGTTGATATGGCTTCCCAAGTTTAAGTGGAATACAATTTGTTCCCTCTCAAAAGAAAAATCCACCACACCCCAGGCCAAAGGCCATGGCTTCCTGGGGCCTAGAACCGCCTTTGAGTACGAGGGCAACAACATGTAACTCAAGCTTACAAATGGTACAAAAATCCCAAGGATTAGTTTATCATCAAATTTAGACAAAACCCAGATTTAACATGGCAATAACATCTAACTCAACCACTTTTTTCACAGCCGCAAACAAATGGATCTGTCTGATCAATAAAATCAACATCATCTGCAAAAAAATCTATTTGAGGATGACTACAAGTTGTTGTCAATGGAAGCCAAGCACATTTAGAAGCCCATTTGTTCAGCTGAAACTTCTTTCTTTGCTGTTAAACATGTTCGTCCATGAGAAATCTCTTGTTGAAAAACTTGAGCCTCATGGACAATAGTAACCTCGCATTCAACAGGAAGAATTTGACAAAGCTTCTGTTTGCCTCGTTGGATGCATATCTTTCCATCGTTATTGTCCTCAAACGAATGTCATGAGAACTGAGAAAATCCTGGTGCTTATTACGCCACTGATTGGTTATATGTTTTTCTCCATGTGTCAGTGTCTAAGTAGACATGAAGATTGAAAACAGTTAGGGTCTGAAAAAAGAGCATGTCGAAAGAGAGATAGTTGAACGGTTAATTCTAGTATGATATATACGGGCTTTCAATGTGTATGAAATCATCACCTTTATATATTCTCCATACATCGAAAGCATCACATCAAGCCAATAATTACGATCCGATCATAACTAAACATTCTGATATATAAGATCTTGACAGAATCCAGCATCATTGATAGGCTATCCATGGATGAACTCTTCATTGAGCATATAACATAATATTAGTACCCAAAGTGTACTCCAAGATGATATAAAACTTATGCGCACAAATGAAAAATGAAGCTTGTGATTACAAATGTATAGATGCTAATATACGATACCTGAAAAAGTGAGTAGACAAACACCATCTTTTGTGATCATTAAACGGATCACGAATTATATGCAAGGTCTCCAGTTTGTGCGCAGAAACGGCAGTTATGTGTGAAGGTTTATAAAAATAATGAAGGAGCAACCTTTGAAGTGAAGGGGTATCTTTGATGATGAGCTGTTGTCCTTCAAAACAAATTCCATGCTTTTAATGTGAGGCGACTTTATTTAGAGACAACTGATAGGGATTTCTTTTCCCAAAACAATCAGCAAGCGCTCTAGACAAGGGCAACTAGAGTGGATGATGTTGTGCAGTGAGGCCTCTGATAGATAAACCACCACAAGCAAAAGTTTTTTTAACAGTGGGAGTCGAAGCATTTGTACCAGATCGTGTGATAGATGGCACCGGGTGAAGGTAGCGGTGTGGAGAGAGGAGGAAACCCACGAGATGGACAACGAAGGTGTGGGGACAAATTCTTGGTGTTCGGTTCCTGGTATGAAACTTTCGTGTTAATGGTAGAACTCAAACTGCTGGAGTTTTTCAAATTCAGGGGATGTCAGCCAAGCGTCCACTGTCCAGGGTATGGACGACAAATAGCGTGTCGGGATGCAGAGGCGTTGAACGGGGCCCTGCTGGTGAGAGCAGATGATGGCTCTGACGATATCAAATTCAGGAAGTACAGATATCTGACGACAGTCGAGATTGAGGGACGTGGTGTGCCATAGAGGCGAGATGACTTGTGTGCAGCAGCAATCCTCGATGGTGAGAAGCGAGATGATGTCCCCAAGGATGTCGTCCGGGAGATCGCTGATGTGGTCAACCGTAGATTCTATGGGTTCCTCAGATCCGGGTGGGGGGGAGCGGGGCTTGCTGCTTCTCCCCACGCTGCCGGGTGCGGGATCTACAACCGGTGTCGTCGCTGGCGGAAGCCTCATCTTCTTGGCGCTGGGGCCAGCCGACTCCATTTTCCTTGCGAGTGTCGCACCGAGCTCACGGGTTTGAGAAGAGTAGCCATAGACGAGCCTACTCGCAGTGCGAGTGGGGAAGAAGGAGGGCTGGGGTTTTCTGTACGAGTGGAAGACGAGGAGCAGGCGTTTTCTGTATGAGTGAGGAAGACGGTGAGCGAGGGTTTTCTGTACGAGTGAGGAAGATAGGGTGCGAGGGGAATTGGTGGCCACTGAAGCAGGAGAGTCCAACGAGCTGAAGTATAAGTGGAAGCGAGGAGGAAGGAGGGTTTTTCTGGGACCACCCCCTCTTTAAGAAATATGGGCTTTTCCTCGCAAAAAACATATGGGCTTTAAGATGGATAGGCTTTTGTATCGGCCTAGTCGGCTTCCCTTGTATCGTACTGGAGGCCCTTAACTAGGGGCGCAGCCAGAAAATTTAGTTATTGGGTTCGCTCATTGACCTACTGTAAGGAATTGTGATGAATTAATTAACTATAAAGTCCAGTTTTAGACCATCAAACGACAATTGTATATCACTCAAAAACAACATAATAGAAAGAAATATAATACCAACTATAGGGAACGTACCAGCTGGATAATTATTAAACCACTTTACATATTATATAAATCGGAGTATGGAGAATTTCGCATTAAATCTTCGTGCATCATCCCCAATAATCTTCAACGGATAACTAAAGTCAGCTGGTGACACGAAAGGTCCCCGGGTTAAATATCTTCACCTAATTTCATTTTACTTCTTCGTGAGATCATCTAAATTACTTTCTCTATGAATGGAAGGCTCCGAGGGATTTCTTGCACTTTAACGGTATCTAAACGGATGGCTCTGAACCATTATCTAAATGTGGCGATTTGTTTATTTTTGAGAAATAATAGTCCATAGACTAGATTAAAGTTTCTGAAAAAAACAATAAAATGGATGTATCTAGCATACGGTTAGATACATCTATTTGAGCTACACTTAATATGGGACGAAGGGAGTATATTAATATTATAGGTTAGATTGGACATGCACAACACGAATTTGGGAAGAACATGTAGTGATGTGACCACGTACCTTGAATTTGGACTATAGTTGCTTGCCCTAGCCACCTTGCCGAGCGGCGGCGTTCCACAGATGGGTGAAGGGAGCGGCAGAATGGAAGAGACGAGAGTCTGCCGACAGGGAGTAACCGATCGCTTAAATTCTGGAGGCGTGCGGTGTGGTGCGTTATGTGCGTACGTTGCATTCCATCCATTATGTATGGAATCGAGTAAATCTTGCGATTCAGTTTTAATACATTAGAATGAGCTAATCACGTTAAGAACATTAATGGGCACGAAGACAATTAGCTTGTGGACTTCTGGGCCCTTCGATGGTGGTCAGCTTAGATATTTTAATGGGTTTAGGTCACTAAATACATGTACGTATAGACGCGGCAGTCAATAGTCATTGGGTTCATCTAAACCCAATGACTATATGCTGGCTCCGCCCTGCCCTTAACACTAGAGGCAGCCCATTAGAGACACTCCCCAGCTTATTGCCCATTCAAAAGAAAAAAAGAGACAACTCGATCTTAATTATGGCTCCTCATCTGTTACTTTTTTCAACTTAAAAAAGGTTATTGCTCCTTTTCGGGGCAGCTTGGCATCCACCAAATTAGAGGATGGTGTCCTGCATGCAGACACTCACGCTGGTCGTAGCGCGGCAAAATGAGGGGTCAAATAACATGCCCATAATATACGTAGATTGTAAAGGTTGACACGCTAACATTCAAACTAAGCTTCACAAGATACGGTATGCACACTAGTTAACATTCACAAGCACTTAAGTTCAGCATGTTTACGCATCTAAATGATTCACAAGACTATAACCAAGTCAAGGCTGTGAGAAGGTGTAGAAATAAAGAAAAAACGATCGATGCTTCTCGGAGCAAAGGGCCTCCCTACGCACTCATTAATTTCCTGGGCATGCTTATTTCTGCTAATTGCTGCATGCCCTTTGAGCATGTTGGCTCATCTTACAATTTACACTGCAACATTGCAGGAAATAGAGGAGGCAATAGAGATCACTCAATATCAGGCCATTTTGTGCAGGTCCACTAAAATCATCTTCATTATCATGAATGTGAAAAGATAGGAAAGCGTTGTACTTAAACGGTGTCGCAAAACAGTAACACATATGAATAGCTCGGCATGACAAAAAAAATCCCAAGGATTAGTTTACCATCAAATTTAGACAAAACCCAGATTGAACATGGCAATAACATCTAACTCAACCACTTTTTTTCACAGCCGCAAACAAATGGATCGGTCTGATCAATAAAATCAACATCCTGTGCAAAAAAATCTATTTGAGGATGACTACAAGTTGTTGTCAATGGAAGCCAAGCACATTTAGAAGCCCATTTGTTCAGCTGAAACTTCTTTCTTTGCTGTTAAACATGTTCGTCCATGAGAAATCTCTTGTTGAAAAACTTGAGCCTCATGGACAATAGTAACCTCGCATTCAATAGGAAGAATTTGACAAAGCTTCTGTTTGCCTCGTTGGATGCATATCTGTCCATCGTTATTGTCCTCAAACGAATGTCATGAGAACTGAGAAAATCCTAGTGCTTATTACGCCACTGATTGGTTATATGTTTTTCTCCATGTGTCAGTGTCTAAGTAGACATGAAGATTGAAAACAGTTAGGGTCTGAAAAAAGAGCATGTCGAAAGAGAGATAGTTGAACGGTTAATTCTAGTATGATATATGCGGGCTTTAAATGTGTATGAAATCATCACCTTTATATATTCTCCATACATCGAAAGCATCACATCAAGCCAATAATTACGATCCGATCATAACTAAACATTCTGATATATAAGATCTTGACAGAATCCAGCATCATTGATAGGCTATCCATGGATGAACTCTTCATTGAGCATATAACATAATATTAGTACCCAAAGTGTACTCCAAGATGATATAAAACTTATGCGCACAAATGAAAAATGAAGCTTGTGATTACAAATGTATAGATGCTAATATACGATACCTGAAAAAGTGAGTAGACAAACACCATCTTTTGTGATCATTAAACGGATCACGAATTATATGCAAGGTCTCCAGTTTGTGCGCAGAAACGGCAGTTATGTGTGAAGGTTTATAAAAGTAATGAAGGAGCAACCTTTGAAGTGAAGGGGTATCTTTGATGATGAGCTGTTGTCCTTCAAAACAAATTCCAATGTTTTTAATGTGAGGCGACTTTATTTAGAGACAACTGATAGGGATTTCTTTTCCCAAAACAATCAGCAAGCGCTCTAGACAAGGGCAACTAGAGTGGATGATGTTGTGCAGTGAGGCCTCTGATAGATAAACCACCACAAGCAAAAGTTTTTTTAACAGTGGGAGTCGAAGAATTTGTACCAGATCGTGTGATAGATGGCACCGGGTGAAGGTAGTGGTGTGGAGAGAGGAGGAAACCCACGAGATGGACAACGAAGGTGTGGGCACAAATTCTTGGTGTTCGGTTCCTGGTATGAAACTTTCGTGTTAATGGTAGAACTCAAACTGCTGGAGTTTTTCAAATTCAGGGGATGTCAGCCAAGCGTCCACTGTCCAGGGTATGGACGACAAATAGCGTGTCAGGATGCAGAGGCGTTGAACGGGGCCCTGCTGGTGAGAGCAGATGATGGCTCTAACGATATCAAATTCAGGAAGTACAGATATCTGACGACAGTCGAGATTGAGGGACGTGGTGTGCCATAGAGGCGAGATGACTTGTGTGCAGCAGCAATCCTCGGTGGTGAGAAGCGAGATGATGTCCCCAAGGATGTCGTCCGGGAGATCGCTGATGTGGTCAATCGTAGATTTTATGGGTTCCTTAGATCCGGGTGGGGGGGAGCGGGGCTTGCTGCTTCTCCCCACGCTGCCGGGTGCGGGATCTACAACCGGTGTCGTCGCTGGCGGAAGCCTCATCTTCTTGGCGCTGGGGCCAGCCGACTCCATTTTCCTTGCGGGTGTCGCGCCGAGCTCACGGGTTTGAGAAGAGTAGCCATAGACGAGCCTACTCGCAGTGCGAGTGGGGAAGAAGGAGGGCTGGGGTTTTCTGTACGAGTGGAAGAAGAGGAGCAGGCGTTTTCTGTATGAGTGAGGAAGACGGTGAGCGAGGGTTTTCTGTACGAGTGAGGAAGATAGGGTGCGAGGGGAATTGGTGGCCACTGAAGCAAGAGAGTCCAACGAGCTGAAGTATAAGTGGAAGCGAGGAGGAAGGAGGGTTTTTCTGGGATCACCCCCTCTTTAAGAAATATGGGCTTTTCCTCGCAAAAAACATATGGGCTTTAAGATGGATAGGCTTTTGTATCGGCCTAGTCGGCTTCCCTTGTATCGTACTGGAGGCCCTTAACCAGGGGCGAAGCCAGAAAATTTAGTCATTGGGTTCGCTCATTGACCTAGTGTAAGGAATTGTGATGAATTAATTAACTATAAAGTCCAGTTTTAGACCATCAAACGACAATTGTATATCACTCAAAAACAACATAATAGAAAGAAATATAATACCAACTATAGGGAACGTACCAGCTGGATAATTATTAAACCACTTTACATATTATATAAATCGGAGTATGGAGAATTTCGCATTAAATCTTCGTGCATCATCCCCAATAATCTTCAACGGATAACTAAAGTCAGCTGGTGACACGAAAGGTCCCCGGGTTAAATATCTTCACCTAATTTCATTTTACTTCTTCGTGAGATCATCTAAATTACTTTCTCTATGAAAGGAAGGCTCCGAGGGATTTCTTGCACTTTAACGGTATCTAAACGGATGGCTCTGAACCATTATCTAAATGTGGCGATTTGTTTATTTTTGAGAAATAATAGTCCATAGACTAGATTAAAGTTTCTGAAAAAAACAATAAAATGGATGTATCTAGCATACGGTTAGATACATCTGTTTGAGCTACACTTAATATGGGACGGAGGGAGTATATTACTATTATAGGTTAGATTGGACATGCACAACACGAATTTGGGAAGAACATGTAGTGATGTGACCACGTACCTTGAATTTGGACTATAGTTGCTTGCCCTAGCCGCCTTGCCGAGCGGCGGCGTTCCACAGATGGGTGAAGGGAGCGGCAGAACGGAAGAGACGAGAGTCTGCCGACAGGGAGTAACCGATCGCTTCAATTCTGGAGGCGTGCGGTGTGGTGCGTTATGTGCGTACGTTGCATTCCATCCATTATGTATGGAATCGAGTAAATCTTGCGATTCAGTTTTAATACATTAGAATGAGCTAATCACGTTAAGAACATTAATGGGCACGAAGACAATTAGCTTGTGGGCTTCTGGGCCCTTCGATGGTGGTCAGCTTAGATATTTTAATGGGTTTAGGTCACTAAATACATGTACGTATAGACGCGGCAGTCAATAGTCATTGGGTTCAGCTAAACCCAATGACTATATGCTGGCTCCGCCCTGCCCTTAACACTAGAGGCAGCCCATTAGAGACACTCCCCAGCTTATTGCCCATTCAAAAGAAAAAAAGAGACAACTCGATCTTAATTATGGCTCCTCATCTGTTACTTTTTTCAACTTAAAAAAGGTTATTGCTCCTTTTCGGGGCAGCTTGGCATCCACCAAATTAGAGGATGGTGTACTGCATGCAGACACTCACGCTGGTCGTAGCGCGGCAAAATGAGGGGTCAAATAACATGCCCATAATATACGTAGATTGTAAAGGTTGACACGCTAACATTCAAACTAAGCTTCACAAGATACGGTATGCACACTAGTTAACATTCACAAGCACTTAAGTTCAACATGTTTAGGCATCTAAATGATTCACAAGACTATAACCAAGTCAAAGCTGTGAGAAGGTGTAGAAATAAAGAAAAAATGATCGATGCTTCTCTGAGCAAAGGGCCTCCCTACGCACTCATTAATTTCCTGGGCATGCTTATTTCTGCTAATTGCTGCATGCCCTTTGAGCATGTTGGCTCATCTTACAATTTACGTTGCAACATTGCAGGAAATAGAGGAGGCAATAGAGATCACTCAATATCAGGCCATTTTGTGCAGGTCCACTAAAATCATCTTCATTATCATGAATGTGAAAAGATAGGAAAGCGTCCGCCCTTACCCCCTTGACCGTGGACCTTGACCGTGTACGTCCGGCTTTGAGGACAACTAGGACATGCAAGTTGCTCAAAGCATAACGTCAAATTCGTATGTGAAAGGATTTTTTTGAAATGGAACATGAAAGGATCTTTGAATGATATAATTTGCAAATTATATAAAATCTTATCAATAGTCAAAGGCAACCTCGAAGAATACATTAGGCCCTATATAAAATCTTATATCAATAGTCAAAACCAAGTGTTACTACTACACCAAACGAGTTCCAGATGAGAAACTAGACCCACTCACGGCACGACACACATGTCTCCTTTGGTTCGTCAGTCAAAGCGCTTCTTCTTCTTGGCATAACAATGGAATACAGTCATTTTTTTAGAACGCTCTTGGTATGTCGCTAAGATGTGATGAGTTAACCAACCTCAATAGACGGCAAAATCACCAGCCCATCGCACTTTGTGAGAGACGAGGAGCAAGAAGCGATACAGGCTGGTGGATTAGTAGAGCTAGGTGTCGCACGGAGGACAAGAAATATGGTGATAGCGTGGGTTGGCCATGTATGATGTAACTACACCGGGCTGCCTTGTTTAAAAGGAATACGAGCACGAAGAGAAGAGGTGCAGGCACCGACACAGGTACTCTTTGCCTCTTTCCCTAATACTCACGCATGGGTACATGGTGAGCTAGTTTCTGTATGAAGAGGCAGCTCACCAGATAATTTCGCGAGTGTAGTAGTTGTTCATGGGAACCACGCGTGAACAAATCAAAGTTCGATCATGACGCGGTGGCGCATTTTTTTATAAATTAATTTATTCTATTCGATGGCACGTATGCAAAATTATTTTCTCCATGGAACGTGAATCGTGAACGCACTGAATGACGGAGCGCGGGATGGTAGCCATGGACATGGTCAACCCTTTTTGGAGACTAATACACCAACGAGGAGAAGTTTTTTTGAAATAAACAAGGAGAAGCTTTGCTTACTACTAGTATGACCTCTCCCTCGCTCACGCGCGCGTGCTGGCTCGCAGGACGAGGAGAAGCTTTTGCTTTACGATAGTGCGCTTAATACATGTGGTGGACGTGCAACATTTCATTTGGTGTAAGATTGCCATAAGTAGGAGTATACCATAGTACCATCATCATTGTCAGACTTCCAGAAGAGGCGAAGAGCCAAGCGCACGATCACCTACTCACTGCATAACCAGTCGTGTTTGCACGAATTTTTTAGGGACAATTGCATTTTTACCCATAGTTGGTTCCTACCCACGGGTTTTGCCTCTACTTTTCGAGCTTGCTCAGTTTTGCCCTTACTTTTTCCATCGAGGTCCCTCGAATGCCCATTGACCGTTTGACCAAAACTTTGAAAATTCATAACTAATTCATACGAACTCAGAAAAATGCAAATAAGATATCAAAATGTTTAGATAAACATTACCTTTATGGGCATATCATTTGCATCCAGGATAAAAGCATCATTTAAACTACACGAGGTAATTAATGTTATTAACATTATTAAAAATAAATAGGTATAAACAATATTTTTTCCATGAATAAAAATTACATGCAAACAAGTTGATACAAACTCAGGAAAATGCAAATAAGGTATGAGGATGTTCAGAAAACATCACCTACATTTGCATATAATTTTTATTCATGAAAAAAATATTGTTTATACCTATTTATTTTTAATAATGTTAATAACATTAATTACCTCGGGTAGTTTAAACGATGCTTTTGTCCTGATTGCAAATGATATGCCCATAAAGGTAATGTTTATATGTACATTTTGATATCTTATTTGCATTTTTTGGGTTAAATATGAATTAGTTATGAATTTTCAAAGTTTTGGTCAAACGGTCAAAGGGCATTCGAGGGACCTCGATGGAAAAAGTAAGGGCAAAACTGAGCAGGCTCAAAAAGTAAGGACAAAACCTGTGGGTAGGAACCAACTAGGGGTAAAAATGCAATTGTCCCAATTTTTTAACATAATACAATCTGAGTGGATTGCTCCAGTGGTCATCACACATGAGCCAATCGATTCGCACCCTTTCGTCGCGCTCCATTTTGTCTTGTGTTCCTTCCTCTGTCCAGCACGTTGACATGTGGTCCCCATGCTCATGTATGCCAATGTGGTAGTCAATTATTTTGCCAGAGTCAGCTATCACACCCTTTTGATACCACGTCAATGTACCCACTAAAAACAAGTTAGACTTGTTCGGTTCAAACGCCTCCCTCGGTGTTTGTAGAGGAATTAGCCGTCGTGAGGCGGTTCTATAGGTGGGCAGGCGGCAAAAAACAGGGCAAAACGTGCGAACCAACTAGATGAGAGATTTGGTTGATAGTATATCACTAAATAATATAAAATATTACAAGTGCAAACACTCAACCATGAGGTTCCTTGATCCTTCTCGGCCGTCGGGAATCTATGTTCTTCCACTCTTTGTTTTACGTGAGCATTGTTTATCCTTTTGCCAACACGTGGGATCAAGGTGCACGTGTCATGCAAGAAAATGGAGATAAGCAATGCGTAAGTGAGTCATGCACTTCCACGACACGTACTATGCAATAATTTTTCTCCTCCATGGCACGTGAATCATTTATGTAGACGGAGCATGGCGTGGTAGTCATGGACTAAAAAAGTAACTTTGATGTGTCCCGTCAACTTGCAGAACAACAAGAAGCTTGCTTGCTATGCCCTATCACTCGGCCATGCACACGCGGTTGCTCGCAGCACAAGGAGAAGCTTCTGCTTACAATTATCGTGGGCTTTATAGTATAAGCGGTGGACATGCAGCAGTCATTCCGTGTCAGATTGGCAAAAGTAATATATACTATAGTATTACCATCATCATATTGTTCATATTCTGGAAGAGGAGAAGAGCCAAGTGCATGGTCACGTACTCATAGTATAATCGACCGTCTTTCCACGATTTTTTTAACATACAATCTGAGTGGATAGCTCGTATGGTCATTACACATGAGTGGATGTATAGGTGGGCTAGGTGGGAAGGCGGCAACAATCTGAGTGCTAAAAGAGTTGATCCAATGCTTGGTTTTGTTTGGATTTTCCAACTTTGACCATTGGATAGAGCGAATCAATGGATTACATTCAAAGTTATGGTTGCAGCCACTCCAGCGCGAGGTTTGTTTCTCCTTCTCGGTCGTCGGGAATCTATGTTCTTCCACTGTTTTGTTTAAGATGTTAGCTTTGTTCATCCTTTTGCCAATACGCGGGACATCTAGCATCAAGGTGGACGTGTCATGCAAGAAAATGGAGATATGTAGTGCGTAAGTGAGTCGTGCACTTTGATGGCACCTATTACTACGCAATATATTTTTCTCCTCGATGGCATGTGAATAGTGCACGTACTCAATGACGGAGCACGAGATGGTAGCCATGGACATGGTCGGCCCTTTTAGGAGAGAGTACTAAATAAATTTGATGTGTCCAGTCAACTCGATGAGAAGCTTGCTTACTACGCCTTCACCCTCGCCAACGCGTGCGCGGTGGCTCGCAGCACGAGGAGAAACTTTTGCTTACAAGCGGTGGATGTGCAATAGCTCATTTGGTGTCAGAATGCCAGAAGTACTACCATAGTACCATCATTATTGTTTTACTTCTGGAAGAGGAGAAGAGCCAAGCACAAGGTCACCTACTAACCTAGTACAGTAGTATACTATAGCCAAAGCTGGTTCACCTTTTTAGAGCATGATTAATTAATATAGGCGGTTCTTGCAGCGGCACATCATTTAGAGCAAGTACTCTCTTCGTAGGAACAAAGGAAGTAAAAAAAGTTGGGAGTGGATGCTAGATTGCCAATTAAAACATGACTACATAGGAAAAAATCCTATAGCATTCTATCCTATGAATTAAACGACCAATGTAGGAAAATTGTGAGGGGGGGGGTCTCTCTCCAACAGTGTTCCTTGGCTCGCACCTAGCATCACGGTGGTCGAACTTGGAGTCATTCATCTGGTACACGTGGCATCTCAGATTTGGACACAAGGTGATGTATACCATCAAGGATAATGTTGTCCTCAAAGCCGTACAGACACGGTCAAGGTCCACGGTCAAGGGGGTAAGGCTGGTTGCAATGATAGTATCATATCTAGTATCATGCATGCCAACTAGGCGATTTAAAGAGGTGACATAGAATTAAATGAAGAAAGAGAGAGTTGAGTATCATATCATGATACCGTATCATAATAAATGTTATGTGATGACCCACAAGTGTACGGGATCTATCGTAGTCCTTTTGATAAGTAAGAGTGTTGAACCCAACAAGGAGCAGAAGGAAATGACAAGCGGTTTTCAGTAAGGTATTCTCTGCAAGCACTAAAATTATCGGTAACAAATAGTTTTGTGATAAGGTAATTCGTAACGGGTAACAAGTAACAAAAGTAAATAAGGTGCAGCAAGGTGGCCCAATCCTTTTTTAGCAATGGAAAAGCCTGGACAAATTCTTATATGAAGGAAAATGCTCCCGAGGACACATGGGAATTATCGTCAAGCTAGTTTTCATCACGGTCCTATGATTCGCGTTTGTTACTTTGATAATTTGGTATGTGGATGGACATGTGCTTGGGTACTGCCCTTTCTTATACAAGCATCCCACTTATGATTAACCCCTATTGCAAGCATCCGGAACTATGAAAGAAGTATTAAGGTAAACCTAATCATAGCATGAAACATATGGATCCAAATCAGCCCCTTACGAAGCAACTCATAAACTAGGGTTTAAGCTTCTGTCACTCTAGCAACCCATCATCTACTTATTACTTCCCAATGCCTTCCTCTCGGCCCAAATAATGGTGAAATGTCATGTAGTCGACGTTCACATAACTCCACTAGAGGAGAGACAACATACATCTCATCCAAATATTGAACGAATACCAAATTCACATGACTAGTTATAGCAAGACTTCTCTCATGTCCTTAGGAACAAATGTAACTACTCACAAATCATATTCATGTTCATAATAAGAGGGGTATTAATATGCATATAGGATCTGAACATATGATCTTCCACCAAATAAACCAACTAGCATCAACTAGAAGGTGTAATCAACACTACTAGCAACCCACAGGTACCAATCTGAGGTGTTGAGACAAAGATCAGATACAAGAGATGAACTAGGGTTTGAGAGGAGATGGTGCTGGTGAAGATGTTGATGGGGATTGACACCCTCCCGATGACAGGATCAATGGTGATGACGATGATGAATATTTCCCCTCCCGAAGGGATGTTTCCTCGGCAGAACAGCTCCGCCAGAGCCCTAGATTGGTTCCGCCAAGGTTCCGCCTCGTGGCGGCGGTGTTTCATCCCGAAAGCTTGCTTATGATTTTTTTTTCCATGGTAAAAGACTTCATATAGCAGAAGATGGGCACTGGAGGCCTGCCAGGTGGCCCACGAGGCAGGGGGCGTGCCTAGGGGGTAGGGCGCGCCCCCCACCCTCGTGGACGGTGGGTGGCCCCCTCTGTTATTTTCTTTGCTCAATATTTTTTATTAATTCCAAAAATAACTTCCCTGGAGTTTCAGGACTTTGGGAGTTGTGTAGAATAGGTATATAATATTTGCTCCTTTCCCAGCGCAGAATTCCAGCTGCCGGCATTCTCCCTCTTCATGTAAACCTTGTAAAATAAGAGAGAATAGGCATAAGTATTGTGACATAACATGTAATAACAACCCATAATGCAATAAATATCGATATAAAAGCATGATGCACAATGGACGTATCAACTCCCCCAAGCTTAGACCTCGCTTGTCCTCAAGTGGAAACCGATAATGAAAAATATGTCCACATGTTTAGAGATAGAGGTGTCGATAAAATAAAATATGGACATGAGGGCATCATGATCATTCTTATAACAGCAATATATATATATGTATGTATATATATTGTGATATGATTTCTTTTGCTCAAGTAATAATCTATCCACAATGTCAAGTAGGAATCAGAAACTTCATTGAAAACTAACAAACTATGATCTCGGACATTGAAGCAATTGCAATTTATCATAACATTGGAAAGAGTCAATATAAGAGCTTGTCAGCAAGTCCACATACTCAACTATCATTTAGTCTTTCACAATTGCTAACACTCACGCAATACTTATGGGTATGAAGTTTTTATCGGACATAGAGAAAGATAGGGGCTTATAGTGTTGCCTCCCAACTTTTTACCTCAAGGGTAATGTCAACAATAATAGTTCATGCTAACTTACATCCAATTGGATATATATATCAGGATGTTTCCAACACAAGGTGCTTGCCAAAGGATAAAATGTCAAAAGGAAAGGTGAAGATCACCATGACTCTTGTATAATGTATAGGACAAGAATAAAAGATAGGCCCTTCACAGAGGGAAGCAGAGGTTGTCATGTGATTTTATGGTTGGATGCATGAAATCTTAATGCAAAAGAACATCACTTTATATTGCCACTTGTGATATGGACCTTTATTATGCAGTCCGTCACTTTTATTGCTTCCATATCACAAGATCGTATAAAGCTTATTTTCTCCACACTAACAAGTCATACATATTTAGAGAGCAGTTTTTATTGCATACAACAATGACAACTTACTTGAAGGATCTTACTCAATCCATAGGTAGGTATGGTGGACTCTCATGGCAAAACTGGGTTTCAGGATATTTAGAAGCACAAGTAGTATCTCTACTTGGTGCAAAGAATTTGGCTAGCATGAGGGGGAAAGGCAAGCTCAGCATGTTGGATGATCCAGGAAAATAT
This sequence comes from Triticum dicoccoides, assembly GCF_002162155.2. NCBI lineage: Eukaryota > Viridiplantae > Streptophyta > Magnoliopsida > Poales > Poaceae > Triticum > Triticum dicoccoides. The sequence goes on from NC_041385.1 coordinate 100,569,747, forward strand.
ACTTTATGTCGGATATAAGAAAACATAACCCATTACGTTGTCTTCCTTGTCCAACATCAACTCTTTAGCATGTAATATTTTAATGAGTCCTCACAATCATAAAAGATGTCCAAGATAGTATATTTATATGTGAACACCTCTCTTTCTTTATTACTTCCTATTAATTGCAATGATGACCAAAACTATGTTTGTCAACTCTCAACAACTTTTATTCATCATACTCTTTATATGTGCAGTCATTACTCTCCATATGATCTATATGATCTCTTTTATTTCTTTTTATTCTTTATTTTATTCTCTCAAGATCAAAGTAAGATAATCAAGCCCTTGACTCAATACTAATCTTTATTATATATAGCTCACGGACTCGATTACATAGAAGGATCATCAGGCAAAACTCAAAACTAAATCATGCCAAAACTTTATTCTACTAGATCAAGATATTACCGAAAGGATCAAACTAAGAAAAAACAGTAAAGATAGGAGTGTGATGGTGATACAATACTGGGGAACCTGTGCCAAGCTTGGCAGTTGCCAAGGGGAGTGCCCATATCCATGTGTTCAGTTCTCCTTTGCTGGTGAAGAAGGTGGTGGTGATGATGGATAGTCGCATATCGAGCATAGGAGCTCCTCCAGTTTGCAGATAATGCTTTTGAGTGCGGTGATACTTGTTTTGTACGCGAGTTAACTCAATAATCTTGAAATATTCAATCTTAGTTGGGGTAAGAAGGTTGTGATGAGGTTGAAGGATGTCTTCGTCTTCTGCCGTCGGAGCTTGATCCTCCATGACCTTCTTGATCCTATCATCCTTGTTGATCTCCCTGGGTTCTTCTCTCTTCAGCTCTATCTTCATTAACCAAGCATTGTGGCCTTCATTGTTGGAGGAGGGTGATGACATGATGCCTGGCCTTCACAACTTTGAAAGAAAACAGCTCGAAATAAAGACAGAGGGTATTTGTGTGATACAGTGGTCAAAACCTTTGGGAGGTTATATAATGAATTTTTACTGACCAAAAGAAGTGTCATGCAATAAAACAGAGTCCAGAGGGCACATGAGGTGCCCACGAGGCAGGGGGCGTGCCCAGGGGGGTAGGGCGTGCCCTCCACCCTTGTGGACGCCTCGTGTCCTTCCCGGACTACTTCTTATTTTCCTATTTTCTTAAATATTCCAAAATAGAGAAAAACTACTATTAGAACTGTTTTGGAGTCGATTTACCTGAGATGTAATGTTTGATCCTTTGACCGTTCACCACCTTCGGATTTTCTCCTTCGAAGTTGTTGATTTTTATGGCACCAGAACGATAGACCTCCTCGATAACGTAAGGACCTTCCCATTTAGAGAGTAGTTTTCCAGCAAAAAATCTTAAACGAGAGTTGAAAAGCAACACATAGTCACCTACATTAAACTCATGCTTTTGTATTGTTTTCTCATGCCATCTTTTAACTTTTTCTTTAAATAGTTTGGGATTCTCATAGTCTTGAGTTCTCCATTCATCAAGTGAGCCAACGTCAAATAACCTCTTCTCACGGGCAAGTTCAAAATCATAATTGAGCTTTTTAACGGCCCAATATGCCTTATGTTCTAGTTCGAGAGGTAAGTGACATGCTTTTCCATAAACCATTTTATATGGAGACATACCCATAGGATTTTTATATGAAGTTCTATAAGCCCATAATGCATCATCAAGTTTCTTGGACAAATTCTTTCGAGATCTATTAACGGTCTTTTCCAAGATCAATTTAATCTCTCTATTACTCAGTTCTACTTGGCCACCATACTGTGGGTGATATGGATATGCAATTCTATGAATAACATAATACTTAGCAAGCATTTTACAAAAAGCACCATGAATAAAATGTGAACCACCATCAGTCATTAGGTATCTAGGGACTCCAAACCTCCAAAAATTAACTTCTTTAAGCATCTTAATAAAGGTGTTATGATCAGCACTACTAGTTGGAATAGCTTCTACCCACTTAGTAACAAAATCAACATCAACTAAAATATGTGTATACCCATTGGAGGAAGGAAACGATCCCATATAATCAAAGCCCCAAACATCAAATGGTTCAATAACAAGTGAATAATTCATAAACATTTTTTGATGTCTACTAATATTACCAATTATTTGACATTCATTACAAGACAAGGCAAACTTACGGGCATCTTTGAAGAGAGTAGGCCAATAAAACCCAGATTGCAATAGCTTATGTGCAGTTCTATCTCCAGCATGGTGTCCTCCATAAGCCTCGGAGTGGCACTTGCGTAGGATCTGTTCCTGTTCATGCTCAGGTATACAATGTCTAATAAAACCATCTACTCCTTCTTTATAAAGGTGTGGGTCATCCCAGAAGTAATGTCTTAAATCATAGAAAAACTTTTTCTTTAGCTGGTATGTGAAACTAGGTGGTATAAATTTAGCAACAATGTAATTAGCATAATCACCAGACCATGGAGTAGTACGAGAAGCATTTATGACAGCTTATTGTTCATCAGGGAAGTTATCATCAATAGGTAGTGGGTCGACAAGAACATTCTCTCACCTAGACAAGTTGTCTGCAATGGGGTTCTCAGCTCCCTTTCTATCAGTAATATGCATATAAATTCTTGTATCAAGAGAACCCATCTAATAAGTCTAGGTTTAGCATCTTTCTTTTCCATAAGATATTTAATAGTAGCATGATCAGTGTGAATAGTTACTTTAGAATCAACAATATAAGACCTGAACTTATCACAAGCAAATACAACTGCTAAAAGTTCTTTTTCAATAGTAGCACAATTTCTCTGGGCACTGTCTAGAGTTTTACTAGCATATTGAATAATATTTAGTTTCTTATCAACTCTTTGTCCTTGAACAACACCTACGGCATAATCACTAGCATTGCACATAATTTCAAAGGGTAAATTCCAATCAGGTGGCTGAACAATAGGTGCAGAAATCAGAGCTTTCTTAAGTATTTCCAATGCTTCTACAAAATCATCATCGAAGACAAAAGGAATATCTTTTTGTAAAAGATTAGTATGTGGCCTAGAAATTTTAGAGAAGTCCGTAATAAACCTCCTATAAAAACCGGGATGAGCAAGGAAACTTTTTATACCTTTAATGTCTTTAGAACAAGGCATCTTTTCAATAGCATCAACTTTAGCTTTATCAACTTCAATACCTCTTTCAAAAATTTATGTCCCAAGACAATACCTTCATTAACCATAAAGTGGCATTTTTCCCAATTCAAGAAAAGATTAGTTTCTTCACATCTCTGCAAAACTCGATCAAGGTTGCTCAAGCAATCATCAAAAGAAGATCCATAAACGGAGAAATCATCCATGAAAACCTCAACAATCTTCTCACAAAAGTCAGAGAATATAGCCATCATGCATCTTTGAAAGGTAGCAGGTGCATTACATAAACCAAAAGGCATACGTCTATAAGCAAAAGTACCGAAAGGGCAAATAAAAGTGGTCTTTTCTTGATCCTCTTTTGACGCAGGTATTTGAGAGAAACCAGAGTAACTATCTAGAAAGCAAAAACATGTATGTTTGGATAATCTTTCTAGCATTTGTTCAATAAAAGGTAGAGGGTACTGATTCTTTTTAGTAGCTTTATTTAATTTGCGTAAATAAATTACCATCCTATAACCTGTAACAATTCTTTGCGGGATAAATTCATCCTTATCATTAGGAACGACCGTAATACCTCCCTTCTTAGGGACACAATGGACAGGACTTACCCACTGACTATCAGCAACGGGATAAATTATACCTGCCTCCAGGAGCTTTAGTATTTCCTTTCTTACCACTTCTTTCATCCTAGGATTTAATCGTCATTAGTGATCAATAACTGGTTTGGCGTCTTTTTCCAATTTTATTTTGTGTTGGCATAGAGGTTGACTAATGCCCTTAAGATCATCAAGAGTATATCCAACAGCAGCATGATGCTTCTTCAGAGTTTTCAATAATTTCTCCTCTTCCTGCTCTGAAAGGTTAGCACTAATAATGACGGGATATAATTTCTTTTCATCAAGATAAGCATATTTAAAAGTATTAGGTAGTGGTTTAAGCTCAAACACGGGATCACCCTTCAGTGGTGGAGGATCCCCTAGAATATCAGCGGGCAAGTTGCCTTTCAAAATAGGTCCCTGTTTAAAGAATACTTCATCTATCTCCCTTCTTTCATTCATAAACATATCATTTTCATGGTCTAGCAATTATTGTTCTAAAGGATCATTAGGAGGCACGACAATAGAAGCAAGACCAATAATTTCATCCTTAGTAGGCAATTCTTTATCATGGGGTTGTCTACGAAATTTAGCAAAATTAAAGTCATGAGACATATCCCCTAAACCAATCGTAACAATATCCTTTTCGCAATCTATCCTAGCATTAACAATATGCAAAGAAGGGTCTACCAAATATAATGGGAGAAAAGTTATCTTGTGGGGAACCAAGAACCAGAAAATTAGCAGGATATTTAACTTTCCCATAGAAGACTTCAACATCTCTAACAATCCCAACTGGTGAAATAGTATCTCTATTGGCAAGCTTAATTGTAACATCGATTTATTCTATCTCAGCAGGTGCAATATCATGCATAATTTCTTTGTATAAGGAATGAGGTATTGCACTTGCACTAGAACCCATATCACATAAGCCATGATAACAATGATCTCCTATTTTAACAGAAATAACAGGCATGCCTACAACAGGTCTATGTTTATCTTTAGTATCAGGTCTAGCAATTCTAGCAGCTTCATCATAGAAGTAAATAACATGCCCATCAATATTATCAGCCAAGGGATCTTTAACCATGATCCTTTATCCTAACGGGGAAAGGTGGTTTCTCAATATAGGTAGTAGGAACAATAGGATCATTATAAGTGATAGTCTTTTCTTCAACTTTAATAGGTGCAACTACTTTTACTTCAATGGGAGGATTATATTAAACCACTTATCCTTAGGGAGATCGACATGAGTAGAAAATGATTCACAGAAAGAAGCTACTATCTCAGAGTTAAGTCCATATGTAGTGCTAAATTCATGAAAATCATTAGTATCCATAAAAGATTTAACACAATCAAATTTAGGTGTTATACCTGACTCCTTAGCTTCTTCGAGATCCCAATCTTCGGAGTTGCATTTAATTCTTTCCAATAAATCCCATCTGAATTTAATAGTCTTCATCATGAAAGAACCAGTACAAGAAGTATCGAGCATGGAGCGATTGTTGAGGGAAAGCCGAACATAAAATTTTAGAATAATAATTTCTCTTGAGGGCTCATGATTGGGCATGAATATAACATTGACTTAAGCCTCCCCGAAGCTTGAGCGATTCTTTCTCCTTCGCGAGGCCAAAAATTATATATATAATTACGATCACGATGAACTAGATGCATAGGATAAAACTTGTGATGAAATTCCAATTTCAATCGGTTGTAGTTCCATGATCCCATATCATCACATAGCCTAAACCATGTCAATGCATTTCCCTTAAAATATAAAGGGAAGACCTTCGTCTTGATAACATCCTTGGGCATACCTGCAAGCTTAAATAATCCACAAACTTCATCCACATAGATTAGGTGCAAATCGGGATGCAATGTTCCATCTCCTGTAAAAGGATTAGCTAGTAGTTTCTCTATCATACCCGAACTAATTTCAAAGTAAACATTTTCATTAGGTTTAGTAGGTTGAGGAGCAACTCTTTTCTCTACTGGTCGGGGTGAAGATACCATGAACAAGCCCCTCAAAGGATTATGTTCCATAGTAACAAGTGACAATAAATTCTAGCACACTATATAAAATTTTCCTTACCAATTTCCACTTACCAATGGCGCTTTACTCCCCGGAAACAGTGCGAGAAAAGAGTCTTGATGACACACAAGTTTAGGGGATCTATTGTATTCCTTTCGATAAGTAACAGTGTCGAACCCAACGAGGAGCAGAAGGAAATGACAAGTGGTTTACAGTAAGGTATTCTCTACAAGCACTGAAATTATTGGTAATAGATAGTTTTGTGATAAGGTAATTCATAACGGGTAACAAGTAACAAAAGTAAACAAGGTGCAGCAAGGTGGCCCTATCCTTTTTGTAGCAAAGGACAAGCCTAGACAAATTCTTATATGAAGGAAAACGCTCCCGAGGACACATGGGAATTATCGTCAAGCTTGTTTTCATCACGCTCATATGATTTGCGTTCGTTACTTTGATAATTTTGTATGTGGGTGGACCGGTGCTTGGGTACTGCCCTTTCTTGGACAAGCATCCCACTTATGGTTAACCCCTATTGCAAGCATCCGCAACTACAAAAGAAGTATTAAGGTAAACCTAACCATAGCATGAAACATATGGATCCAAATCAGCCCCTTACGAAGCAACTCATAAACTAGGGTTTAAGCTTTTGTCACTCTAGCAACCCATCATCTACTTATTACTTCCCAATTCCTTCCTCTAAGCCCAAATAATGGTGAAGTGTCATGAATTCGACGTTCACGTAACACCACTAGAGGAGAGACAACATACATCTCATCAAAATATCGAACGAATACCAAATTCAGATGACTACTTATAGCAAGACTTCTCCCATGTCCTCAGGAACAAACGTAACTAGTCACAAATCATATTCATGTTCATAATCAGAGGGGTATTAATATGCATATAGGATCTGAACATATGATCTTCCACCTAATAAACCAACTAGCATCAACTACAAGGAGTAATCAACACTACTAGCAACCCACATGTACCAATCTAAGGTGTTGAGACAAAGATCGGATACAAGAGATGAATTAGGATGTGAGAGGAGATGGTGCTGGTGAAGATGTTGCTGGAGATTGACCCCCTCCCAATGAGAAGATCGATGGTGATGACGATGATGATGATTTCCCCCTCCCAGAGGGATGTTTCCCCAGCAGAACAGCTCCGCTGGAGCTCTACATTGGTTATGCCAAGGTTCCGCCTCGTGGCGGTGGTGTTTCGTCCCGAAAGCTTGCTTATGATTTTTTCCAGGGTAAAAGACTTCATATAGCAGAAGATGGGCACCGGAGGCCTCCCAGGTAGCCCACGAGGCAGGGGGCGCGCCCCCACCCTCGTGGACGGTGGGTGGCCCCCCTCTGGTATTTTCGCCACTTAGTAATTTTTATTAATTCGAAAAATAACTTCCATGGAGTTTCAGGACTTTTGGAGTTGTGCAGAATAGGTCTCTAATATTTTCTCCTTTTCCAGCCCAGAATTCCAGCTGCTGGCATTCTCCCTCTTCATGTAAACCATGTAAAATAAGAGAGAATAGGCATAAGTATTGTGACATAACGTGTAATAACAGCCCATAATGCAATAAAAATCAATATAAAAGCATGATGCAAAATGGACGTATCATTATGCTACTATGTGTCATGCATGGCAATAAATAAAGTGATACTAATATATGATACTAAGCATTAGGGAGGTAGTATCATACACTAGTATCATATGCATGATACTAGTATATGATACTCCCCTTTACAACCAGCCTAAGGGCGGACGCGACCTCTCACTTCGTCTGCCATTTGAAGTGGCGCGCCGGCCGAGGGCTAGCATACTCCAATATTAGGTTGGCTCTATGTGACGTGGCAATTTCATATACTAACTGGATGCTGGCTATACTACTACGGTACTCACACTCCAAGAAGTGACTCGAAAACCATTCATAAATTGAGTTTATGACATGCATTTGCAAGTGTACCATTCATTACATACAACAAGTCATCAACACACAATGACAACGACAATACATGTTGGATTATATATTATGTCCAACAAAACATTCTACAAATACTAAAGTTTTCATCACACAACAAATAACAAGCAATATAATGAAATTTAGCTCAACCAATCCTCAGCGTTGGAAACGCTTGCTTTGAACCATATGTTCTCTGGGAAGGGCCAGCTATTTTCAATATTGAGAGCAACATAGGACTGATCATCCAGGCAGAAATGGCATATATCTGGACCAGGGTAGGGAACCACCGCAATGTCCAAGGTATTGATACAGTTGCTTCTCATAAATGGTAGTAATGTTGTGTCAAAAGCAGCTGGATCACCTTTCACCATCATTGGATAGTTTTCTCCAAGGAAGAGCGAGTTTTCTCCAAGACTATCAATACTGAACCAGGGAGAAGGTGTTGGCGCTAGCACGCTAGTATCCATCCCAAATACCCTGCAACGGGTATTGGAATAGGTCCGAAGAGGGCAACCATGGGAGACAACACGTGCTCCCTCACTAGTAACAATCTCAATGCACTGTATATAGACAAGAAGAGGTGATCCGTCGGAATTAGTTGCCAGGTGCCACTGAGTATATAGGTTCTGCTCGTGATCATCACCATTGTCATCTATCCCTTGGTTATAAAAAACTTCATGTATATGTGGTGGAATGTTCATAGGACCTTGGAAACACAAGAAGGTTAAATGGTATAGGGAAACTTGCTAACCCACATGCATGTGGATGAAACAATTATAATTACGGTGGAAGACAAATGTACCGAAACCACGAGGATGCCATGCAAAAATAGTGCCACGAGTGGTGGCAGCAAACACAAGACACTCTTATGCAATTGCACCACAGTACTGAACCGTGTAGAGAAATTAATTTTTGAGCAGTATCCATGGACGAGCCGTGGAAGCAGTAACGACGGCAACAAGCTTGTCTAAGATAGCAACAAGTTCATAGTTATCGTAATCCGAAGAGTAGTTGGGAACTCGACAAATTGCTATCTTTCGTAGACGACACCCACCATGATCGTATTTGAACATACGTAGATCATCTGTGTGCTCAACCTCATGGCATTCTGAGATTTTTTGAAGTGGAATCTGCTGACGAGTGTACACATTCACAAGTTCCCACTCGCAGTTGTACCTGTTGGTGTCAAAACCGGTGGATCTCGGGTAGGGGGTCCTGAATTGTGCGTCTAAGGCTAATGGCAACAGGAGACAGGGGACACGATGTTTTACCCAGGTTCGGGCACTCTCGATGGAGGTAATACCCTACTTCCTCCTTGATTAATCTTGATGATATGAGTATTACAAGAGTTGATCTACCAAGAGATCATAGAGCCTAAACCCTAGAAGCTATCCTATGATTGTGATAGTTGTTGTCCTACGGACTAAACCCTCCGGTTTATATAGACACCGGAGGGGGCTAGGGTTACACAGAGTCGGTTACAGAGAAGGAGATCTACATATCCGAATTGCCAAGCTTGCCTTCCACGCAAAGGAGAGTCCCATCCGGACACGGGACAAAGTCTTCAGTCTTGTATCTTCATAGTCCAACAGTCCATCCAAAGTATAAAGTCCGGATGTCCGAGGACCCCTTAATCCAGGACTCCTTTAGTAGCCCCTGAACCAGGCTTCAATGACAATGAGTCCGGCGCGCAGATTGTCTTCGGTATTGCAAGGAGGGTTCCTTCTCCGAATACTCCATAGAAGATTTCAAACACAAGGATCGTGTACGGCTCTACAAAACAAATTCCACATACCACCGTAGAGAGTACAATATTCCAAGATCTGATCTGTTGACGGCCTTTTATGACATCATGCCACGGCTCAGTCTTTATTCGAACTGTTTCTCACAACTAGCCACTACATGTGATGCGAGGCGGTTCTATTGGCATGTCTTGTCAAAGCAAAGATCCTGTCCCCCTTATCACGGGATTCTCATCAATACAGGTGTGGGTAACCCAACCGTGTTTGTTTAATATGACTCCTAGATTTTAGGCAAGTCCCAAACGGTCACGCAGGGGACGCTTGATATTCGTCCTGTTTATAAAGGGGGCCAAGGCCTGCCCTTTTCTTCACACGATTGATCCTTCCCCTCCCAAACCTCGAGTTCCAACACCTAAGGCTTAAGCTAAGCATTTCAAACCTTCAACCATGTCCGGATCCAACCTGCTGGGCCGATGGATGGCTTCCTCCGTTACTGAGGAGGACATCAAGAAACTTAGGGAGGACAGGTATCTCACCATCGAGACTCCGCATAGGTTACCTGGTCAAGGGCAGGTCGTACCCACTCCCGAACCCAACGAGAGTGTCGTTTTTATTTCCCACTTACTCTGAGGGCTAGGTTTTAGCATTGATCCCTTTGTAAGAGGGGTCATGTTCTACTACGGACTAGATTTCCACGATCTAGCTCCGGATTCCATCCTTCACATCTCGTTGTTTATCGTCGTGTGTGAAGCCTTCCTCCGCATCACCACCCACTTCGGCCTATGGCTCAAGACCTTCAATGTGAAGCCGAGGGTGATTGACGGGCGTCACACGGAGTGCGGAGGTGCTATAATAAGCAAAGGCGCCGACGCCCCATGTCCAAAGGGTTCTTTTGCGGAAACTTCTGATTTGTGGTAGCAGGAGTGGTTTTACATCACAAATTCCTGGGGTACAAAGCAGGTGGCTGCTCCAGCGTTCCGCTCGGACCCTCCACCGCAACTGGTGTCATGGTCAACAAGGGGATGGACTGGGGGCCGACTAACCACGTGCTGACGCTGCAAAGCCGCATCCGAGACCTCCTCAAGAGGGATGTCAGTCTTGTCAAGATAATGCAAGTGATGTTGGTTAGTCAAGCCCTGCCTTGCCAACGCCGTCCTCTCTGTAGTGGGAGTTCAACCCGGAAGGACCATGAACCGTTCAACAATTCTTTGGCATGACGCTCAAAGAGATGTATGGGTCATTCTTCAGATCACGAATTAAGTGTCCAGACACCACCGAGGATGTGTGTCTCAACTGCAACCGTCCGGATACCCCGGTAAGTACTTCTGCTACCGAACACACTATCCTATATGTTTATTATAACATAATTGTGAAAAATTGGTCTCTGCCAGGACTGGCTAAGGACGGCGGAGAGGATTAGGTGACCGGCCCCTCTTCCGAAGGCTTGCCGGATCCTTTGTTGACCGGTATGCTTGAGTGTGCACCGTATCAGGTGCCATTAGGAGAAGACGAGGGGAGGTATAGAGAAGCCACAGGTGGGACTCATATTCTACACAGACAAATCAGGGGAGTAAGTGCCTCCGCAAAGGAGGATAATCGGGGAGGGGAATCTAAAATCCCCTCTCCTCAAGGTAAGAAAAGGGCTGCCTCCAAAGACTTGGAAACGGAGGCTTCCAAACAAGGGAAGAAACCCTCCCCAAGGGGCCTTGCCTCAGGGGGCATCCTTGCCGTGCAACGCCCGCAAGGGGCCAACCCTCCACCGAGCCGTAAATAAAAGAGTACTCTGGTAAATATATCCCATTTTGTCTCTGAGGGTAGTAACCGAAACATATTTGTTGCAGTCCGGCTCGTAGCCCTTCTCCACAGAGTTCGTCCTCGAGGGATCTTCCACCAGAGATGATGGAGAGCGAAATGCCACCCCCCGCCTCCCCTTCACGTGTGACGGACGACCCCGAGGTGTCGTCACGGAGGACTTCTGATCCACCAAGGCCTGCAGTTGACACTTCGGCTGCCCAGAGTCTGGAATATCTGGCTCCCAAAGAGAACTTCAGGAGGAGTCCGGGATTGTCCGGCACCCAGCCGGACACACTAATGGGCCTTCTGAGCGAGTGGCCATCTCAGAGACACATCATGCCTTAATGGGTGCGGTGGTTGAGAGAGGATTTCATCCGCGAAAAGTGGTTTGAATGAAGCTTTTACGAGTCTGCTGAGAGGCTTTTTGAGGTACAAAAAATATATTTTTGATGGTACCACACATGCTAGGTGTGCTCTGTATAGATAGTAGCCCCTGAGACTCTGGTTGCCATCAACGTGGCGACCAGAGGATCATAATCTCTGGTAATAAGCGCGTTGCTTTATGTGCAGGTGGCTGAGGGTCCGATGGCTGACCGAACTGCTGATTTTGCCGAACTAAAGCGGCAGCTGGATGTGGCGGATGCCGACATCACGCTTGTTAACAAGCGGCTTGACGAGGCCCAGGGTATGTATGTTCGGCTTCTCAGCAAATGATTAAGAGGAGCATGATGCTAGTATCTAAAATATGCTGTGACTGCAGATGGAGCTGCTGCCATGAAGACCCTTTGGGCGGAGCTTGCCCGAGCCAAGGAGCAAGCCCGAATAAGTGATATGGCCGCTCTAAAGGCGGTGGAAGAGTTAAGAGTTGAACAAGCCGCTCATCGCCGGAGCGAAGAAAAGATATCCCAGATGGCTGCCGAGCTGGAAGATGCCGCCAACCGCCGTGAGCTCCTTGAAAAGGAAAATAAAGCAAAAGCGGCTGACCTGAAGAAGGCCCTGGAGGCAGCCAAGGAAACCCGCTCTAAAATGAGGGGGATAAGGGAGGAGCTTCGTGAAGCCGGAGATATTGTGGCTGGGAAGCCTATTTGTTGCGGATGAAATTCGGAGATCCGAAGTACGCCCTCAGGACTAGTTGTGGAGTGCGGAGGACGCGTATGCGGACCTGGCAAAGAGTGCTGGTGATGCGAGCGTGTTTTTCAAAGATAAGAAAGACCATAAGGCTGAAATCTTATTCTGGTGGCAGTCCAGTGCCCCGACGCATCCGCTGTCATTGAATGAGAAGATGGCCGCATGGGCCCAACTCCACAGGTTGTCCGGGCTTGCTATGAGGTCTGTCGTGAATCATCTTTGGCCACTTGGACCAAGGCCGGACAAATACTTTTTATTGGTTCAACAATTCCTTGGTGTTGTGTCGCATATCGATGCTGTGAAGAGGTCGGCCTGCATAGAGGGTGCATGGATAGCTCTTGCCCATGTTAAAACATACTGGGCTGGGATGGAAACCACCGCTATTGCAACCCGTGGTTCGGCGGAGGGCCAGGACCCGGCCGAGCACTATTTTGAAGAAGTATTAGAAGGTGCCCGTTTAATAGAGGCTCAATGCTTGAAGAGTACCATGTTCGAATGACATGTATCTTGATTGTAAAGACATTGCTATTTTGATTATAAAGGTTGTGTTTATACTTTTACCCGAAAGTATTATAATGCCTCTGGTGCGGCTGTTTATGTATGTATGTAACCTGGAAGTTTGCAGTCTTCGGCTTCAGCCCCCACGCATATAATGCGGGGGTGTTCGAGAAAACACGTAGTCACACTGGATCCAACGTCTTGCTTCGCTAAGGAGGTGATAGCACGGCGAACCAGGCAATCGGACTATATAGCTTTAACACTTTTACTTAGCCATAGGAGTTTGACGGTGGGGCTACTATATAGCCCCTGGTACTTTCACGTTCCTCCGGATATGGTGCGCGTATGTACGTGACCGGGAAACTGGTCCTTCGTTAGTGCGGAGGAATCGTGAAGATTCCGCTGGGTTATCGAGTGGTTGACCAGTCTCGCGCTGTATCATGATAATCAGTTTTCGGCTTTCTCTACTGAGGTGCTCATCCAGATGAACCAGGGCATAATCGTAGTAGTTCTCCAGTTGCCGCCTTAGCCGATAGAGCGAAACGTAAGGTAGCAAAACACGGGAGCTGGGCAAACCCAACATTTGACCGAAGACATGATTCAGAGCTGATGCATATAAGGCCAAACACTCCCTAAGGTATTTGGACTTTATAATGTGTACTCATTCACAAGTTCCCACTCGCAGTTGTACCTGTCGGTGTCAAAACCGGCGTATCTCAGGTAGGGGGTCCCGAACTGTGCGTCTAAGGCTAATGGTAACAGGAGGCAGGGGACACGATGTTTTACCCAGGTTCGGGCCATCTCGATGGAGGTAATACCCTACTTCCTGCTTGATTGATCTTGATGGCATGAGTATTACTAGAGTTGATCTACCACGAGATCGTAGAGGCCAAACCCTAGAAGCTAGCCTATGATTATGATTGTTGTTGTCCTACGGACTAAACCCTCTGGTTTATATAGACACCGGAGGGGGCTAGGGTTACACAGAGTCGGTTACAGAGAAGGAGATCTACATATCTGAATTGCCAAGCTTACCTTCCACGCAAAGGAGAGTCCCATCCGGACACGGGACGAAGTCTTCAATCTTGTATCTTCATAGTCCAATAGTCCGGCCAAAGTATATAGTGCGGCTGTCCGAGGACCCCTTAATCCAGGACTCCCTCAGTACCCAATATAAACAAACCAATCTCCATTTGCGCCAGCCCTGGCCTTACCCTTAAGCAATGGCATCTTAACATCACATGTATCATTATCAAGCGGCATAACCTTGTACAAGGCGAGGCTTCCGTCGTCCGCAACCATGCGAACAGGCTTATAGCGAAGAAGATAAGGGAGATCAAACCACTCCTGGACCCTTGGGTTCCTTGTAATGATGTTATTAGTTGAGTCGAGAATGGCCTTGAACGAACCTACCATGCTAGCAGAGGTGATGACGTCGCACCGATAAATGAGTTCCTCCACAACGTCATCTTTCAGATCAAGGATAACGGGGTCGTTTCCGGCTTGTTCCCTCCATGGAGAAGATGATCGAGCAATGGCGGAAGGAAGGGTGAAGGAAAATGGACGAGGGAGGAAGAGCATGCTACAACAGTTCCAAATCGAGAGGGAAAGGCGAAGAGGCGGTGGACGGTTGCCACGGTACACAAAGAGGCGCCCCGGCCTACATAGATGTCTGTTCAGAAATTGTACAAAATGACTTGATGTCGTCTCACTGACATGTTGGAACGGGACCACATGTCAAAGAAACACGGGGTGTCATTTATCATGCAAAATGCGATCTGGCCGCGTTGGCCCGAAGTGTCGCATTATTTCTAGACCTTATTTTTTTAATGGCGTGCCGTTCAATTTTGAAGCATGACTAACTGGTACTTTATGCAGAGAAAATATAAACAACTCTACCACTACTCCACCTCTAGTACTAGTAACATAGCAAGTAATATAACATATCCCAAGAATAGTTGGCTTATGTGGCATGTCATTAATGAGGAGGGAGGTGATTGGAGTAACATAATATGTTAATGTAACATAACACATCCCAAGGCAAAATGAGTCTACATATTAATAAATGATGGCTTGCATGATACTACCACACATATGTTACTCTCCAGTATGAAGGTAGTAACATAGACTAGTAACTTATACATGTTACTAGTCTAAGTTACTTCCCACTTTGACTAGCCTCCGCCTTCTCCCTTGCCAACGCGTGCGCGGTGGATCTCAACACAAGGAGAAACTTTTGCTTACAAGCGGTGGACATGCAACACTTCATTTGGTGTCAGATTGCTAGAAGTACTACTATAGTACCATCATTATTGCTCCTGTTTGGATACTCTAACATAGCTAGAGGTTAGACTAACTCTTGACTAACCCTGAACTAACTCTAGCCAAAGAGGTGGTTGGATGGCACGGTTAGATTGACAATAAATGCACTTGATGGAGAGAGAAAAGTGATTTTTCAGTGGGCCCCACGAGAACTAGCTCCAATTAGCCCCACTTGACTAGCGGGATAGAGATCCAATTAGCACCTCTTGGGTGGGATGTTTTTTGGTGGGTTTGGTGCAACTTGCTCCAATTTATACCGTTGATTGGACCCATCCGACGGCCCATGATGCCTGGATTTGTGGCTACAGTGCAAAGCACATTTCTCTACGTTGTTCTAGAAACAACCTTGAATCAACACCAACCTCATTCTATTTTTAAAAAGAACGCACTAGCCCCTCACATCCCTCTTCCTATCATTAGCTGATAGACACGAACAACCATGTGTGGTGAGCAGTTGGAATCGCATCCATGTCTAGTTCCGTTACCTAGCATGAGGCTTCCATTGATGAGTATGAAGCGAAATGTACTACGTAGTATATAAGAGGAGAACTTGTGCAGTTTGGTATACCGTACATAATTCAGTCAAGCGTGCATTTACATGTGCGCAAACATGCGAAGCATGTGAAACTAACTTGTAAAAAATAGACTTGGTGATGATGGTGTGCCTGCCATTCTGCAATATAGGCCGTCCAATTTATATCTGACGGATAGGAAGGAAACAATGGAAATTTTGCAAAAAGATACCCAAAACCCTCTCCACATTTGCAAATAAGGCCTTCCCTCATTCATACTTTTCTCCCACAAGATAAACTACTCATACAGATGCATCTTGATGTTTCGTGCAACGCAAGGGCATCTTGCTAGTAACCCTCATGTTTTGATATTTGAGGGCTATTTCAGCCCCAACTAGCTCAAAGTAGCTAATTCTAACCCAAGGATCCAAACAAGGCCAAAGTTAGTCTCGGAAAATGCATTAAGCCCTATATACAAGGGCAGACGGAGTACATGATACTAGCAAACGCTAACCATTAGTAGTAGTTCATTGTTTGGTTTCGATTCCTGATTCAGTTGCTGTGCTGCTACCGTCCAATATTCGCATGTGGTTTTTTCTAGAATAACAAAATAAGTAGTACTTATTGTGGGAAAGGTGAAGTGATGGTTGCTTTGCCCGGGAGAAACTTGTTATGCTGGGAGTATTGAAGTAGCAGTGGATTCAATGAAGAGATAAATGATGGTTGCTTCATCCAAGCAACTTACTATGGCGAAGGTGGGGCTCTGTCATTTGACTGCTCACTAGTCATTCTTACTGTGGCGCAACGACTAGGGTGAATCTTCCCTGAAGTTGTGCACTAAATATTGCTGCATGGTAGGTGGAGCCGGATGAAGGATGTCCCACATGTCGGCGAAACAAAGTTGAATGGTTTCTGGCATATCTATCAATCGTTAAGGATTTTTTTATATGTACATATAATTTTCCAGCATGAGGCTGGTCATAGTGGGGAGTAACTTAGACTAGTAACATGCCTAGTGGAGTAGTCTATGTTACTACCTTCATACTAGTAACATGTAAGTCTTCATTAATTGAGATGTAGACTCATTTTACATCGGGGTGTGTTAAGTTACCACACGCATCTCTTTCCTCATTAGCCACATAAGCAATTTTTTTTCTTGGGATATGTTATGTTACTACTTAAGTTACTCCCACTATGGCTAGACTAATGAAATTATGTTGTGATGTTATGGAAGTTTCAACTTAGGATTCATGTGTCCTCTTGCCTCAAGATTGTCTCCTTAAAACATTCCATCACCAAATACAAATGAAACAACCATGGCTGCTAATGCATCTCAATGGTTTGCAGATGAGCGCTAATATTCACATCACAGCGGAGGACAAAGTTGTGAGAAGGTGTACAAATAAAGAAAAATATATAATTGATCGATGTTGTTCGTAGGCATGGCTCAATTTCCTGGGCACAGTGTTCATTGGTTTGTAGCTAGTTTCACCCAACTCCGTAGCCAAAAAATAGGTGTATGGAGCAACATTACAATCCGATCATTTTGTGCAGCTCCGCTAAAATTGAGCTAATCATCCCCGTTTGCAAAGAAATTTAGTTAGTGTGATTACAATAATAGTGGAACTAGATGATGAAACATAACACACAAAAATAGAAGCCGATCACCTGTGATCTCTCTTTAGGATGAACTACTTGTTGGAGAAGATTAGGCACATAGTTGGATGAGGAGTATAGCAAAACCAATCTCCCTTTCTGCTGTCCCACAGAAATTTATAAACATTGCCCGCATGACATTTTGGCAGAACTGCACTAAACACTCTTAAGAAAAAGGGATTATTCCATCTGTGCCCCCAATTCCTTAGTTGTGCTCAGTTTTCCCCACTTGCTCATTTTGCCTTGGTTTTGAGCAACTTTTCAGGGGCAAAAGTGAGGAAAATGTGAAGTCAAAAATTTTGAGTCATGGGGAAAAGTGAGTAAAAAGTTAACGAATGGGGAAAAGTGAGCACAACTAAGAGACGAGGGGCATAGATTTAAATAACCCTAAGAAAAAAGTGATTTGTGCAGTTCACCAAAAGGTCGCAATAGCAACGAGGTGAAATGGATATCCCTGTTTGCAAAAGGAGGTAGAAAGGAAATAATTTCTAACAAATAACACGATTTGAAGACACATACGCTGACCAAAAGGAGCATATTCCATGTAATA
The DNA here is from genome assembly GCF_002162155.2 of Triticum dicoccoides. Lineage (NCBI taxonomy): Eukaryota > Viridiplantae > Streptophyta > Magnoliopsida > Poales > Poaceae > Triticum > Triticum dicoccoides. The sequence continues at coordinate 100,587,661 of NC_041385.1, forward strand.
AGCGAAATATAGCAGCATGGTGGTTTTATCATAAACGGTTTGAGGACGAGATTGCAAGATCGGAAGTACGCAGGCCAAGATATGTTTTAGGCAAACAACTATAGAATATCCACATGCAGGATTTTCCACATGCAACAACATGGGAAGATGGGCAGTGGAGCAAGGCCGGAGGAAGCTGTACCTGATGGTCGTCGGGATGTAACTAGGAGAGCGCCGGTGCCCGGGATCTACCCATACTGCAGCAACAAGCAAGTGGCGAAGGCCCTACAGCACGGAAGCTTGGTCAGACAGAACGGCGAAAACTGTAGATCGGGACGTGCTGCCTCGACGCCGTCAAACGGAGAAACGATGCACATCCTCCCTTTCAGCCGACGGACAAGATGCAGCTGGATCAATGACCAATGGTGAGAGAGAGAGGCTACCGCCGCCTTGTGTGAGATAGTGTGACGAGAGACAAACCCCGGCAGGCAGCCTCCATTGTATATAGTGGAGTGGATTTTTCTTTTTTCCCGACGAACAATCGTTTTATATTCTGTACGTGCCATTGAGGAATATAACTTTATTTAATACTAATGCGTCAAGTCGAACTTTGTTCCGTGTATGTGTGGTACAGGACCCTCCTTCGAGTAAACAACCGCTACACGCATAAAATTAACCCCACTGTGTATCCGCGTGGGTGTGGCCGGGAACGAGACGTGAGTACGTGCGTCATGCGTGCACCTCTTATTTAGGTGCAGGTACGTACGTGTGTGAGTGTGAGAGAGATGGTTTGTGCGAAACAGAGGCAATGTGCCGATGTTTTCTCAATCAAAAAAATGTAACATATGCAATGTGTGTGAAACAGAGTCATGGATATATCATATATAGAGGGATCGATCCACGATAAGATAGTGGAGGTATCATTGGCGTGAGATATTGATAGGATCGATAACAAGGATGAAGTGTGTGGGTGCACGATCGATAAATAGTGCCATCGAATATGTGTTTGCCTACATCAAAGATAAAGGGCGGCTGGCCTATTGGAATGTGGGAGGGCATAGGTGCATTTTTTATCTATGGCATGGATACCTACCTACAACGTTCGACTATCGGTGTGTGGGGGGGAGGGGGGAGGGGGCTGAGACCTAACTATAGAGAGGTAGATCGACTAGTATATATGTGCAGAAGGAGAGAGACCTAGCTATGTATTGAGGAGGATCGATCGACATCCATGCATAGGTGTAGCAGAGGAATAAGTTTGGGAGAAAGACAAAGGTAGAGTGTCGGAGGGTTGGTGGTGGAGTTGCTTCTCACAAATGGTGGGAGAGGCCTGCTAGACAATTGGAGGGTACGAGTGCAATATCAATAAGAGAGGGGATGTCTGTCTGTCTATGCACATGCTTGTGAGAGACGGGTCAGGAGGTATGCAAGGATGATGAGGGGGGACAATATGGTTGTGGTAAGTACACGTAACTAAATAGTAAGATCAATCATCATGTGTCCGAGAAATGGAGAGACATAACAAGTGAGGTAAGTCGATCGGTGCGCAGGGAAAAATAATTATAGTCGACCTAGCTAGCTATATGTAGGGAGATCGGTACGTATACATGCATGCATGTGTTAGAAGCAAATAAGGTTCAGAGAGACAGACATGTGGAGAGGGGTGCGGCTAGGATGTTGTGCGAGAGGCCTACTCTGTCAAGGGGGAAGGAGTGTGTGAGTATGAGATCGATGAAAAGAGGGGCGGGAGTGTGCACCTGCGTGGAACCGTATTGGACATATGGGGTCATGGATGGTGAGAAGAAAAGAGGGTAAGTGTGTGTTTGTGGTAGGCACACTTGTCTAGAGAGGTTTATTGACCGGTGTATGCCAGAAGAAGGAGCTAGGCGGCCTACACACACCATGGGAGAACAACTTATAGAGAAACGAATGTGCGTGATGGAGGGGACACCATGGGAGGGTGAGAGGGGGGCGGGTGTGTGCATATGCATCATAGAAAGTTAGTGCTAGCTAGCTACAAAGAGAAGAGGATCGTGAAGGTGTAAAGGCCGAATAGAGATCATAATTCATTATAAAAAAGTCGATTTGAATATTGAAGAAGATATCATAGTGTTTTAAACGGATGCATGCATGAATATATATAATGGTGAAACACATGTGTGGTTATTAACATGTTATACTACATATAATATATAGAACATTGATTATAATTTGGGATTATGTGTGGCTTTTGCAGCTCAGGGCTAAATACTTGTCATAATATAGGGGGAGGGGCACTATACCTTGTGTGATAAACATGGTGTACTTATGGAACATGGTTTAGATCATGAGTGTATAGTTAGTACATCAAATGTACTATTATTTGGAATCAACATTAAGTGTGTTCAAACATTTGAATTCGAGTTCATATCTATCTCTATAGTAATCATGTGGTGTGTTGTTAAGATAATACACGAATGATGGTTTAAGTTGGCAGCAATCATGATTGTATATTCTTATTCAAATAGAGAAACGAATTCAAATCTAGTATGAGTAGGTTACATGCATCATACAGATAGCGGAAAATTTACGTTGGCAGTGGTAGTATAGACATTTGGAATGCACTAAAATGTTGGTATGAGTAGGTTACATGCATTATACAGATAGCGGAAAATTTAATTGTACATAACATGGATTCATACGTAGCTTTGAATATCATTTGTACAGTAAAACGGGACAAGACTCTCTCTTTGTGTGGTGTGAATATCTTTATTTTTTTTTGTTTTTTTCGTTGTGGGAAGTGCGAATTGATTTGGTACATAGAATATTAAATGTTAGGCTTGTCCCTAAAATTCAACCCGCGCCTTGTTATATCCCCAAAATTCAGATATCGTTCTCCCAAAACGCGCGCCTTCACAACCCGCGCCTTGCTATCCTAAAATTACAACGCGCGCGAAAACTCCCTCCAGCTGCCAAGTCCCGACACGTGAAATCCCCCTTGTAACCCCTGAGCTGAAAGGGCCGCTAGTTCAAATCGGTGGCTGTACTTTTGTAACATACCCTACATTTTGGACAAGCGTGTCCCTAAGTCATGGTTCCCCCTCCCATCGCCTCCTTTTAGCCATTCGAAATCCCAGGCCGCCATAACCTCTCTGCTCTAGCAACCAAACCCCACCCTCCTCCGTCCATCAACTCACCGCTGCCCATCCGGAGCCTCTTCCTTGACAACGTCGTCCATCGCAACAGCTCGACGTCCCTCATCCACCTCTCTGGATGAGGATCCGTCATCCCGCCGGTTTAGCTGCCCCGTCCTCCACCTTCAAGGAGCTGCTCCAACGATCGCCTCGTCTATCATGGCTGCTCCATCCCAACAGCGCCGCCTTAACCTGCTTCACCGGAACCGCAGCATCCTCACTGACTCCTTGGACGAAGCCGAGGCCTACTCGGTTCCACCAAAGAGGCCTACTCAAAGCTGAGGCCTACTCGATAGCACCGGAACCGCAACATCCTCACTGACTCTTCAACTTGACCTCCCGGTGCCGATGGTGCTTCATCCCGCACCCCCATGGAGTGGCTACCTCGAAGCCAGCGCAGCGGTCGACATCTCCATGGCGGCTCTCCCCTAGCGCGAGGCCCCTTCGGCGGAGGCGTCCATTCCAGCCGGATCTGCTCCTGCTGATCTGGTTCTCGCTCGCTGGCTCGTGCAGCTGCTGCTTCTTCGTCTCTCGCTCGCTTGCTTTCACTACTGCTGCTGCTCCAGTGCTCACCCACTTGCGCAGCTGCTGCTGCTCTGGCCCTTGCTCGCTCGCTCACTCGCGTTGCTGCTCTACTCTCTCCCTTGCTCGCTTGCTCACTCGCGCTGGTACTCTTCTCTCCCCCTCGCTCTGCTGCTGCTCTGCTCTTGCTCTCGCTCGCGCTGCTGATGCTGGTACACGGGCTGCTGCAGCTAAACGAGTTGCTGCTCTTGCTCTAGTTCGCGCTGCTCCTCTAGGCGCTGCTGCTCCGGCTACTATCTTCTACCCCGTCAATCATCTGGTGATTTAGAACACTGTTTCTCTACTACTAGTGCTCAAGCGGCCTAAACTACATGTGAAGTGCCTCTCTCCTACCAGTGCGTTTAGTTTCGATAGTAACATTCAGATTCCACAGTAAATTTCAGTCTCGACAGTTAAGTCCAGAGTCAACAATTTTTACCTCATCTATTGTGGTCAGGTGTTTTTTCGTGATGTAAATTTTACATCTATCCCTTTTTCGTAATGTATTTTACATCATCTATTGGAGATGCTATTAGAATCCCACTTGAGATTAACGATGTCTTTCTGATACTTCTTCAGCCTCGACGTCTTACGGCTCGCTGCAGCTGCTCGAACGACGGAACCATCCATCACAACAGAGCAGTGCCCTTGACGCCGTCCACAAATTCCTCAGATCTTCCTCCACACCTCCGACAACCACCACTGCCTCAACTTCTTCGGTGACCAACCCAATGATGCCGAGGACGACATGGCTGCGACAAAGAGGTTGTGCATTTCTCGCATCACTTATTACTCTACATTCATGTCCATCCATTAGGGCTATTTTTGTTCAAAGGAAAAACATAGCAATAGGAAATTTTCCTATGACACTCTATTATTCAATTGTTCATAAATTTTGTTGAAAGGAATGGAGCAAAACATCCACCTGGACCTACTTTTTAAAATCCTATGCATCAAAACAAGACCAAGTGCATTAATGGTAGATTAGCATTCTAACTGTACATGCTTTCGTATGATTTCACTTTAAATTGGCCATGTTTCTTTGCATTCCTCCGCTCGCCAATTCCTATGAACCAAACATCCAAGTTGACAGAAACCCTCTGTTTACAAATGCTCTATTTCCCATGTGCATTCCTATGCTATTCTGGTGTTTTTCCTATCCCTGCATTTTTTGAATCCTGTAAGCCAAAGGAGCCCTTACAGAATTACTTCAGTTACACGTAGGTGTCGAAGAAAACTTTGTGTGGTTTCTCCTACTCCTGCCGCGACGTCGTCCACCTCACCTGAGCTTCTCCATCGACAGAAGCATCCACGAAACTAGACATCACGACTCCTGACCATCTTTTGTCGCCTCAGATCTCCTTCCCTGCCCCCTGCACCCACCACAACGGCATCACCATCGTCAACTCAGCAGATGAACCTGAGGAGTACACGGGTCCACAAGAGAGGTCGCACTCTGTTGTTTCTTCTTATATTATGCATTGCTTAATATTACCTGCTACTTTATCGTCATGTTCACCTCTTAGACTCCAAGTAAGGTCCAAATTAATGTTCAAACTTGAGTTTTCAAATTAGTTGTTGGGCATGTATCGAGGCAGCAATGAATAGTAACTTTGTCTATTATCTGGAAAATATTGAGGCATCGATGAATAGTATATCTGCCTATGTTGTTCATCTTGGGCGGGAAAGAAATACTAAAGCAATCATCATCCGTCTTTTTATTGAATTAATGCTATCATCAGCCTGCTACCATTATTTTTTGGATCCATCCATTGGTTGTTACCATCACTCTAGATTCCTGCATGCTCTCCTTACATAATCTAACTATATTTTTTCGTATGCATGTCAGATATTTTACACAATCATCCTGAACATGTAGAGAAAAAGAGAAGAGTTTTGTGCGGCAATACAATGTCATGAAGACATCGCTCCATTGTGGGTTCAATGGTAAACTGTCCATCCCTCCCCAAATTGTAATCTCGAGGAAGATATTTATTCTGAGGCAGAATCAGACGCAGCTGACCACTCCTATTTACCCCCCAGGGTGTTTGCTCTAACTTTGCATGATGATGTTAGTCATATCATGCATATGTTGCCTTGCAGTGCCTACTTTCGACATCATATATGTCCTCGGCTTAGTTTACACATGTTTTGTAATGCTGCCTGTTTAGTTTCTATATCATATATGGGAATTATGCAGTCTCATCTCTTTTAGCCAGCCATAATATATGTGAAATATGCAATGTCATCCTATTTAACCATGCATCATTTATTTGAATGATATCTTTCCCATCCTTTTCTTTATTACGCTTCCATTTGTTCATAATGTTTGTACATTAAACTACTCTTCCTGTGAATCAGCCATTTGAGTGGGTGATGAAAAAATCTAGAGTGAAAAGAAGGTCTTCAGAGCAGATAGTGCTACCTGTCGAAGCAGATCACTTGCTGGTTCTCGATAGCTCTTCAAAGATGGATTCAGAGACAGATGATTAGTACTATTCCCTCACCGAGGTGTATGATCTAAATTGGCATGGTTATACTGCTCATATCATGCATATGGTGTCTTGCCTTGCATAGTTAGACATCACATCCACAATATTCAACACCATGTTCTTAGTTCAGACATCATATATGCGAATGCCCTCTACTTAGCATATAAATCACATATGTGAATTAAATAATGTGATCCTGATTACTTAGATAACATGTATGTGAATTATGTCATGCAAACCTATTTACTAAAGACATCATATAATTATCTCATGCCATCTTGTTTGGTTAGTCATCATGTCTTTGAATTATTTCATGCTATGCTATCCAGTTTAGATAGACATCATGTATGTGAAATTATGTCATGCTATCCTCTTCTCTTGCATTTGTCTCTGATACAATGTCTATATATTCAACTATGTTTCCTGTTTATCATCCATTTGAATTGGAGCGGGTGATGGAAGTATCTAGCGGAGTAAAAACACGGTCCTGAAATAAAACAGTGCTACCTCTTGGTGGAGATAGCACCCCGGTTCTACATGAACGAGAACCAGCCCTACCACACATAACCCAGACTCTCACAAATTGTACCCCTACTGCGATGGACAAAGAACCAGCTTCACCCAATCTGACCCCAACCCAAATAGATAGTAACCCAGTTCCTATTGACACAACACCATCTCCACCACAGAGCTCCCAAACTAGAGAAGTTAGTAAGGCAGCTCTAGTACTACCACGATGAACTCCAACTCCACCAGTTAGTACACCTATTCCTGTGGAGGAAGCACAACCAGCCATTCGTAGTTTAGCATCTATCGCATTTGATGTTGTTAAATCCTATGTGCGTATCTTCCCATCATGGAAATATTATACTGAAGATGAAGGAAATGGCCAGTTGCGGGTGTTTTTCCATAAGTTATGTGTAAGTAATGTTATTCATTGTAATTACTTTGCTTTGTCCCATACATCCTACCTCCATGATGGTTATAATATAGCAAATTTTCCCATTTGTCTCTATAGAGAAGGACCCATTTGGAAACACAGGATGAGGTAACCTGTGCTAATACCTCTGCAATCTTTAAGAATGCTTGGTGGCAGTATCAGAATTACCAGAAGAAAACATCACTTAAGTGGCAAAGAAACTCATCAAATTCCCTTACGTTCTCCAGAGACACATTTAATGGACGATGACTGGGGATGCCTTGTTCTATACTGGTCCCGAACCAAGAATGTGGTAAGGTTTATGAGCTCATTTTTTATTTTTAAGTACTATATGTCTGCGTGTTACTGTACTCTGTTCATGTAGAACAAGTGCTTAAACTTGAAGAACAACTATTCTCATTTAAGATTCCATTGCTATCCTGCATACTTCTTTGCTCGTGTATCATTGTGTTTATTCATACAAACTTATTTTAAAGTTGAAGGATCCAATTGAAACTCCAATGGCACAACATGTATGTTTACGCATGTTTCTTTAACAGGTTTGCTTTTATAAGTAGCTCTGTTGATTTCAATTTGAAATGTGTATATAGCTGACTTCTCATATCATGCACATTACCGCATCACAACAGAGTCAATAGTGTTGTTGTACATGTAGACCCATGGTACCCATCCGAAATTTTGGTGTGCCATGTAGTTTCCCATGCTTTGTATTCTTTCAGTGCTGCTTTGTCTTGAACTAATATGATTTGAACCGTGTCTATATCTTGATTTGGCAAGACAATGCAGTGACCATAGGACATAGATATACGATTGTTTGATGCTTTTATTATGTACTACTTGGCAATAGAAGACTTGGCAGTTTAATCCTGTCCACCTTACCAATGAACCGGTTCACCGAAATGAGTTTCATATACTAGAACATGCTAAACTTGTTATGTGTCTACTTGTTTCTTCTTTTAGAATGCTGACAGAATATTGGGGAAGAGTGCCCTATTAAGCAATGGTAAAGGAAGTAATGCTGATAACGTTCAGGACAGTGAGACATCCTTGTTGGTCTCCAACAAAGCTGATAAAACAGCTCAGGAAAACTATCTTGAAGAAGTCAGACTACCCCAAAGTCATGTCTTGGTTTAGTGTTCGAGTTACTAGCCACTACCGCTGGCACAAGCTATTCAAACTCATTGTCTGTATTAGTTCGGTTTCTTAAGTCTGGACTACAAGCTGAAAGACATCGATCAGCGGTGCTGCGAAAAGAAGCCGAAGGATTGTTGAAGTCCCTGGAGCATTCAGATGCATACTTTCTGGTGCAACAGCAAGCGCTGGAGGATTTTAGCGGCAAACATGACAAAGCAAATAAGCTTGCTAAGCTTACTGCTAGCATGGTGGATACCGAGGATAACATTTATTGAGCTCTTCTGATGTTGTTTAAGTTATGGACTTGTTTTGCTGCCGTGTTTATTTGCAGTGCTGGGCAATTTAGATGGCCAGTGTATGTAATATGATGCTTTGTTCCCCATATTTGCACTGGTGGTGAACTTTGATGCCATGTGGATGTAATATGTGCAATAGCCTTAATAGCCTAGCGTTAGTTGCTTGCTTATTTATTTATTATTGTCTTGTTTAGTTGTTTTCTTGTAGTCACGATAGTTCTTTTTCCGTGTTTTTCTGGTGGCCTATTTTTATAATTAGGCCACAATAACCATGGCCACACATGAACTGTTGTAACCATGGCCCTGCTACCTTTTGTTGTGACCATGGCCCTCCACGGGCTGTACGATCCATGGTCCTTCTACGGGTCGGATGATCAATGGGCCTTCTATGGGCCGTAGGATCCATGGGCCTTCTATGGGCCGTAGGATCCATGGGCCATCTACGGGTCATCTAATCTATGGGCCTTGTACGTGTCGTATCATTGTTTCGCCAAACATGGGCCGTACTATTCATGGACCAATAACGGTCCGCAAAATGGGCCGTAAACGAGCTAGAGTGAAAATCGTACGTTTTATGGCCTGACCATAATGGGCCGTTAATAAGCCGTATTTGGTAATACTATGAAAATGGCCCAACGGATTAACGGGCCACAAATAAGCCGACTGTAAGCATGGGCTGAATTTAGCCCACAAGCAGAAAAGGCCAGTAACGGTCCATAAGTAACTGAATGCTGGAAATGGGCCCAAGAATAAATGGGCCCTGAGAAGGCCGAAAGCTAACATGGGCTGGAATCGTCCCAATGGAATAATGGGTCGTTAATGGGTATAAAGCAATACACTATTCATTACGGGTCGGTTTCACCACGGGCCGTTAATAGGCGAAGAGTTACAAAGGGACTCATATGGGCCGAAAGACGTCACGGGCCATACATGGGCCAAAAGTTACAATCAGCTAGAATCATATTGGATGGACGCTACTGGGCCAAATTCCGGTAGGCCGTAACGGGCCGTGAGTTAGCGGGCTATAAATGGGCTATGTGCGAACAAGCCGTTAACAAGCTTTCCTTGGGCCGACCCACTACCTTTTGACCAAGTCAAACAAGCCGACCTTTTCACCGGAATGGGCCTCTGTTCGGTCGTGACCCATGTCGACGTATCATAGGAGCTTTAGTCTAATAAGTGGATGACATATGTCCCAACGGTGAGCGGACACGTGGTTCCTCCAACCAATGAGAAATTTACACATGGAAAGTCCCCATTGGTCGTGGAAGTTAGCGGGTTATCGGATCCAAAACCGGACCCGGTAGCTTAACGGCGAACCGTTATGGTGGATGCCACGTGTCGGTCACCCTTCATGAAAGCACTTCCATGACGCACGATTTATCATCATGGAAGTGGACACTTCTGTGATGATAATTTTTGTAATGTCATGGAATAGTTCTACGACAACACAGGTATGACTATCTTGACTCTGTCATAAAATCATCATGGATGTACATGCATGACAAAAAACGTGAGCTACTGTGACAAACATGTATCATCACGGAAGTGTTTTTTTGTAGTGAGGCCTCCCTTGTCGGGCAGGCGAGCACGGCAAGGAGCGAGGCCACCCCTAGGAGAAGAAGACCAAAGCATCCTGGTAGGGCTTGCCGGGACTCGCGGAGACCAGATCACTCCACCGACTACTCCACCATGACCCATGTCGTGGATCAGTGCAGTGTAAAGATGCGGGCTGATTAAGTGGTAGCCATTCACCACATGGTGGCCACTTCCTACCAAGTGAGCCTACCGATGACACCCGTCCAGTGACGTGTCAAGCAGGCAGGTGTGGAGCTGGCAGATTAGCCCGGCTAGCCTAGTCGGGTGACCAACAATGTGACACTAAGCGGCGCATTAAATGCATGGTGTCAGCCTGCAGAGTTAGGTATGATAGCACTATTTGTTATCACATCGATGTCTAATGACTTATTTGCCACTTTCGTAACCCCTTGGACTATAAAAGGAGGCCCATGATAACGATGCAAGAGGTTGGAAGTTTAGACTACTCACACCCCTGTACGCGCATAGTCGCCTCTGCCCCGAGGCAACCCCTGCTGGGCAAGTGTACTACGCACCACCACCGCCTTCTCCCAATCAATCCACCAAAGCAGGAGTAGGGTTTTACGCCTCGCGGTGGCCCCAACCTTGGTAAAATTGCTTGTGTGCTCCCTGTCGCGCTGCCTTGCATTGGTCTGCTCTTTGTACAATGCGACTCCTCCCTATCGAACCAGAAAGGGGCCGCCCTGCTCCAATAGGTGGTCGTGGTTTCCCATGACATCTTTGGCGCGCCAGGTAGGGGGATCGCCTACGCGAACCTAAAGACGTAAGCAGCGCGTCATCTTCACCGCCATCTGTGTTGTCAATGACGCCACCGGCCGTGGTGCCTCCGAGGGCGCGGGTGCAGAGCCGGGCCGTTCCCGCACCAAATCGCTGGCCTCCATGCCTCATCATGGCCGCGATCATGGTGATGATCCTAGCTAGGGGCAAGAGACTTGTCTCGGCGGCCCATATGATGCATCCACTATCTTGGCGCCGCTCGAAGAGAGAACGCGGAACCTGCGGACGAATGGTTCCTCCTCCCCGTCTCTTCCTTTCGTCAGCAGTCAAATTTCTTCAGCCCCATCAACATGGGCGTTGATGACTACCACGTAATGCTTGGTCCAGTATTCGCCCTGCTAGGGCAATCCTGAGTGATACGCTGGTACGAGACTGTCAATTAATGCACCGGCAAGCACATTTCGGTGAGGCTGCCTAAAGTGGCACGAATCCATGCACTGGCGGCTACTAGACTGACCCAAAAAGAGAAGAGGAAGAGGGAGGGGGAACAAAGAAGTTCAGTGTTATGCCCCGATATCCACCTACCAAGGGCAAAGAAACCACCTGGTTGGCTTCTGCTTTGCCGGGCACCACAGGCACGCTTGACAAGCACGGCCCGGCAGAAGAAAAGGAAGCCCAAAACATAAGCTAAGTTCATATTATCATCTCTAAATTGAAGATTTAGAATTCTTTGCGGACGTTTATCCCTCAAAACCCTAGCAAGCATTCATATTGTGAAAATCCTCATGTGATGGAACCTTGGTCAGCTTCTTTGGTTGCTCCATGATCCTATACAGAGCCTTGCTCTCAGGATGAGAGGCTGCACCGAGAACTACCTGGGAAAAACCTGTCGGGACGCATCCACACCAAGATGACTGTTAAGGACCGGACCCTTGTGACAATCGCTGCAATATGATACCGACAGGCATCCAAAACATACATGCAATTAGATTATGCGAACGCAAGCATACATGGGACATGATTTAAACGCGCAACTAAGATTTAACCCAAAGTACCAGTTTCACACAAACGTCAGAGATAGGATGAATAAACACAGAATATAGGACATGATTTCATTACAGGGCAACGGAGGCCCAATACTCGGCTTAGCGATCGGGCGAAGAGGTTCAGACGAGGAGGACCCTGTCGGACCACAATGCAGCCTTTTCCTTGGCGGCTTCGACGTTGGCGCCTGCCGGGGGCTTCTTAAATCCATCGCCAAGGTCGAGATCTGGGTGGAGGCAGGCGATGTTGCTTAGAACCATGAAGAGGGCATTGCGAGCCAGCTTTCGCGATTCGGAAGTGAAGTGCTGGGTCCTCCATGATTCATGCACCCCCAGTTTCTCGATCACTTTGTTGAAGAAGGCCCCCAGTTTGGCGCTTGGGACCTCGTGCTGGTTATGAAGACTGGTCCATCCATTCCCATTTCCACCGCACGAGCGCTAAGGCGTTCAGCTATGTCGGTCAGACTCTTGATCCAGAGGGTGCTTAGGTCAACCTGATTCTTCAGCTCGTCCTCGGTCTCCTGTCGGAGACGTTTGGCGTCGTCAGAATCCCTAGTCAGCAGCTGCTGGCGGGACTCAAGTGACACTGCCGAACTCTCCATCATACCAATTCTCGCCTTCAAGTCTGAGATTTCATGATCAGCAGCTTCGAGGCTCTGAGTTTTGGAGGAGAGCTGTGACTGCACATCAGTCAAGAGGGTCTCCGCCTTCCGCGCCTCCTCCTTGAGGGCATCCAACTCCTTGACACTCTTGGTAAGATCTTCCGCCCACTCGGACAACTGCCGGTCAAGATAAGTCTTGGCAGCAGTCACGGCAGCCAAGTCATCAGCAAGCTTCTTCAGTCGAGCAGCAGAATCAGCGGCAGCAGCATTCAGAGCCGCGTCCTGCTTGTCCACTAAATCCTTGGTACGTTGGCGAATGAGAGCCTCCAATTCATCATCCTTGGCATGGAGAGTGGCCGCAAGCTTCTCTTCCCGGAGGGAAATCTTTTGCTCTCTGGCATCCAGGGAGGCCTTGTACTCCGCCAGCCGCGCCTCACGAGCTCTGACATCCTCACGCGTCACTTGGAGCTTCTCTTGCTGCCTCAAAAGCACCTTGAACTTCTTGTCGTGCCAATCATGCAGCTCCAAGCCCTTGTCCTTTAGCTTCTAGCCCATCTTGTCAACAGATTCATGCCGCTCCTTGAGCTCTACCCACTTTTGGTTGTGCCTGGCCTGCATTTCCTTGATGCCTGCTGCCATGGATTCCATGAAGGACAAATCCATGGCAATGGCGATTGAGTCATCAGCCTCCCGAGCCTCTTGGTAAAGTGGAGCCAAGATGCGTTGAAGTTCTTCGGCAAGTTCGCTGCCCATCACCAAGGATGGGCCGAGGGCTCTAGCTCCAGGCAACGACGACACCATGGCCAGTGCGCTAGAGGGAGATGGCAGGGTCTCGATGAGGGTCCCGACGGCGAGGAGTGGGCCCATGGTTTGAAGAGGAATCTTCACATCTACATCCACTCCCTATGTTGGGATGATCTCGGAAGGACTCTCCATCACTGGCAGGGACCCCTGCATGTCCCCGGAAACCAAATCCTGTCCCTCCGCGGCGGCGATGCCCGCGGCCTCCTCCACGGCAGCCTGGCCTACATCGACCGCCACCTCTAATGGCTCCAGCTCTATCGCTTGGCGGTCTGTAGAAAAAAGGCGGGGGGCAAGAGGCAACAAGGAAGCGGAAGTTAAAAAAAGAGAGAAAGAAATAAAAAGGGATTGGCGAACACAAAGCAAGTGCGGCACCTGGAGAAGTCTACTGGGCTGGAACCTCAGTCTCCCCGACAATAGTTGTTGCCGGGTCCCAAGCTGCGTCCTCTGCCGTGGCAACCCTGGCGGCATCCAGCACGACCTCGTCCACCAGGGGTTCCACGGAACTCTCTCCGACACGACTGGCGGGGGAAGTCCGTCCACCGGGGAAGGGCTCGCCCTGTGTCACCTCGCCTCCACCGCCTGGAGGGGTGATGGCCCACAAGTATAGGGGACATATCGTAGTCCTTTCGATAAGGAAGAGTGTCGAACCCAACGAGGAGCAGAAGGAAATAACAAGCGGTTTTTAGTAAGGTTTTCTCTACAAGCACTGAAATTGTAGGTAACAGATAGTTTTGTGATAAGATAATTTGTAACAGGTAACAAGCAATGAAAGTAAATAAAGTGCAGCAAGGCAGCCCAATCCTTTGTGTAGCAAAGGACAAACCTGGACAATCTATCTATTATATACTTAAAACAGTAGAAAAGTAACGGCAGGGATTGACTACTCAAAAGTTAAGAAATATGAACGGACTAGATTGACGTAGCTCCGCATGAAAAAAAAGCGATGTACCGTAACATAAAAATATTATAAGGGTAGGGTGCAAAAGGTTTGACACGCCACAAAAACGGTCAACACGTTGGTCTAACTCACATGCCTTTTGATGAAAAGGTTACGTGTACATATAAGTCTGTTTCAGAAAAAAAAATTTATCAAGGTTGACTCCGACTAGACAGCTGATGTCAATTAAGAGACATGATCTTGTACGATCATTGTGGACCCCGCAGTAAATCAATTCAAAGCGTACGTGTTAATCAAAAGAAGTTGACCGCTCAAAAGAAGTAGACATCACAGTAAATCAATTCGAAGTAGTCCAAAGCGTACGTGTTACTCAAAAGAAGTTGCATCCCTAAATCAACAATAGAAGTTCTGGCCCGAAATTCTCTTTAGCGCAGTTTGTTAGACTAGACCACTATAGCTGCATCTATTTATGCCTTAAAAACAGCACATCATGTCAACAAAAAAGAGTACGCCGTTCCTGTCAAGGAAAAAAAGAAGAAAATCACAACCATACACGTACGTCATGTGAAAAAAAGTACGTTCGCTTCCGTCGAGGAAAAAAAAGGAAGTCCCTGTGAAGATTACGTGTAACTTTTTTAAATAATTGTGATCTTGAACTCGCAAGATTAAGCATATTGGTATAGAAAAATAAGACATTATAGTATCACTTGAATAAAAATTCATTGATTTTTTAAGTCTGAGCAATGAGATCTCTCGGGACGCCTAGCCTAGCCTCCCACGCTCCGCTCCCAAGGTCCTAGCCTCCTAGCCTCCCACGCTTGCCGGCGGCCACTCCGGCCACAGCACCTACCTTCCCCAGCGCCGGCCACTCCAGCCCCGCCGCCCACCCTCCATGGCCTCCCCTCCACCGCCCGCCATTGGTCGCCCGCGTGAGGTCTGCTGGCTGGAGTCGAGCCCGTCCTCGGGCGGATCCGCGGGCTCGGCCATGTCCTACCGGCACGCCCTCTGCCTGGCACACACGCCCTCGCCGGCTGCCTCTCCTCTCCCTGCACCTGCGTCCCCCCTTGCGCCCTCTCCGCCGGCCGCCCGCCGCATGCTCCGCTCCGAGATCTGCCGGACGGATGGTGCGCCCGCCCCTGGAGACGGCTGGCTGGTGGCCCGGGCCAAGAAGCGCTCGCGCTCGCGTGCCCCTCCTCGTCGCCTGCGTCGCGACATCGGCGAGTCATCCCGCCCGAGCCCGTCCTGGCTCTGCGAGGGGGAATGCTCCCGTTGTTTCAGCACCGCACACCCGCGCTCCGAGTGTCGGCGCGACATCTTCTACGCGCGCTGCCAGTTCTTCGGGCATAAGTCCAAGGACTACGCCGCCCGCCTCTCGTCGCCCCCCTCATCGTCCAGCGGGTCTGTCCCGCCCCCGCAGTGACACCGCGTCTCCCCGAGCGAGCCGGCTCGCTCCCTCCTTGTTGCGCTACCCCCTTCTGGTGACCCCGGCGCTGGCTCCGTTGGCTTGGCCATCCGCGCCTCCCTACGGCTCCTTCCTTGCCGGCACCATGGTCGCCACCCGCTCCTCCCCGACTGTTCTGACGCCGCCCATGTCTTCCGGGCCGACGGCTCCCTCGTGCTCGCACTCGGTGTCGCCTCTGGCCTCTGCCTCCTCCGAGGCCACCCCGTTCTCAAGGCACCCGGCGCTCCGCCCGGCGGCCGCCATCTACTACCTGCGCGCGGTCCTCCGAGGTCATCGCCGCGGAACCCGCCCTAGAGCGCGCCCTCCTCGTCACCCTGGCCGGCAACCGCACGGGCGTGTCTGGCGACGAGGTCGCCGCCGTCCTCTGCTCCTAGTTCGAGCTCACCGTGGCTGACTTCTCGGTGCATGGGCATGCACCGGAGGATTTCCTAGTCAGGTTCCCCGACCCTGCGGTGCGCCGTCGTGTTGCTCTCGCCGGCCGTGCGCGCACGCAGCGTTTTCGCCCGATTTTCCACCCCTGGGGCCGCACAGCCGGTTCCAAGCCGGTGTCCGCGCTTTTCCTCGTCTCCCTCGAGCTCGACGGCATCTCGGACCACGCATGGCTGCGCTCCTCCGCCGAGACCCTTCTCTCGCCTTTCTGCAAGGTGGAGAACCTCGCCCCCGAGACGCGAAACATGTCTGACATGTCCGTCTTCAAGCTCACCGCATGGACGCTCAACCCCAATGCCATCCCACGCACCGCCGAGCTCCTCTTCCCTGACGACGATGCGGTGCTGCCTGATGCTGATCCTGATCGTGCGGAGCATCTCGCCCTGGGCCTTGCCTGCTTCCTTGTTCGCATTCACGTATCGGAATGCGTCGACTTCCGCCGTCCGCCGTCGCCATCGCCTTCCCCGCCGGAGTCTGATGGAATCCATGACCGGGAATGTAATTGAAAGATATTACAGAAGGGTCAAAGAGATATGGGAGCTTAGCTACTCTGGATTGCATAGCGCGACGATGTTCCATGTCAGATGGGCTAAAAATGTACAAAGAGAAAACCAACATTTCACTACCATGTGTATACCCGACTCCGATGATAGCGGTACCGTCAACGCCATCGCCAAAAATGAGCCATGGGTACTGATACGTCCATTTTGCATCACGCTTTTATATCAATATTTATTGCATTATGGGCTGTTATTACACATTATATCTCAATGCTTATGGCTATTCTCTTGTATTTTACAAGGTTTACCATGAAGAGGGGGAATGCCGGCAGCTGGAATTCTAGCTAGAAAAGGAGCAAATGTTGGAAACCTATTCTGCACAGCTCCAAAAGTCCTGAAACTCCATGAAACAACTTTTGGGATTTAATAAGAATTTCTGAGCGAAAGAAATAGGCCAGGGGGCCCACACTCTGTCCAGCAGACAGGGGGCGCCCCCCTATAGGGCGCGCCCCTATCTCCTGGGCCCCCTGGTGGGCCTCCGGCATCCATCTTCTGCTATATCATCACTTTTACCCTGGAAAAAATCGTGGGCAAGCTTACGGGACGAAACTCCGCCGCCACAAGGCGGAACCTTGGCGGAATCAATCTATGGCTCTGGCGGAGCTGTTCTGCCGGGGACACTTCCCTCCGGGAGGGGGAAATCATCACCAACGTCATCACCAACGATCCTCTCATCGGGAGGGGGTCAATCTCCATCAACATCTTCACCAGCACCATCTCCTCTCAAAACCCTCGTTCATCTCTTGTATCCAATCTTGTACCAAAACCACAAATTGGTACCTGTGGGCTGCTAGTAGTGTTGATTATTCCTTGTATTTGATGCTAATTGGTTTACTTGGTGGAAGATCATATGTTCAGATCCTTTATACATATTATTACTCCTCTGATTATGAACATGAATATGCTTTGTGAGTAGTTACGTTTGTTCCTGAGGACATGGGTGAAGTCTTGCTATTAGTGGTCATGTAAATTTGGTATTCGTTCGATATTTTGATGAGATGTATGTTATCTTTTCCTCTAGTGGTGTTATGTGAACGTCGACTACATGACACTTCACCATTATTTGGGACTAGTGGAAGACATGGGGAAGTAATAAGTAGATGATGGGTTGCTATAGTGACAGAAGCTTAAACCCTAGTTTATGCGTGGCTTCGTTAGGGGCTGATATGGATCCATATGCTTAATGCTGTGGTTAGGTTTACCTTAATACTTCTTTTTGTAGTTGCGGATGCTTGCAATAGGGGTTAATCATAAGTGGGATGCTTGCCCAAGTTAGGGAAGTACCCAAGTACCGGTCCACCAACATATCAAATTATCAAAGTACCGAACGTGAATCATATGAATGTGATGAAAACTAGCTTGACGATAATTCCCAATGTGTCCTCGGGAGCTCCTTTGTCATTATTAGAATTTGTCCAGGCTTATACTTTTATACATAAAGGATTGGGCCACCTTGCTGCAGTTTACTTACTTTATTTACTTGTTTCTCGTTACTAGTTATCTTATCACAAACTATCTATTACATACAATTTCAGTGCTTGCAGAGAAAACCTTACTGAAAACCGCTTATCATTTCCTTCTGCTCCTCGTTGGGTTCGACACTCTTACTTATCGAAAGGACTACGATAGATCCCCTACACTTGTGGGTCATCAGGTACACGCTAAACACGTGACACAATGTTTCTTCATATTTGATCGGATCAATCCCAGCCGTGTTGTCGTGAGGAGAAGCAAAAGGAGCATCGCCGGAATGGATGGAGTAGCCAACGAAGAAGACTATGACCAGTACGGTTGTCACAGCCCTAGAAATGTTTGCAGATAGTTGCATCAGTGAGCATCATGCATCCTTTTAATTTCAAGAAACTTGGAATGGCGATGACCACACCCTAGCACCAATTTAATTCAAACAAGATCAACCTAAAATAATTCTCAATCTTTCCAAAGTGCCCTTCAAAAATGTTCATGATTTATGGAAGTGATTAAATGCTCCTCCATAAATATTGTACATTTTCCATGACATTTGTGGACTCTGAGTTAACTCCTAAATATTTGAATTGGGTTATATATTCCCATAAATATATTTATAACTCCAATAATTCTGAAAAATAATGTGGGGCTTTGGATTAGTTCATCTCACACCCACAAGAATTTCCAGAGGTAATTAAAATGATTTAGTGCTGGAACTAAATAAAAAAAAGAACAAAATAGAAAACACAAACTAAATTGGAAAACAGGGAAAGCCGAGCTAACTTACCTGTGCAGCCCACCTGGCGGCCCAGCCCACTTCCACCTCCTTGTCGTCTTCCACCTCCTGCCAGTGGGCAGGAGGGCGTGTGCCCGCAACACGCACGCACGTGCCTCGCCACCTCCTGCCTCCCTGCTTGTACTGGCCTTCTCCACATGTGCCACACCACCCCCTGGAACTCTCTCACTCTCCTCCCGTTCCTTCCCTCTCCTCTGCTCTCTCTTCCGCCCGGACCCGAACGCGTTAGAAAGCGCCGCCATGCACCGCCGCAGCCACAGCCACTTCCTGGTTCCCTCTCCGTCCCAGGTGTCTCTGGCTCACCGTCTTCGTCCTCTCCACCGAGTCACGCGGCGCCAGAAGCTTTGCTGCGCCGCCACCGACGCCGTTTCCCTCATCGGCCGCCGAAGATCGTCGTCGCCGATTCGCCATCTCCGACACGTCCCCGAGCCCGCTGAGACCGCCTCCGGCTTCGCTATGAGCTCCTCTTCCTCTCCCCTGGCTCCCGTGCTCGTTTGGCCGCCGTAGCCGCCGTTTCCACCGCGTCCGAGCTCCACCGCCGCCTGCCATGTCGCATGCCCCGCTGCAGCTCCTGCTCGCCGCTGCTGAGCACTTCAACGTGCTCCTAGAACCTCCAGGAGGCTAACCAGCCACTTAGCAGCTCCCCTGTGCACTGCATCCTCGCGCACGGCCGAGCCCGAACTCCGGACGCCACCAGGAGCTCATTTCCGCCGAGCTCGGTCCACCTCAGCTGCTGCCGCTAGCCATGTTGGATGTGCGCGCGTCCCAGCACCACGTAGAGCCTCTCCATTGTCGTTTTGGTCGCAGTAGGACCAAATCTGAGGCCCTCCGCCACGTCTAGCCTCGCCGGCATCGAGTCTCCGGCGGGTTTGACCTCCCCTAGAATGCTGACAAGGGGGCCCAGGCCCCTGCTAATATTAGTTAAGTGTTAATTAAACTTAATTAGCCTGCTGGTACTGACATGTGGGCCCAGGGCCTTAACTAAGCTAGATTAGGATTATATTAGTGTTAATTAACTTAAGTTAGTTAGTTGGACACTGACAGATGGGTCCCACTGGTCAGGTTTGACCTGGACCGACCCGTTGACCTGCTGACGTCACTCACACATCATGCTGACGCAGTAAAGGATTTTCTGGATTTGAAATAATCCAGGAAATTCCAGAAATAGCTAAAACTTTTAAAATTCATAGAAAATTATCTGTAACTCCAAATAAGATAAATTATATATGAAAAATTATCAGAAAAATCCAATCTATCCATTTATGCTACTTTCATGCATGTTCAACCAACTTAGACCCCCTGTATAAGTGAAAACATGATAATGGCATTTTAAATACCCCTTATGGAGTTTCCATATGAACCCTTGGTTCATATGGACCTCATTTAAATTGTTGCTAGATGCATTAGTACAAATCATAGCATATTGCCATGTCATGATCATGCATCATATTGTGCATTGCATTGATCATGCCTCTTCTCTGTTGCCAGTGTTGTTCCCCCTCGGTAGACGTTGTTTCGACGATGAGTTCGATGACACCGATGAAGAGCTATACTATCTTCAGAAGTGCCAGGCAAGCAAAACCCCCTTGTTAATTCCAATACAATCCCACTCTCTCGCTCCTGCTCTCTTTTACTGCATTAGGACAACAATAATTCAATTGTTACATGCTGTGGTAGTTGAACCCCTTTCCTCTGCATGACATATCATTGCAACAGTAAATAGATGAAACCCACTAGCATGAGTAGGAGTTGTTTGAGTCCTGATGTGCCTACTCATTTATGCTTGTTTGTCATGCCTGCTACTGCTTAGAGTTTAGTCAGGTCTGATTCATCGAGGATGAGTTGGAAAGTTGTGAACATGACCTACCATTGAGAGCTAAGTGTATGAACACGATTTGGTAAAGGTAGCGGTGAGAGGCCATGTAGGAGTACATGGTGGGTTGTCGCATTGAAACCGTCCTCAGGAACTGAGTTCTGTGTTTGTGATCCATGAACAGTTACTACCAGACCTTGGGCTCCGGGCGCTCCAAGCTCTCTCGACTTATTAATCAACTCGATCTCTTTCCAGGAGTTGCAACTAGCTTCTGGTGTTTGTAGGTAGTGCTAGTAGTCTACCAAGTGGCACCCGGTACATGTGGGTGTCGGTGTCATAACCGGCGGATCTCGGGTAGGGGGTCCCGAACTGTGCGTCTAGGCGGATGGTAACAGGAGACAGGGGACACGATGTTTTTACCCAGGTTTGGGCCCTGCCGGTGGAGGTAAAACCCTACTCCTGCTTGATTGATATTGATGGTATGGGTGTTACAAGAGTTGATCTACCATGAGACTAGAGAGGCTAAACCCTAGAAGCTATCCTATGGTATGATTGTTGTTCGTCCTACGGGCTAAAACCCTCCGGTTTATATAGACACTGGAGAGGGCTAGGGTTACACAGAGTCGGTTACAATGGGAGGAGATCTTCATATCGTATCGCCAAGCTTGCCTTCCACGCCAAGGAAAGTCCCTATCCGGACACGGGACGAAGTCTTCAATCTTGTATCTTCATAGTCCGGCAGTCCGGCCATCCGGACACCCCCTAATCTAGGACTCCCTCAGTAGCCCCTGAACCAGGCTTCAATGATGATGAGTCCGGCGCGCAAATTGTCTTCGGCATTGCAAGGCAGGTTCCTCCTCCGAATTCTTCGTAGAAGATGTTTGAACACAAGGATAGTGTCCGGCTCTATAAAAATAAGTTTCACACATGCCACCGTAGAGATAATAATATTTACACAAATCTAGTCTGCTGACGTATTCCGCGGCGTGACATCATGCCACGGCCTAGCCTTTATTCATTTTGCCATTCCACCTCAGCGCGCTTAGCGAGGCGGTTTTCTTGGCACGTCTTGTCAAAGCAGAGATCGTGTCCCCTTATTCCGGGATTCTCATTAATACGGGCATGGGTAACCCAAACCGCGCCATTAACCGCGGCGCTTGGGAGATAAGCAAGTTTTATTAGGCCGTGAGGGCTCGTAGTTTTGGCCGCCCATATAAGGGGATAAGCATCTACCCTTTCCATTCACGTCTTCTTCCTCCTTTGCTTATTCATCCTTGCGCACTCGAGCTCCAACGCCCAAGCCCGCACATCTCGCCTCAACCTACTCCAACCATGTCCGGAGCGGGAGGCAAGTGGATGCCCTCCTCCATCACGGAGGGGCATATCAAAAAGTTGCGAAAAGCCGGATACCTGCACAACGACATTGCGCACCGGCTTCCAGATGAGGGGAAGGTCATCCCCACCCCTGGGCCCCATGAGAGGGTCGTATTTCTTCCCCATTTCCTCCGCGGACTGGGCTTTCCTCTTCACCCGTTCGTCCGGGGGCTCATATTCTATTACGGCCTGGACTTCAACGATCTGGCCCTGAACTTCATCCTCAACATCTCGGCATTTATCGTCGTGTGCGAGGCCTTCCTCCGCATCGAGCCCCACTTTGGCCTATGGCTGAAGATCTTCAGCGTCAAGCCGAAGGTCATGGGCGGACGCCAAGCGGAGTGTGGAGTTGCCATGGTGGGCAAGATGCCCAACGTCACATGGCTTGAGGGCGCCTTCGTAGAGACCATCAAAGGGTGGCAATCGGGATGGTTCTACATCACCGAGCCGCGTGACCCTGAATGGGCAGCGGCCCCCGAATTCCAATCAGGCATTCCCACACGGCTCACGTCTGGGAAAGAGACGGGCCTGTTGTGGGGTAATTCGGCAGAAGTGACCACACTTCAAACCTGCATCAAAGACTTGATTAGCAGGAAGGTTAAACTTGTCACCGTAGTCCAGGTCATGCTCTTCCCTCGGATTCTCCCGTGTCAACGACGGGGTTTCAACTTGTGGGAGTTCGACCCGGCCCAGCACCAGACTCTGTCCCGGCTCTTCGACACAATGCACGAAGATGCATGGAAGGTGCTATCCAAGAGCTCCGAGGTCCCGCCTCCCGTCACCAAGGATCGCGGATTCTGCGCCAAGCGCCAAGCCAGCGCGGTGAGCAGATTTTCCCATTACGGGGTATCTGTTTTCCATATATTTGATTTATGTGGGATCTAAACCCCTATCCCCTTGCCAGGACTGGCAGGAGAGGGCCGGACTGATCAGCTGTCCGGCTCCTTTACCCGAAGACCCAGCGGACACTTGTTTAACGAAGCTGCTGGTTCCGGCACCTCACATGGTGCCAGAGAAGAAGACGAAGAAGAAGGCCACGGGGACTCGAAAGAGCTCCCGGCACCTGGTTGTGTCGGATTCATCGCCCGACGACCCTGGCGCACCCTCTGCCTCGGAAGACGAGGAGGAGGAAGAAGAAGAAGCCTCTTCCCCTCCAACGGGGGGAGGAAAGAAAAGGAAGGCTGCCCCAACTGAGGAGGCCGAGGAGGCCAAGAAGGGGAAGACCCTTCTGCCGGACTACGCCTCCGATGCCGAAGACGGCGGGGAGGAATGGCCATCCAGGGTCAAGCCCCTGGCAAAATCGTAAGTGTCCGGCTACCCGAATGACTCATGGCGCCCCTCTATCATTTTATAGCTTCTGATGCCGAATTTTGATTATGCAGTCCACCCAGAGTTCAGCTTGGCGATTCGTCGAGCGGCTCTCTGAATTCGTCGGATGTGAATAGCACTTCACTTCCGACGGCTTCCTCCCCGCTCCCTGCGGACGACACCAAGGCGGAGTCCCAAAAGGGACCGAACCAGGAGGAGGTGGTCCTGGAGGCACCCCAAGGCGACCTCCCGGACACCGTGCCCAAAGGGGGCAAAGCCCCGGAGGGATCTAAGTCTGGCCCAGGGCCGGACACTGCTCCGGAACCACCAATGGTTCCAGAGTCCGATAGGCGGTGCCTTCAGAAGAAGGGCGAGCCTACGCTGCCGGCGACCTCCGTCCCCCGGAGGCGCCGGAGAATTTGCTGGAGGCGCTTAATGGCGCCTCCATCGACGAGGAACACCACACTGTTATGAGTGCGGTGATTCAACATGCTCAGTCCGCCAAGAGCGAGCTGACAGAAGCCTGCACAAGTCTGTTAACAGGCTTCGAGGTATGTATTTAAAACATATAAAAAATTTACCGCATAGACAATAGCCCCTGATGCTCGGTTTGGCATTTGGAAAAGAAAAGCCGAGCTGAGGATCTAAAAAGATATACGCCGGAGTCTAATAAAAATATGTCGATATGGGAATGCAGGCTACGGTGCTGACCTCTGCCGGACTGATTGCGGAGGTCAATGCATTGAAGGGAAGCATCGAGCTGTCCGAGAGCGAGCTCGGCCGTGCCAAGAAGCAGCTCGAGGACAAGGAGGGTATGTAATACCCTATGTAAATGTATATAAAAATACTTGGTTGCAAATAATGACAGGACCAACTTAAATGTTGCAGGGGCCGTGGCCGAGGTGGCGGCCCTGAAGGAGGCGGTCTCCAAGGCCAAAAATAGTGCATCCCTAGAGCGCGCTGAGTGAGAGAAGTAGGAGGCGCGGGTGGCGGAGGTGCGGCAAGAGCTCCAGGCTCTCGTGGAAAAACACGAGAGTTTGGAGCGCGACTCGAAGACTTGAGAGTCCGAGCTCGCCTTGGCTCTTGAGAGTGCCAAAACCGCTAAGGCCGAAGCCCAGAAGGCCCTCCAGGAGATCGAGGCGATGAAGAAGATAGCGGGGAGTAAGGCATAATTTATGTAAAGCAAGAATATAAATGTAAATTATCTGTTACTTACCCGGATTCGGAGCTCTCCAGGATCATTCGCCGATCTGCCCCGTAGTGTCTCTGATGCCACCGCATACTACCGAGCTGAAGAGGGGAGCTTGACGGAAAAGGTGTTCTGGTCTCAGTATGCTGAGGCCGAACATCCGGTGCCCCTGAGCGACCAGCTGAAGCAGCTGGTCGAGCTCCACAAGGTGGCCGAACAGGCCATGAAGGGCCTCATAGCTCGGCTGTGGCCTGGAGAAGCCATGCCTGGGAGCTACTTCGGTCTGGTGCGGCGGCTGGTGGACGTGTGTCCATGGATTGAAGTTGTCAAGCGCTCCGTCTGTATCGAAGGTTCCTGTCGGTGTCAAAACCGGCGGATCTCGGGTAGGGGGTCCCGAACTGTGCGTCTAGGCGGATGGTAACAGCAGACGAGGGACACGATGTTTTTACCAAGGTTCGGGCCCTCTCGATGGAGGTAAAACCCTACGTCCTGCTTGATTAATATTGATGATGTGGGTTACAAGAGTAGATCTACCACGAGATCAAGGAGGCTAAACCCTTGAAGCTTGCCTATGGTATGATTGTTGTTCGTCCTATGGACTAAGGCCATCCGGTTTATATAGACACCGGAGAGGGCTAGGGTTACACAGAGTCGGTTACAAAGGTAGGAGATCTACATATCCGTATCGCCAAGCTTGCCTTCCACACCAAGGAAAGTCCCATCCGGAAACGGGACAAAGTCTTCAATCTTGTATCTTCATAGTCTTGGAGTCCGGCCGATGATGATAGTTCGGCTATCCGGGCACACCCTAGTCTGGGACTCCCTCAGTAGCCCCTGAACCAGGCTTCAATGACGACAAGTCCGGCGCGCATATTGTCTTCGGCATTGCAAGGCGGGTTCCTCCTCCGAATAATTTATAGAAGATTGTGAACACCAGGATAGTGTCCGGCTCTGCAAAAATAAATTCCACATACCACCGTAGAGAGAATAATATTACACAAGATCAACCTGCTGATGTATTCTGTGGAGTAACGTCACACCACCTCCAAGCCTTTACTCGAATTGTTTTTATTGTTCCACCTCAGCGCGTTTAGCGAGGGGGTTTCCTTGGCACGTCTTGTCGAAGCAGAGATCGTGTCCCCCTTATTCCGGGATTCCCATCAATACGGACGTGGGTAACCCAACTGCGCCCGTTGCCATGCCCCCTCCATCGAAGGCGGGTTCCAAATGGTCACGGGGACCGCTCTTCGTATTCTTCCTCTTTATAATGAGACCAAGGCCCGTTCTTTTTATTCAATCCTCTATCGAATCCGCCCCTCTCCCTAAGTTCCAACACCCAGGGCTCCAAATTCAGGTACCTTCGATCCTCGACAATGTCCGGTCCTGATCTACGAGGCCGGTGGATCCCCTCCTCTGTCACGGAGGAGGACGTGCTAAAGCTGAGAGATGCCAGGTATTTAACCTACGAGATTTCGCATAGGCTGCCTGCCCGAGGGCAAGTTATCCCAACTCCCGAGCCCGGCGAGATCGTCGTGTTCACGTCTCACTTCCGTCGGGGTTTAGGCTTCCTGACGGATCCCTTCATGAGGGGGCTCATGTTTTACTACGGGCTGGAATTCCACGACCTGGCTCTGGAGTCCATCCTCCATATCTCCTCATTCATTGTCGTCTGTGAAGCCTTCCTCCGCACTACCCCTTACTTCGGCTTATGGCTCAAAACCTTCAACGTGGAGCCGAAGATGATCGAGGGGCGTCAGGCAGAGTGCGGCGGGGCGGTTATAAGCAAGAGGGCCGAAGCTCCATGGCCCAAGGGCTCTTTCCAAGAGGAGCTCGGCTTGTGGCAACATGAGTGGTTTTATATCACCGCTCCCCGGGGCAGCAGGCAGAAGCCGCCGCCCGTCTTTCGTTCGGCCCTCCACAGCAGCTGATGTCATGGGTCAACAAGGGGCGTGACTGGGGGCCGCCCAAAGGCGTCCCCCTATTGCAGGACCGGATTCGAGGCCTCCAAGAAAAAGAGATCAATCTGGTCGCAGTGGTGCAGGTCATGTTGATCCGGCGCCTACTGCCCTGCAAACGTCGCCCCCTCCGCCTATGGGAATTTAATCCGGAGGGGCCACGAGCTCTTCAACACTTCATGGGTTTGACTCCCATGGAGATGTATAAATTGTTCTTCGGATCGCAAGAGACACATCCGGAATTGATCGAGGACGCTCGCCTAAGCTGCAATCGCCCGGATACCCAAGTAAGTAACCCTGTGTCCGGACACCTCGTCCATTCATTTATTGTGGGTTTGCCTTTTAACCAGCTATCCCTTGGACAGGAGTGGATAGCGCAAGCAAAACTGATACGGTGTCCGGCCCCCCTCCCTGAGACCACGCAGGATCCCGTGTTAATCAAAATGTTAGAGGTTGTACCTTCGGAGGAGGGCGAAGGAGGACACAAGGGATCTACCATCTCAGCCATGGAGGCTTTTAGTAAAGGAGGAATCGAGAGTCCCTCCTTCCAGGGAGAGAAGAGGACCGCTTCCGAAGACCCGGAGGTCAAGGCCTCAAAGCGGGGGAAGAAATCTGTACCGGAAGGTCCCGTGCCGGGAAGACCCCCGGCCGAACTGTCTCCCTGGAGGAATCAGCCCTCTAGCGAGCCGTAAGTAAAAAGGGGAATTTTGTAATAGTGAATATCCCTGTTTAATGTCTAAAGGTAACCGAAGTTTTTTCCTTGTAGTTCGGACCTTAGCCCATCTCAGCACAGCTCATCTTCGGGAGACCTTCGTCCGGAGATGATGGAAAGCGAAACGCTTCCATCTGCCGCCCCATCGCGCGGGGCGGACGACCCTAAGGTGTCGTCGCGGAGGGTCTCCCCGAATCCGGCGGGGCTAGAGAGTTCGGCGCCCATTGGAGTACTGCCGGTGGAGCTGCAGGATTTGCTTAATAGGGCGTCCATCTCAGAAGATCACCGCTACTTAATGGGTGATGTGATTGAGAGGATCTCATCTGCCGAAACCGGGTTGTATGATGCCATCAGAAGTTTACGGGCGGGATTTGAGGTACGCAAAAAACGACATACCTGTTGACAGTTTTGCACATGAAGTGCGCCCTGTATAGATAGTAGCCCCCGAGACTTGGGATGCTGTCGAAAATGATAGCGTGCCTAGGATCGTAATCTCGGTTATTAACTGTCGCCTTTCCCATGCAGGTGGCGGAATGTTCGGTGGCCAGCCGGACTGATGAATTTGTCGAGCTAAAGAGGCAACTCGACGCTGCGGATGCGGACATCTCGCTAGTCAATAGACGACTTGATGAGTCACAAGGTATTTGGTTGCCCCGCGGTTGGTTAGTAAGGGAGCTGACGCCCATTCCTTACAAATTGTATGCTTAGATGCAGATGGTGCTGCTGCTGTGGAGGACCTTCGAGCAGAACTTGCTCGGGCCAAGGAGCAAGCCAGAAAAAGCGAGGCGGCTGCCTTGAAGGCAGCGGAAGGGCTAGAAGCCGAGAGGCTGCTCACTGCCGAAGCAGGAAGGAGATGGCTGGAATGGCCATGAAATTAAGAGTTGCTACCGACCGCCTGGAAGTTCTTGAAGGAGAACGCCGAGCGGAGTAAGAGGACCTGAAAAAGGCCGATGCCGAGGCCAAGGACGCCCGTAGTGTGATGCGGGCTATGAAGGAGGAACTGCGTCAGGTCGAATACATTGTGGCTGGAAAGCCCTTTATGCTGCCTAGAAAGTTCACGGATCTGAAGTATGCTCAGCTAGGCCGATTGTACGGTGCGGAGGATCCTTATCTGGACTTGGCGGCGAGTGCGGCTGACGCAGTCATGCACTTTCGAAGCCAGGAGGATCATGAAATGGAAGAGCTTTTCTGGTCTCAATTCCATAGTCCGGAGCGTCAACTTCCATTGAGTGATCGGCTGGTTGAGTGGGCTGAGCTGAATAGATTGTCCAGACTGGCCATGACGGATGTGGTAACTCATCTGTGGCCTAAAAGGCCCAAGCCGAAGAGTTATTTTGGCTTGTTGCAGCAATTCCTTGGTGCAGTGCCGCATATTAAGGCGATGAAGCGGTCGGCATGCATAGAAGGTGCGCAGATGGCCCTCGCCCGTGGTAAAACATACTGGGCAGAGATGGATGCCACCGCTGTTGCATCCCGAGGTTCGAACAAAAGCCGATTTCCCCACCGAGCATTACTTTGAGGAAGTCCTGCAGGGCGCTCGTATAATAGAGTCGCAGTGATCGAAAGATGTTATGTGTGAATGACATGTATGATTTCTAAGGTCATGTTTATAATGCAATGACTTTTTATACTTGTGTGTTCAAGTATTGAACTATCTCCTGTGCGACCGTATATGTATGTATAATCTGAAAGATGGCAGTCTTTGGCTTCAGCCCCCACGCACATGGTGCCGGGGTGTTTGCAAAAAGAAAACGCTTTTTCACACTTAATGCAACGTCTTGGTCCTTTTAAGGAGGTGATAGAATAGCAAACAAGGCAATCAGACTATAATGCTTTATCACTTTCACTTAGCCATAGGAGCTCGAATGTGGGGCTACTATATAGCCCCTGGTGGCACTGCGCTTCTCCGAACTTGGGGCGCGTATGTGCCTGACCGGGAAGCGGTCCTTCGTCAAAGCGGAGGAATTCTAAACATTCCAATGGTCGATCGAGTGGTTGACCAGTCTCTCGCTATATCATGACAGTCAGTTTTCGGCTTTCTCTACTGAGGTGCTCTCCCGGCCGAACCGGGGCACAATCGCAGTAGTTCTCCAGGTGCCGCGTTAGCCGATGATACGGAACGTAAGGCAGCAAAACACAGGAGCCGGGCAAACCCAACATTTGACCAAAGACATGATTCGGAGCTGATGCATATAAGGCCTAACTCGAGACGCCGAACACTCCCTGAGGTGTTCGGTCTTTATGATATCGGGCAGAATAACCGCCCTAAGCCCCTAGTGTCCAAGTACAGGCGGAACTTCTGACGTGGCCGATGCCAAAACGCCAGCCTCCTCCTCGGCTCTGGTAAGAAACCGGGGGATGTTTATCAACAAGAGACAGTGAGAAAGGTTTACGCAGGGTCTTAATCTGAAAAGAATACTTGCAACGGGTCCCTACTGCACGTCTATGCCTGTGTCTCTGTTGTGCCGTATCCTGGACGGGTGTAGCACGTGCTTCATTTGTAAAAGAGAAGGACTTAGTTTCTAAGAAATATCGTGCAAAAAGTGTATCAAAATAAAGTATAATTTGGAAGATGAAGAAATTTGAGCTTAATTAGCCTTCATCGTTTATGCGCGCGGCCCCCTAAAAAAAGGGGTATGCGGCTGGGAAGCCCCGTGGTAAATTATGCCGGACTCGCCTAACCATGTCCGAGGTCTAAATGACCTGTTTTTAGGGGCTTTGACCTGCAAGGTCAGAATAATGTGTGGCTGTCTAGGCAGCCGCACATTCTCCGTGGTCGAGAGACACCTGAAGTCTTAAGAATATGCCACGTGGACCGGGCATTTTTAAGCATAAGAGACGCGTAATGTGGTATTGCATGAAAGCGGGCGGAAGCTGCACGCCCCAGTAGTGCTTAAGGGCTACTGCTAAATGGGGCGATGGAGGGTGAGCTTTTCGCGACGGAGGTTGTCGGATGACCCGAACACGACCCCTAGTGGTACAGAGCCTGTAAAAAAGTCCTGGCGTCACTCCTTTGAAGGAAGTGCTTGCTATAGTGAATTTTAGTGGGTTCTATCCCCAGTCTGCGGACGATGTCCTGGTATGGCAGGGGCCACGCTGCGTGTTATCACGTGAAGTGAGTTCACTGTTTTGACTTCTAATGGGAAAGTCTTTTGGTTTCCGGAGCGCTACTTTTGGGTTTCGTCACTTTCACTTGGTGTGTCGAGCCCTTTGTGTTCGGCGTTAAGTCGGCCGGACTGCTTGAAGACCCAACAATCTCTGTGGGTATGGTTTGCAGGCCTCCTAGAGGTATCGTGTATTTGACACAGTCTATCCAGAATCTTGTTGAGGTTGGATAGCTCGTCAATGTTATCCTTTAAGGGCAGTGTTTTGTTGTTCGGCCGAGAGCTTTTGAATCCGGCGTTGACCGCCGTACTATTTGGGTCATTCTCCTTGTTCCGGCGCTGATCTTTTTTGCATCGTGATTTCCCATTTCCATCCTTGATTTCGGATGTACTCGGGTCGCTGGTGCTGCATCTAGCCAACCAGCTGTCTTCCCCCGCGCAAAAGCGGGTCATGAGACTTGTTAGTGCGGCCATTGTTCTTGGTTTTTCCTGGCCGAGGTTTCTGGCGAGCCATTCGTCTTGGACGTTGTGTTTGAAGGCTGCTAAGGCTTCAGCGTCCGGACAGTCGACTATTTGTGTCAGGACCCCGGCTCAATGCCACATCAATCTAGCATGTAACACCTCATATCACTTTGCGGCCTCACGCATGGTATTCCACGGGTGTCGCCTTACCTTAGCCCGGGACCGTTTGCGCCTTTTGGCACACGTATATGACAGTGTCGCTAACATCCATATGATAAGGAGCCCGGGCTGACATGGCTAGTCGTAACCCCAAAGTGGCACAGACTTACAGGGACAGGCATCCATGACCCAGCATCGAACGTGTCGGTCATCAGCGAGTGAATCTAGGCTGTAGCACTGGGCTAGCAGGACTCCGGTGAACCGGGCAGTAGCGGGCTAACAGGACTCCGGTATTCATCGCCTGACATTTCCCCGAAGGGACAGACACAGGAACGAAGAAGGACACATGCCGGCCAGCCTAAGTGTTCCGGAGCAGTAGCAAGCTACCATGGCTCAGTGAAACACTAGGAGACATTTCCCCGTAAGAGAGGCTACTGAAGATAAACAACTAGATGGTCAGATCCCACACATACCAAGCATTTCAATTACATACACACAATATGCTCGATATGTGCAAATACAACATGGCATCTCAACATGACTCTACGACTCAAGTAATTTATTCAATAGGCTCCGAGGAGCGAGATATTACAAACAGGGGTCTCACGACCCAACATTCAGAGCATACAAGTCAAAGCACAAGCGGAAGCTATCATGTCTGAGTACAGACATCTAGAAATGAAAAAGGCTGAGAAGCCTGACTATCTACTAGATCCTGCCGGGGCACAAGATCGTAGCTGAGGTAACAAGCTAAACGTCGAAGTCCACGTGAAACTACTAGTGAGACCGAAGTCTCTCTGCAAAAACATAAAATAGGCAAACGTGAGTACAAATGTACCCAGCAAGACTTACATCAGAACTAACTACATATGCATCATTATCAACAAAGGGGATGGTGGAGTTTAACTGCAGCAAGCCAGCTTTGACTCGGTGGCTATCCTGAACTACGACTGCAAGTAACTCTTTTGAGGTGGCGCACACGAGTCCACATATTCACCAACCAATACACCACTATGGATCCGCTCCCGTCTCCCTACGAGAACGCCATCCATAGTACTCACGCCTATCTTGCGTATTTTAGAGTATCCACTTTCACTTGTCTATGAACTATGCAAGGGGTCCAAGTTTCCATATCCGAGGAATCCGGCTATTCGAATAGATAATGATAACCCTGCAGGGGTGTACTTCTTCACACACGCTCCCGCCACTTACCGCCCTGTACACGTCATGTACCTCGGCAACCTTCAAGCGGAAGCCGGGCGAGGGAGTCGGCCATGACCTGACTAACCGAACAAGTCTCTAGTCCAGGTTTATCGCCTATTCGGGTTCCATCCGCAAGGAGTTCCGGCCGGGGTGTCGCTCACGGCCCCAAACGATGTGTGCAGGGTTCCCAAGCCCACCATCCGGGTGCCACTTGGTACACCGTGCCACCGTGCCTAGTCTGTCCCAAGCCCACCTGTACCGGGTGCCACTTGGTAGACTACTAACACTACCTACAAACACCAGAAACTAGTTGCAACTCCTGGACAGAGATCATGTTGATTAATAAGCCGAGAGGGGTCGAGTTACCGGAACCCAATGTGTGGTAGTAACTGGTCATGGATCACAAACACAGAACTCAGTTCCTGAGGACGGCCGCAATGAGACAACCCACCATGTACTCCTACATGGCCTCTCACCGCTACCTTTACCAAATCGTGTTCACACACTTAGTTCACCCATAGTAGGACATGTTCACACGCCTCTGATTCATCCCCGATGAATCAGACCTGACTCAACTCTAAGCAGTAGCAGGCATGACAAACAAGCATGAATGAGTAGGCACATCAGGGCTCAAACAACTCCTACTCATGCTAGTGGGTTTCATCTATTTACTGTGGCAATGACTGGTCATGCAAAGGATAAAGGGTTCAGCTACCGCAGCAAGTATCAAATATGTCGCTGTTGTCCTAATGCAGTAAAAGAGAGCAGGAGCGAGAGAGTGGGATTTTATCGGAATGAACAAGGGGGTTTTGCTTGCCTGGCACTTCTGAAGATAACATTGAGTCTTCATCAGTGTCAACGATCACATCATCGGTATCACGTCTATCGAGAGGGGACAAATACCGGCAACACAGAAGGGAACACCATCAATGCAATGCACAATATGATGCATGATCATGACATGGCAAAATGAATGTGTTTTGGGCTAATGCATCTAAAACCAGATTAAATGAAGTTGGTTTGAATCCAAGATTCAAATTCAAACTCCATATGTGGTTATTTAAATGTCATTCACTTCATTTGCCCTAAACAGTAGTGATAAGTTGTTCTAACATGCATGTAAATGGTACAGATGGATTCCTTGAATTTTTCTGATAATTTTTCATATATAAATCATTTAATTTGGAGTTACGGTTAATTTTCTATGATTTATTGAAGTTTATACAATTTCTGGAATTTCCTGACTATTATAAAATAAATTAAATTCCAGAAAAGGAATATGGCGTCAGCATGACCTCACCCTGACGTCATCAGGTCAACAGGGCGGTCCAGGTCAAACCTGACGTGTGGGGTCCACACGTCAGTGACACGGGTTAAACAGGGGGGGTTTAGTTTAGTTTAATTAAAGATTAGGGCACTAGGGCCCACATGTCAGTGTCAACAGGGGGTAATTAGTTTAACTAATCCGATTAGTGCTAATCCTAATTTAGTTAGTGGCCAGAGGCCCACACGTCAGTGACCCAGGGTCAAACTGGGCCCAGCAAGTCAACTGTCAACGGGGTCAAGCCCACCGGCGACTTGACGCCGGCGAGGCCAACCGCGGCGGCGAGCCTCGGGTTTGCATCTCCGGCGACCAAACGGCCGGCGGAGGGCATCTACGTGACGCTGGTGGACTCGCGCGTCGAGTGGTGCAGGCGTTGAGTGCGGGGGTTGCCGGAGTTGTCGCCGGCGTCGACCCTGGCGGTCGCCAGAGCTCGGGGAGGTCGGGGTTGGCGC
This sequence comes from Triticum dicoccoides, assembly GCF_002162155.2. Taxonomy (NCBI): domain Eukaryota; kingdom Viridiplantae; phylum Streptophyta; class Magnoliopsida; order Poales; family Poaceae; genus Triticum; species Triticum dicoccoides. Next base: position 100,621,668 of record NC_041385.1, read on the forward strand.
TAGGGGGCACGGCAGGTCGCACGGGTGGGCGCGCTCGGCTCCTGGAAGGGTGCTGAGCACGTTGCCGTGCTCGGGAGTTAGCTACGGTGGCTCTAGCACCGTCTACGTCATCGCCGGCGGCGAGGAACTGTCGGCTCCGACAGCCAGGGTGGTTAGAGGGCGCGGACGGGCACGGAGAGAGAGGGGAAATGGACAGGGGCTCACGGTGAGTTCGAAGAGAAGGTCGGCGTGCTCGGGGAGGCGGTGGAGACGGCGAATCAACGGCGGCGGTGGTCGGAGCCCGAGGTGGAAGACGACGGTGCTGGCGATGTTCCGGGCCCTCCCGGCTTGCGTGGCTCATCGAAGATGAAGAAGACAACGTGGCGGAGCTTCTGGGCGCGTCGGGTTTGCGTGGGGTGGCCGGTGTCCGTGAGGGAGCTCGTCGGTGGCGGCGGCTCCGTTCGGTCGCGGGAGGGAGATGGAGCAGAGGGGGAATAGGGATGGAGGGAGAGCGAGAGGAGTTCCAGGGAGAGTGAGAGAGAGGCCAGGGTGTCGTGGCGTCTCCAGGCGCATCGAGGAGGGAGGCAACCAGGCAGGAGGTGGCCAAGCGCGACGGCGGTGCTCGCCACCGAGCTGCTTCGTGCGCTGGCACGGGAAGAAGACAGGAGAAGGGGGGCCAGGTGGGCTGGGCCGTGCAGGTGGGCTGCACAGTGTTGGGCTGTGGGTGGCTGCCAGGTAAGCTGAGGTAAGTTCTGTCTCTGCTTTTATTTATTGTTTTCTATTTTGTTCTGTTTTGTTTACTTTTATTTAATTTATTTTGCCACTGTTTTGAATTTAAAAATATGTCAAACAATGCCAAAAGCTCCTCTGAATATTTTATATTGCTAGATGGACTTTTCCAAAAGCTTATAAAATATATCAGGGGTATTTGAAATTATATTCTAATTATATGAATATAACTCAAATTCAAATAGCTAATGAATTAAATCCAAAGTCCCAAAAATAATTCCTTAAAAAATGTTCAATATTTTGGTTGGGACCAGAACCCTTACCAAAAATTATCAAACATTTAAGAAGAGCATTTTGGAGCAATGAATGAGATTTCTAGGGTTTTTGCCCCTCTTTTATTTAAGTTTTTGAGGCTTCCAAAATTCCCTCAGTTCAAATTTTCAGAATTTAAACATGATGCACACATGAGCTAGCCTAGAGCACTACCAGCAGCTAGGGATGTGACAATTTGGTTCTTTTTGGTGAGGAACCTGTTCCAGAATTTGCGTGCTGACTCTCCGGGCTGTTGAGTTATGTGACTTAAATCGTCTGCATCCGGAGGGCGGACATAGGTCCCCTGAAAGTTTGCTCGAAATGCATCCTCAAGCTCTTCCCAACTTCCAATGGTATTTTCTGGGAGGCTTTTAAGCCAATGCCGAGCTGGCCCTTTGAGCTTGAGGGGTAGGTATTTTATGGCATGGAGATCGTCTCCTCTGGCCATATGTATGTGTAGGATGTAATCCTCAATCCAGACTCCGGGGTCTGTTGTTCCGTCATATGCTTCTATATTTACGGGTTTGAATCCCTCTGGAAATCCATGATCCAGTACCTCATCGGTGAAACATAGTGGGTGTGCGGCGCCCCTGTATTTGGGTGTGTCGTTGTCTTTGAATGCTTGGTGGGTTATGTTGCCTCCTGGAGTCTTCTTTTTTGGCCCATAAATAGATCTGACTGGGTCGTCCCTTTTCCGATGATCTTTATGCTGATCGTGTGCCGGCTTGTGTGCGGCGCCCCTTGTTGCTCTTGGCCTGTCATCTGGTCGTCTATCCGGCCAGGTGGCTTCTTTCTTTTTTGACTGTGGGGGCTCTAAGGCCTCCTCGTCAAATTCGGGCAACATCTTGCGCTTCGGGTAGCTCTTTGTCTGGTGACTAGGGCCATGTTTATCCGTGCTGTTGAGTACTTTGCTCCATCTCATTCTGAGTGCGTCCTCCGCTATTTTGAGCTTCCGCTTTTGCTTCTTCAAACTTCTTGCCGTGGTGACAAGCCTTTTATGAAGATTCATATGCTCTGGTGATGCGAGATCGTCTTCGTCGGGGATGGGTTGCTTGTCCAGTTCATGTCCGGCTGGCTGCTTGTTGACATGTGCGTCGTCCACTGCTTCGCCCTGTTCTAGGGCCGGGTCCATATGGGTGCCGTTTTTATCGATGCCGGTCTTCGGGCGGCGCTTGCGTCGCCGCTTTGGTTGTTTGTTGGGGGAGTTGTCCTTCGCCACGTCCCGTTTTTCCTCATTATCGCTTCCTTTTGGTGTATCCACCATGTATACGTCATGAGTTGGGGTGACTTTCCCGTGCCTTTTAGGCGCTGGTTCTTGGTCGTCTCCGGCATCGTCGTCCATACCTTCGATGTCTTCGGAGTCATAGTTTAGCATGTCGGTTAGATCGTCGACAGCGGCTACCAAGTGGGTGGTGGGTGGGCTTTGAATTTCTTCGTTCTCCGCATCCCAACCGTCCTGACCGCAATCCGGCCAGGGCTCTCCTGATAACGGGAGATACTTTAGCGAACTCAGGATGTCGCTGAAAGGTGAGTGTTGAAAGATGTCCGTTGCAGTGAACTCCATGATCGGCGCCCAATCGGATTCGATCGGAGGGGGCGCGGGAGGTTTGTAGTCCGGCAAGGAGTCCGGCGCCTCGGAGTCACGAGCTTTATGAGGGACAAGATCAGTGTTCGGATCCATCGCCGTAGAGGTTGGAGCCCCCGAGGCGCTGTCTAGGCATCCATCCTCGATCCGCGGAGGTGGCTCCGAATTGAAGATCGGAGTGGTTTCGAGTGCAGCCTCCAGGGTACTGTGCGGCTGCAGAGCTAAATCATCCCTATCGTGACAGTACGGCACGCTCGGGTGTGGCTTGAATCCGTCGAGGATCAAGTCCCCGCGGATGTCAATCGTGAAGTTCAAACTTCCAAATCTGACCTGACGGCCAGGGGCGTAGCTTTCGATCTGCTCCAGCTGGCCAAGCGAATTGGCCCACAGTGCGAAGCCGGCGAATACGAAGATCTGTCCGGGGAGGAAGGTCTCACCCTGGACGGCATCGTCGTTGATGATCGAAGAAGCCATCGAGCCTATCAGTGACAACACAGAGGAACTCTCAATGAAAGCATCAATGTCGGTGTCAAAACCGGCGGATCTCGGGTAGGGGGTCCCGAACTGTGTGTCTAGGCGGATGGTAACAGGAGACGAGGGACACGATGTTTTTACCCAGCTTCAGGCCCTCTCGATGGAGGTAAAACCCTACGTTTTGCTTGATTAATATTGATGATATGGGTTACAAGAGTAGATCTACCACGAGATCAAGGAGGCTAAACCCTAGAAGCTAGCCTATGGTATGATTGTTGTTCGTCCTATGGACTAAGGCCATCCGGTTTATATAGACACCGGATGGGCTAGGGTTACACAGAGTCGGTTACAAAGGTAGGAGATCTACATATCCGTATCGCCAAGCTTGCCTTCCACGCTAAGGAAAGTCCCATCCGGACACGGGACGAAGTCTTCAATCTTGTATCTTCATAGTCTTGGAGTCCGGCCGATGATGATAGTTCGGTTATCCGGACACCCCCTAGTCCGGGACTCCCTCAGTGCCCATCGGGCTCTTGCCCGTGCTAAAGTGCACTGGGGCAAGCTGGACGCTGAGAAGCTTTTGATGGACGCGCCACCGCCGGGCAAGGAGTATCGCACGCCCGAGATGTATTATCAGGGCGTCCTGAAGGGTGCTCGCCGTATAGCGGACGAGTGCACTAAAGATGTAATTTTTGAGTAGTCTCGCATCTGTTATCCTATACGCTGAAAACTTTGTTCATATGCGTTAAGCAACGCTTATTAATTTAAAATATTACCTTCTGTGCGGTTGTTTATCAAATCTGAGAGATGCAAGTCATCGGCTTCGACCCCCATGCCACAAGTGTTGGGGTATTCGGGATAAACCTGAGCGCTCTTGTTCCCATTCGTGGGTCCATCTAGGGAGGCGCTCAGCACAATGAACCAGGCCGTCGGACTTATGATGCTTTATCGCTCTCACTTAGCCATAGAATTCTGTAATTTTAAATTTTGGCGAAGCCCCTAGTATTCGGAAGACCGAGTTCGGGGTGCTATCCACGCCTAGGCCGGATAAGTCCGGTTCCTCGCTCTAAGAGGCATAAGTCTTTAAGGACTCAAAAAAACCTCGCGAACAGCGACCGGTCTCTCACACTATCATGACTGTCAGTTTTAGCTTTCTCTACTGAGGTGTTAACCCAGCTCAACTGGGGCACAATCGCAGTAGTTCTCCCAGCGCTACCTTAGCCAACATTGCGGAACATAAGGTACCAAAACATGGGAGCCGGACAAACCAAACTATTGACCAAAGACATGATTCGGAGCTGATGCATATATTGCTATAAGTTCGGCGTGCCACACTCGTGAGAGTGTTCGGTCTTCTCACACGATGTTATGGGGTGCTTAAGCCCCTGGTGTATTGGCCGTACCAAAGTGTACGGTTGCATAATGTCATGACTGAACATATTTGTATAAAAACAGATGAATACGATAACAGATAAGAGCTATTTATTGTTTATTAAAAAAGAGCTGCTATGAAAGCAGAACGATACAAATAGTGTGATACGCAAGGGATGGGATTATTTGACATGTCCCCCTCTTGGGGCAAGCTGCATGAATTTAAGCAAAACGGGTATTTAGCTCGTTACAGAGACCACCTGGACATATGACGCAGCTTGTTCGCGCCCTGGCTGTTGCATCGTGTGTTCTGCGAGTTTATTGCCGGACAGGCCTTCCGAATAGTTGGGTCCTGAAAGTATACAAAAAGAAAAGAAAACGGCGGAATAGGGAGCCCCTAAGTGCGATTGAGCCGCATTATGGGCGTGACGTAGTTGTTCCCCTCCCCTTATGCCCATGGTATTTTCAAAGCGTAATTATGTACGCGTGGCACCAATGTTGGGCAGGGGTTGGGGCCGCACTGCTATGCTTGTTCGGAACATGCCAGCCAGCTTTGTTGGATGTTGCTTCGGGCGCGCTTGACGTTGTCCGGACGTTTAACACCCGGATTGGGGAGATGCCTTGAGAGGCTGCTCTGTACTTCCGCTGCCAGGGCCACAGTGTGCTCCTCCGTTCGGAGAGAGCATTTAGTGTTTCCATTTACCGTAATAACTCCGCGAGGACCTGGCAACTTGAGCTTGAGATATGCGTAGTGCGGCACCGCATTGAATTTTGCAAATGCGGTTCGTCCGAGCAGGGCGTGATAGCCACTGCGGAATGGGACTATGTCGAAGATTAACTCTTCGCTTCGGAAATTATCCGGGGATCCAAAGACCACTTTGAGTGTAACCGAGCCTGTACAGCTGGCTTCTACACCTGGTATGACGCCTTTAAAGGTTGTCTTTGTGGGTTTAATCCGTGAGGGATCTATACCCATTTTATGCAATGTATACTGATAAAGCAGGTTCAGGCAGCTGCCGCCGTCCATGAGGACTCTAGTGAGGTGAAATCCGTCAATGATTGGGTCTAGGACCAATGCGACGAATCCGCCGTGACGGATGTAGTGGGGTGGTCCCATCGATCAAAGGTGATCGGGCAGGAGGACCATGGGTTGAACTTTGGGGCGACTGGCTCCAACGCATAGACGTCCTTGAGGGCACGCTTCCGCTCCCTTTTGGGGATGTGGGTCGCGTATATCATGTTCACCATTCGCACTTGCGGGGGGAAGCCCTTCTATCCTCTGTTGTTCGGCGGCCGGGGCTCCTCCTCGTCGTTGCTACGCAGCCCATTGTCTCTGGTTTCGGCACTTAACTTGCCTGCCTGCTTGAACACCCAACAGTCCCTGTTGGTGTGGTTGGCTGGTTGTTTGGGGGTGCTGTGTATCTGGCACAAGCGATCGAGAATCCGGTCTAAGTTGGATGGGCCCGGAGGGTTTCTTTTTAATGGCTTCTTCCGCTGACCGGGTTTAGAGCCTCTGAATCCGGCATTGACTGTCGTATCCTCAGTAGTGTCGCCGTTAATGCGGCGCTTGTGTTTGTTGCGACGTGACCTGCCATTGTTGTCCTTTGTTTCCGAATTACCATGGATTTTGGTTATGTTATTGCTATGAGTTAGCCAGCTGTCTTCGCCCGCGCAGAAGCGGGTCATGAGTCTCGTGAGGGCTGCCATGGATTTCGGCTTTTCTTGTCCTAGGTGCCGGGCAACCCATTCGTCTCGAATGTTGTGCCTGAAGGCGGCCAGGGCCTCGGCGTCCGGACAGTTGACTATTTGATTTTCCTTGGTTAGGAACCGTGTCCAGAATTGCCTGGCCGATTCCTCTGGCTGCTGGATTATGTGGCTTAGGTCATCGGCGTTTGGTGGTCGCACGTAAGTGCCCTGGAAGTTGCCGAGGAATGCGGATTCTACGTCCTCCCAGCAACTAATTGACTCTGCTGGCAGGCTGTTAAGCCAATGTCGAGCTCGTCCTTTAAGCTTGAGCGGGTGGTATTTGATGGTGTGTAGATCATCACCGCGGGCCATGTGGATATGAAGGAGGTAATCCTCGATCCATACCGCGGGATCAGTTGTGCCGTCATATGATTCAATGTTTACGGGCTTGAAACCCTTGGGGATTTGATGATCTATTACTTCGTCTGTGAAGCATATTGAGTGTGCGGTGCCCCTGTACTGGGCTATATCACGACGCAGCTCGGATGAGCTTGGCCTGTTGTATTCGGCCTGGCCGTATTTATCATATGCGGCGTGACGGTTATCATCACGTGATGTGGGGCACCCACGCGATTCGTAGATCGATCTTGTTTGCCTTGCCTTGGCCTCTAGTATATCTCGCAGGTCTGTTGCGTCTCCCCGTACTCTGTTATGTTTTGAGCGGTGCCGGGGTGCGGCTTGGGTCGAGGGCCCGAAGGTCTCTCTATCGTGACCACGGGGTGGGCGATCGGGCGCATCGTATGCTGGTAATGTAGGTTTAGTTGCTTCCTCCTCAAGTTGGGGTAGCAGCCTGCGCTTTGGGTAGCTCTTGGAGGGGCGCTCGAGTTTATACTCTTCGGCCGCTAGGACTTCGGTCCATCTGTCGGCTAGCAAGTCTTGGTCAGCTCTAAGCTGCTGCTGTTTTTTCTTGAAGCTGCGTGCCGTGGCCATAAGCCTGCGTTTGAAATGCTCTTGTTCGACGGGATCCTCTGGCACGACGAATTCGTCGTCGTCGAGGCTTGCATCGTCTTTGGAGCGAGGCATATAGTTGTCGTTCTCAATCTCTCTGTCGGCCGCTCTCTCCTAAGGGCTGGCTCCTTCATCCTCCTGCACTGAATCCTGCTGGAGGGGGTTATATTCGGCACTATCCGGCGTGTTGTTATCTCCAGTGCCGGATTCGCCATTCTTGCTTTGGCGGGATTTAGAGCGGTGCCGCTTACGGCGGCGCTTGGGTTGCTTCTTGGAGGGGTCATCCTCCGTTTGTTCCTCTCCATCCCCTGCTTTGGGGGTATCCACCATGTATATGTCATATGACGAGGTGGCTTTCCAGTTCCCTATAGGTGATGGTTCTTGGTCGTCTCTTTCATCGGCGTCCATACCGTCGATGTCTTCGGAGTCAAAGTCGAGCATGTTGGTTAAATCGTCGACAGTGGCTACAAAGTGGGTGGTGGGTGGGTTTCGAATTTCTTCGTCCTCCGTATCCCAACCCTGCTGACCATAGTCCGACCAGGACTCTCCTGGCAAAGAGAGAGACTTTAAAGAGTTCAGTATATCGCCAAAGGGCGAGTGTTGAAAGACGTCCGTGGCAGTGAACTCCATGATCGTAGCCCAATCGGGTTTGATCGGAAGAGGTGTGGAAGATTCGGAGTCCGGAGCGGAGTCCGACACCTTGGAGTCACGGGCCTTGCAAAGGACTTGGCTGGTATCCGGCTCTATCGTCGTAGAGATCACGGCTCCTGGGCTGGCATCCAACCGTCCGTCCCTGGTTAGCGCGGTCGGCTCCGACCTAACGGTCAGAGCGGAATCCTGAGCGGCGCTCCGGGCGCTGTCCGGCGGCAGAGCTAGATCATGCCCATCGGGACAGTGCGGCGCGCTCGACCGTGGCTCGAATCCGTTGAAGATCAAGTCCCCGCGAATGTCGTCCGTGTAGTTTAAGTTTCCAAATCTGACCTGATGGCCAGGGGCGTAGCTTTCGATCTGCTCCAGATGGCCAAACGAGTTGGCCCGCAGTGCAAAGCCGCCGAATACGAAGATCTGTCCGGTGAGAAAAGTCTCGCCCTGGAGGCGACGACAAATAGGAACTCTCAATGAAAGCACCAATGTCGGTGTCAAAACCGGCAGATCTCGGGTAGGGGGGCCTGAACTGTGCGTCTAGGCGGATGGTTATAGGAGACAGGGGACACGATGTTTTTACCCAGGTTCGGTCCCTCTCGGTCGAGGTAAAACCCTACTCCTGCTTCATTGGTATTGATGGTATGGGTGTTACAAGAGTTGATCTACCACGAGATGAGAGAGGCTAAACCCTAGAAGCTAGCCTATGGTATGATTGTTGTTCGTCCTACGGACTAAAACCCTCCGGTTTATATAGACACAGGAGAGGGCTAGGGTTACACAGAGTAGGTTACAATGGGAGAAGATCTTCATATCATATCGCCAAGCTTGCCTTACACGCCAAGGAAAGACCCTATCCGGACACGGGACGAAGTCTTCAATGTTGTATCTTCATAGTCCGGGAGTCCGGCCAAAGGTCATAGTCCGGCCATCCGGACAACCCCTAATCCAGGACACCATCAGTGGGCTTGGGACAGACTAGGTGAAGTGGCACGGTGTACCAAGTGGCACCCGGATGGTGGGCTTGGAAACCCTACTCACATTGTTTGGGGCCGTGAGCGACACCCCGGCCGGATCTCCTTGATGATGGAACCGGAATAGGCGATAAACCTGGATGAGAGACTTGTGTGGTTAGTCAGGTCGTGGCCGACACCCCCGCCAGGCTTCCGCTTGAAGGTTGCCGAGATACATGACGTGTACATGGCGGTAAGTGGCGAGAGCGTGTGTGAAGAAGTACAACCTTGCAGGGTTAATATGATCTATTCGACTAGTTGTGTTCGTGGTAAAGGACCTCTGGGTTGCCTGTACAGTTCATAGACAAGTGAAAGTGGATACTCTAAAATGCGCAACATAAGCGTGAGTGCTATGGATGGCGTTCTCACAGGAAGACGCGAGCGGATCCATAGTGGTGTATTGGTTGGTGAATATGTGGACTCGTGTGCGCCACCTCAAAAGAGTTACATTGTAGTCGTGGTTCAGGATAGCCACTGAGTCAAAGCTGGCTTGCTGCAGTTAAACCCCACCATCCCTTTGTTGATAATGATGCATATGTAGATAGCTCTGATGTAAGTCTTGCTGGGTACATTTGTACTCACGTTTTCCTATTTTATGTTTTTGCAGAGAGACTTCAGTTTCATTAGTAGTTCCTCGTGGACTTCGACGTTTAGCTTGTTACCTCAGCTATGATCTTGTGCCCTCGGCAGGATCTGGTAGATAGTCAGGCTTCTCAGCCTTTTTCATTTGTAGATGTCTGTACTTAGACATGTTAAGCTTCCGCTTGTGCTTTGACTTGTGTGCTCTGAATGTTGGGTCATGAGACCCATGTTTGTAATATCTCGCTCCTTGGAGCCTATTGAATAAATAGTTGAGTCGTAGAGTCATGTTGTGATGCCATGTGTATTTGCACATATCAAGCATATTGTATGTATGTTATTGAAATGCTTGGTATGTGTGGGATCTGACTATCTAGTTGTTTATCCTTGGTAACCTCTCTTACCGGGAAAATGTCTCCTAGCGCTTCCACTGAGCCTTGGTAGCTTGCTACTGCTCCGGAACACTTAGGCTGGCCGGCATGTGTCCTTCTACGTTCTTGTGTATGTCCCTTCAGGGAAATGCCACGCAGTGTCTACCGAAGTCCTGTTAGCCTGCTACAGCCCTGTTTACCGGAGTCCTACGAGCCCAGTAGCTACAGCCCGGATTCACTCGCTGATGACCGACACGTTCGTTGTTGGGTCATGTATGCTTGTCCCTGTAAGTTAGTGCCACTTTGGGTTCACGACTAGCCATGTCAGCCCAGGCTCCTTGTCATATGGATGCTAGCGACACTATCATATATGTGTGCAAAAAGGCGCAAACGGTCCCAGGCCTGGTAAGGCGACACCCGTGGGAATACCGTGCGTGAGGCCCCAAAGTGATATGAGGTGTTACATGCTAGATCGGTGTGCCATTGAGTCCGGGTCCTGACAACGATGATCCGATGAGGGAAGATGATGCTGATGACGACGAAACATATGTCAAAACCTACGAAAGATCGTAATCCCGGGAGAAGGAAAAGTCACGACCATGGGCTCAATTATTCGACAACGAACAAAAGAGGGAAGAAGATCAGTCTGAAGCATCGTCCTCTCCCAAGCTGACAAACTAATCCCAAAGTTTGTGTACGTGTCTAGCTATTTTGTATATCGCCGATAGTGGTCAAATGATGTAAGATATATCTTATACTAATTACCTGGAGGGTAACAGTGGTATTGCTCAAACGACAGACCAAATTAAACCCCTGAGTTTGTGTAATATGAAAAAGAACAAGAAAAATAAAAATAAAAAGAAAATGAAAAATGAAAAAGAAAAAGAATAATAAAAGTAAAAAGACAAATAAAAATAAAATAAAATAGAAGGAAGTTTGTGGAATATGAAAAAGAACAAGAAAAATAAAAAGAAAAAGGAAAAGGAAAATGAAAAAGAAAAAAGAATAATAAAAGTAAAAAGAGAAATAAAAATAAAATAAAAAAGAAGGAAGTTTGTGGAATATGAAAAAGAAAAATAAAAAAAAGAAAAATAAAAAGTTAGCAGTAGCGCGTTTTTGCCAGGGCAGCGCTATAGCTAAGAAAAAGAAAAAGAAAAAAAGAAAAAGAAAAAGTTAGCAGTAGCGCGTTTTTGCCAGGGCAGCGCTATAGCTAAGAAAAAGAAAAAGAAAAAAAGAAAAAGAAAACATTAGCAGTAGCGCTTTTTCGCTAGACTGGCGCTATAGCTAAGTTAGCTATAGCGCGTTTTGCCCAGACATGCTATAGCTAATTTGCGTATACAGAGCCACTGCACCATCTCTTTCCTCTATCTCTCTCTCTCTCACTCTCGCTTGATCCCCTTTCTCTCGCACCCCCCCACGCCGCCGTCGCCGCCTGCACCCGCTCACGCGGCCGACGCTCCCTCCCACTATGCTGCCCCCTGCCCTAGGTGCACCCCTGGCCCGGCTCCTCCCACTCCGACGCTCTCGCTCTCTCTCTAACCAAATTTGGTTTTGCAAATAGACGAAGAGGAGAAGGACCCCCTCCCGCGCCGCCGCTGCCGCCGCCCCGACCCCGACGCCGGCCACCGATCCCCTCCCGCTCCGGTATGGCCCCCCGACCCCTCTTCCTTCCT
>NC_041385.1:100633816-100762054 GCF_002162155.2 Triticum dicoccoides
CTCCGACCCCTCAACCCCGGGTCTCTCTCTCTCTCTGACACAATTTGGTCTCTACAGATCAACAAGGCGACAACGACGCCGGCCACCGAACCCCTCCCGCTCTGGTATGGCCCCCCGCCCCCTCTTCCTTCCTCCCCGACTTGCTGATAGTCCACACTTGCTGCCATAGTCCACACTTGTTGCCATAGAGTGTTAAAATTCTAAAATGCATATTGTTAGAGTGTTCAAATGCTTTTTGTTAAAATGCATGCTGTTCAAATGCTTGATGTTAAAATGCCTATTGTTAGAATGTTGTTAATATGCTTTTTTTCATTTTGTTGCTAGAGTAAATGAAAATGAGTGTTTAGTTTGTTGATAGAGTAAATTTGGTCTCTCCCGTAGTAGCATTTGTTAGCTTATGTTGCTGTCCATTTGAAGTTTTTTAAATTTGTAGCTGATGTCCATTTGTAGTTCATGAGGCAAAAAAAGTGAACATATACAGAGGAAAATGATACATTTCTGAATCTTAACTTTCATCTAAACAGAGGCACTGCTGCCTTCTTAGTCTACTGCTTTTGTTATTTACCTAGCCATGTGGAGATGTAAGTGATGACACACGTCACTTCAGCACATAGTGCTTATTGTCATTTGCAGGGAAACCGATTGCTAAGTGACCTATGTTTTGCCGGAAATGTTGATTCATTTCCATTCCTGCAAATTTTAGGCGCTCTATATGTGCACTTTCTAGCAAAGGTTATGCCTAAATTTTCCATGAATTTCGGCATGAGTTATGCTAGAAAGTTGGACATATCGAGTGCTTAAGATTTGTCGCGACGGGAATGAAACGACATTTCTGGAAAAACAAAGGTCACTTTTTTGTCAGTATTCACTTTATTATATAAAGCTCGATAATTAAACGACTACGTCATTGAACCCTAGGAAACATGACCGACACCAATGAGGCCGGAGGTTCTCACTCCCAATTAGGTCGAGAACACGCCTACCACGACTTTCTGGCGGATCAGGAGAGATAGGAAGCTGGGTGTCCAGAGCGCTTTGTCATGATGGATGACGACGGTGGTGGCGCCGACACCGACACTGATGCCACCAACGACACCGGCACTGAGATTGGCGTTGATGATGTTACTAACTATAGCACGGAAGGTGGGACCTCCAAAGCCAGTGAGGGAAAGAAGGAAAAGAGGACACAACGCCCAAATGAGCTCGGCGCCGGAAGACTGGTTGTCACGGCGGTGCACCCTAGTGAGTTTGAGCCAATAGGGCCGCGGGAAGTGGCAGCATGTTACGGCAACCAACTAGCATGCATCCTACGGGATACCTCTAACATCAACACCACAAAAATACGGAAGAATGACCAGTTGAAGAAGATGCTTGTAACTAGGTTGCACGCAAGATTCCTGTACCCCAGTCGGAATGACAAAGTCGACCCATGGGATGATGATGCCATGAAAAAAAATCAACAACAAAGCCCTAGGGAAGTTCAGCAACGCATTGAGCGCTTGGAAAACTAGGGTGAAAAAGGCAACTCAAGTAGACCCTGAAACCTACGCCGAGATTGTTGCAGACAATCCGAAAATTACGATAGAGGACTTTGAAAAGTTCAAGGAGACTTGCAATGAAGAAGCTGCCAAGGCTAGGTCGGAGAGAGGCAAGCAGCTACAGGCAAAGAACATGGGGAACCACCGCCTTGGAAGTCGTGGTTACACGGGAAAGAGGCCCATGTGGGCTATGGAGGACGCAGAACGTGAACGTCAGGGGATCCCAGACCCATTGGCTGAGTTCACCGACCAGCAGGAGCATGACTTCATCAGGGCCTGATTCTCGTGGGACCGCAAGAAAAAGTTTTTTTCACCGATGGGCGAACTAGGAAATTCATGAGATTACTGGTAAGTATCCATTTACCACCTTACATATTAGGTTCTGATCAAAAAATTCTACTACATTCTAGTCGCATTCGTAAATGATTCACGGTCCATTTTTGCAGAGAGAGCAACACAAGCTTGCGGCCGAGAGCGACTCATTGACTCAGTCGACTCAGTCGTCAGCGAAGTACAAGTGGGACACTCCTTTCAACGGGCCATGAACATAATGATGGGACACCCGCTCGGCCAGCGGCCGCAATATGGACGTGTGCATGGCGCCAGGGATGGGGCCACTTGGAAGTACTATTACAGCCAGGACCCCGAGGCCAAAAGACAGAGAAAGAAGTTCAGTCAAGTGACTATCAACGAGAAGGTGGCGCGGGCGATGGACAAAGCAAAAGTTGAGACCAAAGCTAAGATAATCGCTGCCTGTAGATCTGATATGGTGGCTGCCTTTACAAGCTTGATTCCAACAGTGGTCACATGGGTGCAACAAAATCCAAATGCGCCACAAAGTGATTTTCCCATGCCCATCTTCACCAGGAGCAACTCAATGAACATCGCACCCATACCCGTACCTAGTAGGGCAACCCCACCCGCACCTCCTCCAGCACCTGCTCCTCCACCCAGCTCTCACAGTAGCCCTAGCTCCGTCTCTGGCTTGAATGTCGGGGCGTCAACATTGGCTGAGCTTGATGCCCTCACGGTAAATACGCATCACCGCACCTTCATCAACTAACTAATTAATTAATCTTCAGTTGCCGTTCTTTTTGGATATCTGACGCCGCACGTATATGTCTTTGTAGGCTGACTCCACTCGGTGCACCCTCCTCTACAACATGAAGGGTGGGTTGGTGGATGTGTGGAAGGGTACTATAGTGAAGCCTAAGGATCGATTGTTTCACCGCCGGCAGATGCCTGATAACGCCTTCAAGGTCTCCGTAGCGAGTGTGAAAGCGGCCTACAAGGGTCTCCCTTGTCTGATACAAACCGATGGAGAGGATGACAAGACCCCCATGCAGCTTGGCCAATGCAAAAATTGGCCGATCATGTGGCCGAAAAATCTTCTTCGTGTCGAGGTGGCCGGGAGCACACTAACGGGACGTCAGGAAGGTATGACCACAACGCACCTACACAAGAACAACCATCATCTGTGCTGCTTGCTGAGATCGAGAGACATTAGATGATGCCATCTACCCCATGGAAGAGGATAGGGATCATGACATGGAGGAGGCTGACGATGACCCTAACCACTATTTCAATACTGCCTTTGACAATGAAGTAACAATGAGTCAACCATATGAATATGTGATGCATGTACCAGAGCTGGAACGTCCTCGGGAGTGCAAGAACTCTTTGTTCATGCAATCCTCGCAGGACACGCCTCTAGATGTCGGCTCCACCCAAGCTCAACTAATTAGCCAGAGTCGTCCAATGCTGAGCCCGGCAACACTAGGGGTGGTGCTCACGGAGGGTCTGACAGACCCACCAGCACCTCAGCCCACCAAGAAGAAGCAGAGGAAGAGACCGGCGGTGAGAAAATCCAATAAAGCTGGCAATGTTGGTTCTAGTAGCCAGCCGCCTTCGACCAAGGTTGACCATTTACCAATGAAACATGCGCCATTAATCCATGTCGCGGGAGAGCCAATGGTACCGGCAAATGCACTAGCTGCCATAGAAGGGAATCTCAGGAGACTCCATGACCATGTGGTTTCAACAGAGAGAAGGCTCCTCACCTCGGTTGATCCAGGATACCCACTTTATACGGTTCATGTGACGAGCAGTTGCAAGACGTATGTCCACACATGCCCCGCGGACCTCTTCTTCCTGATGTTTGATTACATCTTCCAGATGTTTCAAATGAGGACACTCGATTTTACGTTCGTCCGCCTGTATGCGCTGCACATGAACTACATCGTCAGGAGAGAGCAAGTCACTAGTCTTGCGGTCGCGACCCATACTACATGCATGAGGGCTTCTTGTCAATCAACAAAGCTAACCGTCAATATGCGAGCCAGTACATCGAAGAATTCTTGGTCAGCAATAAGGACAAAGAAACGATTCTCCTACCTTATCATCCCAGGTAAGTCATCCGCGGATAGCACTATAACACATACATCCTTTTGTGCATTTCAATAGTTACTTTGCATGCATGGAGGCTAAACTTGATCGTGTATTTTGCGCAACGGGGGGTGCCGTTCTCATTGTTCTTTACCCGCGTTACTCCCGCGCTCTATATTTGGAACCGTCGAAGAACATACAGAAGAAATATTACACACACATAAAGTATGTTCTGGACAGAGCTATGCTGGGCTTCAGCATGCGGGGTGGCTACATCCAACACAAAAAAACAAATAAGGCCGGGCTTTGTTTCAGCCACAAGACTGACTTCTGTTGCATCCAGCAACCGGCAAGAAGTGAGAATGATGGATTCTATGTCATCCATCTAATGATGGAGTACAGAAGGGATGTGCAATCACTTTGCATGAAATCTTCATCCAATACCCATATCCAGAGATGGGCCTAAGCCTTTGGAACCATGCCGGATAATCGACTTCGAAATGATTTTTACGGGATCCAACAGGAAATTGCGTCCATCATCATCAAAGATGTCCTCTAAGAGAACGGGATGTTCTACGCCGGTCCAATATCACGAGCGGACGTCCGAACCCGCAATGCCCTACAGCGTCAGGACAAGACGCCTTTCACTAAGCTTGGGTGCACCCTTTCGGATATGGACAGATGGAAAGAGTGCACTGCTTAAAAACAATGTGTCTGTTTAGTTACTTGTTACTTTCTGTATGACAAAACTTCGAATCTCTTAGTACGACGAAACTATTAGATGTATGGTGCCGCGCTCTAGTTAATTGTACGATAAAATTTGTTAACTATGTTTATTATATATGTTGCTTCTATTTCATAACTATTTTGTTGAATTCGCTTCATGGTATATATATGTGCATCTCTGACATGTGTATAGATCAACGATGGCGAGGAAGTGGTATGTCGTGTATGTAGGGCATGTTCCGGGTGTGTATGATGAGTGGCCAGAGTGTCAGGCCCAAGTCTCTAGCTTCTCCGGCGGAAGCCAAAAGGGGTTTGATAGCACAGCGGAAGCCGAAGCTAGTTACTTGAGATTCATAGCACAACAAGCGATTCAGAACCAGCGCCGCTGCAAAAACTACTACATAATACCGCTTTTGATCATCGTGATCGCTCTTATCTTCTATGCGGTCATATCATAGTCTACATTGATGATGAAACATGAGTATGTGACCATGTAATTGCATGTATTGAGAACTTGTAATGACTTGTAACGTTATTTCGAGACATGTATTCGATCATGATTGATGATGATGAGATATTTGAGACATGTCGAGACTTCTAATAACTTTGGCTCATCGATGACTCACTTGCTTTTCAATGAATATGCATGTTATTGTATAAACGGTGGATCTGTTTAAATATGTACAGAGCCAAAACGCAAAAAAATAAATACAAAACTTAGAAGTGGAATGGGGGTAAAGATTACCAGTAGCACTCAAGTAATAGTAGCACTTGCTAGTTCCACGCGCTGTAGATAATTATCAGCAGCGCTGGGTGAAAGCGCGCTACAGCTAGCTTTAGATAGCAGTAGCACTGGGCCAAACAAGCGCTATTGCTAAAAAATAGTTGCAGCACCGTAGAAGTAGCGCGACTGCCCGCGCTACTAATAGCAAGAAACCCAGCGCTACTGGTAAGGGTTTTCCTAGTAGTGTCTCCTGGTGATTCTCATCAGGAACGAGCGGGCTCGATACAACGCGCGGCTGGTGGCTCGAGGTGTGGAAGAAGATGGCGCACGAGGTGGTCCTCCTCCATGCTTAGTTTTCCGTCGCTTTGAGCGGCGGAGTAATCGCATGCTGCGGTGGAGCGATGGTGGTGATTTGCGGCGCCACGGAAGGCAGTGATGGTGGTGGTGAAGGGTTCACATACAGGTGAGGTGGCTACGCCAGCTGAGGAATCAGTTTAGGGCACGGAAAAATTTCACGACTTGCTCCATGATATGTAAGTGTCGAGGTAGAATCGGAGTTGAAATCTGTATCGGAGAGTTGCAATGGATCGCGAGAAATAAAACTGGCAGTATTTTCTCCGGAAACACAATTGGGTTCACGAAAAAGAATCAGGGATGAGAAATGGTTCGATGAAAATGGCCTCTTGGATGTTCTGGGTTTGGAAAATCTGGCACACGGGGTATGCACAAATAGAGAGGGATTTGTGACTTTGCATTCCCCCCGGTACTGCTCAATTGTACTCGTGGGTGAAACGGGTATGCGTGTAGTATGCAGAAAAATCTAACCAAACAAACGGATGCAATAAACATGCAACAGAAAACACAGTAGACAAACCACACTAAGGTGTTTTAATGCTAGTGGGTATATGTACTCCTGGTGTACATATACCTACACCAGCGCGTATTTTATTAGAGACTCGGAACGAGTCAATGTTGTTTTTAGTGTATGTAATCTACTGATTATAATCTTGTTAGCACACATTGCCAACCCTGTCAAACATTTCTGTTTGGCAGAGAGGCAAGCAAAAACAAACACAGAAACAAAAGCAAGCAAGCAAATAATACAACAGATGGGTTACAACAGTACCAGCATACATCAAAGCACAAACGCGCTACACGCTAATCGAAACTACTCGCTGCGGGATACATGGCTCTATCCTCATATCGGGGATCAACCGACAGACCGATCGACTAGCAGGAACCACTGACTTCGTAACTGAGGTCGTGCAGAAGACTGGCCTTGCTGGGGCTCTCCTGGAGGACGAAGATTGAGCCAATCTCCATCTTCATCGTCTAACAGTTCTATGGGTTGGGGCGGTGGGTGATACGTCTCCACATATCTACTTTTGCAAACACTTTTGCCCTTGTTTTGGACTCTAACTTGCATGATTTGAATGAAACTAACCCGGACTGACGTTGTTTTCAGCAGAACTGCCATGATGTTGTTTTGTGTCTAGAAAAGAAAAGTTCTCGGAATGTCCTGGAAATCCACGGAGGCACTTTTTGGAATTAATAAGAATTTTTGGCGCAATAATTAATGCCAGGGGGCCCACGGCCTGTCCATGAGACAACCACCCCATAGGGTGCGGCCTCCTATCTCGTGGGCCCCCTGGACCTCCTTCGACCTCAACTCCAACTCTATATATTCCATCTCGGAGAAAGAAATTAGAGAGAAAGTTTTTCATCGCGTTTTATGACACGGAGCTGCCGCCAAGCTATAATCTCTCTCGGGAGGGCTGATCTGGAGTCCATTCGGGGCTCTGGAGAGGGGGATTCGTCACCGTCGTCATCATCAACCATCCTGCATCACCAATTTCATGATGCTCACCACCGTGCATGAGTAATTCCATCATAGGCTTCCTGGACGGTGATGGGTTGGATGAGATTTACCACGTAATCAAGTAAGTTTTGTTAGGGTTTGATCCCTAGTATCCACTATGTTCTGAGATTGATGTTGCTATGACTTTCCTATGCTTAATGCTTGTCACTAGGGCCCGAGTGCCATGATTTTAGATCTGAACCTATTATGTTTGAACGAATATATGTGTGTTCTTGATCCTATCTTGCAAGTCTCACTAGTAGAAAACCCCCCACTAGTCCCGGTTGGTAAGGCCCTTTAGTCCCGGTTATTGTACCGGGACTAAAGGGTCGTTACTAATGCCTCTCCCCTTTAGCCCCGGTTCTTAAACAAACCCGGACTAAAGGTCGCGGCCACGTGGAGCTCCACCTTTAGTCCCAGTTGGTAACACCAACCGGGACTAAAGGAAATTCTATGATTTTTTTTTTGAGAAAAATATTTTTGAAATTTTTTTTTGAATTTTTTTTTAATTTTTTTAACCTCTAATCTCTAATCACCACCCCTCATCACTGCTGAATTTATCCTCTAATCTCTAATCACCCCTCATCATTCCTAATCATCTAACTTCCCGAACGGTCACCCATCCTCCCGCTCCCCCAGCCTGAGCACGCTTAACTTCCGGGTTCTATTCTCCCTCGTTTCCAAGTCTACACTTGTTGTTTTGCTGACAATAGTAAGATGTCAATCCTATTAACCCTCAAGAATTTTGCGTGAGCATTTCACTATTTGAATTTTAAACTATTGTTTTAAAAAACAATAATTATTTAGCAATACTAATATTTCTTGAATAATTAGTTTGACCATTGTGTGACCACAGTTTGACCACAGTTTGACCAGATTTGACCAATATTCAAAATAACTGAAATAATTATTTAGTAACACTAATATTCTAGAATAATTAGTTTGACCACTGTTTGACCACAGTTTGAAATTTTTTCGATTTTTTCAACTCTAGATCTTAAAAGCCCCGTAACTTTTTTTCTGTTAGGTTTTTGAGGATTCTAAAAATGTTTAATGGGGTTCCCCCGGTTAAATTTGGATGTAACTTTTCGAGTAGATGACTTTTCATATAAAAAACTTTTTCATCCGAGTCAGTATGCAAAAGTTATGCCCATTTTACTAAATTCTAGAGAGATTTTGCAAATAAAGTCGAAATTCTCATTTGCAAATTTTCCCAACAACTAGACCACATATCACATGGTAAACTATTTTTTTATTTTTTTGACATTTTCATCATTTTCTTTAAAAAAATTTAAAACTGAAAAGGCGATCCACAGGGGGGGTGGAGTTTGAAAATGTGACATTTAGTACCAGTTCGTGCCATGAACCGGTACTAATGCCTCAAACCCCATTAGTACCGGTTGGTGGCTCGAACCGGGACTAAAGGTCTAACCTTTAGTCCCGGTTGGTGCCACGAACCAGTACTAATGGGCATCGCACCCTTTAGTCCTGGTTCGTGGCACCAACCGGGACTAAAAGGTCCAGACGAACCGGGACAAATGGCCCACGTGGCCCCTGGGCGCACAAACCAGGACTAATGCCCCCATTTGTCCCGGTCCTAGATTGAACCGGGACTAATGGGCTAACCCAGGGTGGACCAAAGCCCTCTTTTCTACTAGTGTCTATAGTCACCTATTATGTGTTATGATCCGACAACCCCGAAGTGACAATAATCGGCATACTTCTCGGTGATGACCGTAGTTTGAGGAGTTCATGTATTCACTATGTCCTAATGCTTTGTTCCGGTTCTCTATTAAAAGGAGGCCTTAATATCCCTTAGTTTCCGCTAGGACCCCACTTCCACGGAAGGGTAGGACAAAAGACGTCATACAAGTTCTTTTCCATAAGCACGTGTGACTATTTACGGAATACATGCCTACATTACATTGATGAACTGGAGCTAGTTCTATATCACCCTACGTTATTACTATTGCATGAGGAATCGCATCCGGCGTAATTATCCATCACTGATCCCTTGCCTATGAGCTTTTCACATATTGTTCTTCGCTTATTTACTTTTTCGTTGCTACTGTTACAACTACTACAAAACCCCAAAAACATTTATCTTTACTTTTGCTACCGTTACCTTTATTATCATACCACTTTTGCTACTAAACACTTTGCTGGCGATACTAAGTTATCCAGGTGTGGTTGAATTGACAACTCAACTGCTAATACTCAAGAATATTCTTTGGCTCCCCTTGTGTCGAATCAATAAATTTGGGTTGAATACTCTACCCTCGAAAGTTGTTGCGATCCCCTATACTTGTGGGTTATCAAGAGTAATTTCTGGCGTTGTTGCCGGGGAGCATAGCTCTATTCTTTGAGTCACTTGGGATTTATATCTGTTGATCACTATGAAGAACTTGAAAGACGATCGAACTACTATTTTGCCGTCAACTACGAGGGGAGGTAAGGAACTGCCATCTAGCTCTGCATTAGATTCTCCTTTCGTTATTAGTAGGCTTGCGACACCTAAACCTGCTACTGCTATGAATTCTGATATGTCGCATGTTATTGATGATGTCACTTCTGCTATGCATGATGAAACTACTTCTGTTCGTGATACTACTATGCCATTAGGTGAATTTCTGGATAAACAACTTGCTAGAGTTAGGCGGAATGAAAATATTAAAGATCCTATTACTGATGATAGTGATGATGAAGGTTCCCCCAATGATTATGTATTACCTGTTGTTCCTAAGGGTTATGTTATGACTGAAGCAGCTGCTATGGAAATTCTTGCTTGCAATGATAGAAATGATCTTAAGAAATTATTAGATAAATGGAAGCAGTAATCTCTTAATGCTAGAATGAAACCCGATCATGCTTTTGCTACTTCACCTATTTTTGTTACTGGTAAGGATTATGAATTCTCTATTGATCTTGATATTATTACTTTAGTTGAATCTGATCCTTTTTATGGCCTTGAATGTGAAACTATTGTGGCACATCTTACCAAGTTGAATGATATAGCCACCCTATTAACTCATGATGAGAAATCTCTCTATTTATATATCCTTAAGATATTTCCGTTCTCATTAAAGGGTGATGCTAAGACTTGGTATAATTCTCTTGCTCCTGGTTGTGTGCGTAGTCCCCAGGATATGATTTATTACTTCTCTGCTAAATATTTCCCTGCTCACAAGAAACATGCTGCCTTGCGGGAAATATATAATTTTGTGCAAATCAAAGAAGAGAGTCTCCCACAAGCTTGGGGGAGGCTTCTCCTGTTACTTAATGCTTTGCCTGATTATCCTCTTAAGAAAAATGAAATACTTGATATCTTTTATAATGGACTAACCGATGCTTCCAAGGACTACTTGGATAGTTGTGCTGGTTGTGTTTTCAGGGAAAGAACAGTCGACGAAGCTGAAATACTATTGAATAATATGTTGACTAATGAAAGTAATTCCTGAACCAATTGAGCCAACTCCTGAGCCTATTCCTAAACCCACTCCGAAGAAGAGAGGTGTTTTATTTCTCAGTCCTGAAGATATGCAAGAGGCAAAGAAATCAATGAAAGAGAAAGGTATTAAAGCTGAAGATGTTAAGAATTTACCTCCTATTGAAGAACTACACGGTCTTAATATACAGCCTGAAGAACCACATTGTCTTGATAACCCGACACGGGTAGTAAAGGTAAGTTCTCTCTATAGATATGATAAAGTTGAAATACCCTCTACTAAATTTCATAGCCCATGCTTAGATTAATTTGACGACTTTATGGCTAGACAAGAAAGTTTTAATGCTTATGTTGGTAGAGAGTTAAAGAATAATGCTTTCGAGATATGACATGTAGGTGATAATCTGGCTAGAGTTAAAGATGAACTTCACCGCGTTAGCAAATATGCTTCTATGGTTGTTACTCAAGCTGAGCAAGTACTCAAAGCTCAAAATGATTTTCTTGAGGAATTAAATACTAAAAATGACTATGCTGTTAGAGTGGCTACTAGAACTGGTAGAAGGACTCAGGAACCTTTGTATCCTGAAGGCCACCCTAAGAGAATCGAGCAAGATTCTCAGAGAAATAATTTAGAGGCACCTAGTTCTTCCAAAAAGAAGAAGAAGAAAAACGATAGAACTTTGCATGCTTCTAGTGAACCTACTGTAGACACACCTGAGAATTCCAATGATATTTCTATTTCTGATGCTGAAACACAATCAGATGATGAACATGAACCTAGTGATAATGTTAATGATAATGTTCATGTTGATGCTCAACCTAGCAAATACAATGATGTAGAGATTGAACTTGTTGTTGATCTTGATAACCCACAATCAAAGAATCAACATTATGATAAGAGAGATTTTGTTGATAGGAAGCACGGTAAAGAAAGAGAACCATGGGTTCAGAAACCCATGCCATTTCCTCCTAAACCATCCAAGTCAAAGGATGATGAGGATTTTGAGCGCTTTGCTCAAATGATTAGACCTATTTTCTTACGTATGCGCTTAACTGATATGCTTAAAGTAAATCCTTCTGCTAAGTATATGAAGGATATCATCACAAATAAAAGAAAGATACCGGAAGCTAAAATTTCCACCATGCTTGCTAATTACACTTTTAAGGGTGGTATACCAAAGAAACTTGGAGATCCCGGCGTACCAACTATACCATGCTCCATTAAAAGAAATTATGTTAGAACTGCTTTATGTGATCTTGGAGCCGGTGTTAGTGTTATGCCTCTCTCTTTATATCGTAGACTTGAATTGAATAAGTTGACACCTACTAAAATATCCTTGCAAATGGCTGATAAATCAACTGCTATACCTGTTGGTATTTGTGAGGATGTGTCTGTTGTGGTTGCAAATGTCACTATCTTAACGGACTTTGTTATTCTCGATATTCCCGAGGAAGATAGTATGTCTATTATCCTAGGTAGACCTTTTCTTAATACTGTAGGAGCTGTTATAGATTGCAACAAAGGCAATGTCACTTTTCATATTAATGGTAATGGGCATACAGTACACTTTCCGAGGAAACAATCTCAAGTTCATAGCATCAATTCTATTGAAAAAGTTCCAACTATCATTTTTGGAGGTTTTGAATTTCCTCTCCGTATTGTCAAGAAAAAGTATGATATTCTTATTGTTGGGGATTTTCTTATCCCCGTTGAGGTGACTTAGTGTTATTCGAAATTTCTCCGGTTCCGTGTTATTCGGAATGATTTTGTTAGCAAGACTTGATCAACCTTGTTAGTGGGTTCATTTTGATGATCACGAGATGGATGACACTAGAAGGCACAACCTTCTGTACCCTCCTTTTACTTTATGTTATTTAGAATAAAGAAAGCAAAAATAGTATTATCTGTCTGTTTTCTAAATTATCCGTGCATTAAAAAATAGTCTGAAAATAAAAGTGCTCCAAATGCCCTGCAAATTTAGCATGATTTTTTATGGAATATTTGAGGATTTTAGGCACTAAAAACACTGCAGGAGGGGCAAGCACCAGGCCATGAGAGAGGAGGGTGCCCCCTGTAGGGCACGCCCCCTGTCTCGTGGGCCCCGGGTGGCTCCCCTCCACTTATGCCAGCACCCACACACTTCATCTTCTACCCAAAAGAAACCCATCCAGCTCAAGCACGAGTTCTAGCTCGTTTTGCTGCGATTTTCGATCTCTTACGTCAATGCTCCATTCACAAAACTGCTCGGGGAGATTGTTGCTTGGTATGTGACTCCTCCATTGGTTCAATTAGTTTTTGTTCTAGTGCTTTATTCATTGCAAATGTTTGCTGCATAGGTGACCATGTTCTTAAGCTTTCTTGTTAAATTTTTGAGGTCCCAAACAATTCCAATGCATGATATAGGCTCTAGGCACTTGTAGGAGTAGTTGCTATCAATCTTGTTTAGTTTTATTCACTTTTATTTTGAAGTTACTTAAATTTCAGAAAAATAAATATGCTTAGAAGAATGAACCAAGGAGGTTCCTCGGCAAAGAAAGGGCCAAGGATTGATATACGTGAACAAGATGTTAATTTGCCAAGGGATGCAAATGTACGGGCTTGTGAGTGGCCATCCAGTGATTTTATGGTCGAAGTAGGCTTCAAGGAGGAATTTGACGCGTATGTGCGTAATGCCGAGCTGGAGGACTTCTTACAAGATAAGTGTCCTCAATATTATCAATTGACTGATTCCTTTGTGCGGAGGTTCGAATATATTTCTTCGCGTAAATCTCCTAGTGTCATGTTTGATATTTATGATACATCTTATACCATGGATTTAGAGGATTTCACAACTGCTTGCAAACTCCCGCAGTGGGGTAATATTAATGATCCTCCCAAATCCGAATTTAGAGATTTTCTTGCTAGTATTACCGTGGGAGAATCTAGGGACGTAGCACAAGCTACCATAGGGAGCATTCATTTTCCTACTATACATTACTTTGCTGTCTTTATTGGTAGATGCATTAACGGTAAGGATGAGGTATGTCACATGTGTGCCCCTGATATTTGTGTCCTCAAGAGTGTTGTGTCAGGTTATAAAGGTTATAACTTGGGGGCAATAGTTGCACGTAGGTTGCAGAATAATAGTAGAAGGGGTGATTTCTTTGGAGGAATTTATGCAACCCGTGTGGCTAATTTTCTTAATATAGCTCCACGAGAGGGGGATATGATTGTACCTCCTGTTTATTTAGATAAAGAAGCTATGTTTGATCATCATTTTCTTGAGAGGAATGAACAATTCCTCCATTATCGACTAATCTATGACAGACGCAATGTCGTCCCTGTTACTCTTCCTGCTCCCTACCTTTTTGATTATCAGGCAAAAGGAAGATATGTTGTCACCAAGGAAGCAGCAACTGAATATGAGAGGGGAATGGAGGCAGCTCGCCAACATGCTGCTGCTCAGGAGGCGGTCGCCTCTGCATCTTAGTACTACCCCAGTTTCACTTATGGATATCAGCCAGGCGGTCACTAGTATTAGACCAACTTAGGACAAAAGCCTAAGCTTGGGGGAGTACGTATTTCGCACCGACTTTACATTCATGTTCACACACTAGTCGTCGGTGCTCATACTCTTTCATTGCATTATCCATGTTAGTTTCAATTTCTTTTTCTAGTTTTCTTCTTGTGTGTTTGATAAACTTCAAGAAAAACCAAAAAAATTAGTTAGTTTAATTTCCATGCTTGTAGTAGTATTAAAAGGAAAACCCAAAATGATATCTAGTTCTTCTTTTACTTGTTGGGAGCTTTCCCGTGTAAATAGTTTTGTTTTCTTTTTCTTTCTTTTGGGGGTCGAGAAGAGCATATTGAAAATGCTTAGTGGCTCTCTTATGCATGATTGTTTATCTAACTTAGAGCCCATATTACTTGTCTCTCTCTTGAGTTGAATGCTTGCAGATTCCAGCTTAGTCCAATGCACGTGCACTCTTATTATTATACACATCGTTCGGTCGTGCGAGTGAAAGGCAATAATGACGATATATGATGGACTTATTGGGATGAGAAAAGCTGGTATGAACTCGACCTCTCTTGTTTTTGTAAATATGATGATTCATCGTTCCTGAGTCAGCTATAATGAAGTAAACATATTTGCAATGACATTTAGAGATTATAGTTTCTTGTGCCATGCTTGATTAGCTATGAGTTATAATGGTTTACCTTGCATGCCAACATGCTATTAGAATGATTATGATGTGGTATGATGGGATGGTATCCTCCTTTAAATGAATTGAGTGACTCGACTTGGCACATGTTCACGCATGTAGTTGAATCAAATCAACATAGCCTTCATGATATTTATGTTCATGGAGGATTATATCCTACTCATGCTTGAACTCGGTGTGAATTAATTTTAATGCATGTTTACAACTATCGTCGCTCTCTCAGTTGGTCGCTTCCCAGTCTTTTGCTAGCCTTCACCTATACTAAGCGGGTGCTTGTGCATCCAAACTCCTTAAACCCCAAAGTTGTTCCATATGAGTCCACCATACCTACCTATATGCGGTATTGTCCTGCCGTTCTGAGTAAATTTGTATGTGCCAAACTCCAAACCTTCAAATGAAATTCTGTTTTGTATGCTTGGGCAGCTCATGTTTCAACTAGGGTTGCCTATATCTTCCATGCTAGGTGGGTTATTCTCAAGAGGAGTGGACTCCGCTCCTCATTCATGAGAAAGGGCCGGTAACCGGGAAGCCCAGTTCTATGATCCAATAAGATCAAAGCAAATCAAAATAATTAAACAAAACTCCCCTAGGGCTGTTGTATGTTGGAGGCACTCGTTATTTCGAGCATGCCATGGATTGATGCTTATTGGTGGTTGAGGGAGTATAAACCTTTACCATTCTGTTTGGGAACTGCCTATAATGCATTTAGTATGGAAGATACAGCCATCTCTTAGTTGTTGTGTTGACAGCGAAAGTATGCTGCTCAAAATGTTATTCAATCTCTATTTTAAAATCGAGCTCTAGCACCTCTACAAATCCCTGCTTCCCTCTGCGAAGGGCCTATCTATTTACTTT
Organism: Triticum dicoccoides; assembly: GCF_002162155.2. NCBI lineage: Eukaryota > Viridiplantae > Streptophyta > Magnoliopsida > Poales > Poaceae > Triticum > Triticum dicoccoides. The sequence continues at coordinate 100,649,551 of NC_041385.1, forward strand.
TATGTTGAGTTATCATCCTTCTTATTAAAAGCACGTGCTGGAGAGCACATTGTCATTTGCATTCATTATTATTGGTTTATATTGGGTATGACTTGACTGGATCTCTTTTACCATGAATTACAATGTTTAGTCAGTCCTTGATCTTTAAAGGTGCTATGCATTTATGTTTTGCGGTCTCAGAAAGGTCTAGCGAGATACCATTTTGTTATATCATGTTATGTTTATTTTGAGAAAGTGTTGTCATCCGACTTTTATTATTATGGTTCGCTAGCTGATTATGCTATTGATATGAGTAATTGTGAGACCTATGTGTCATTGTGAGTATGGTTAGTTCATAATATTTGCGGAAACTTGAATGCTGGCTTTTCATGTTTACAACAACAAGAGCAAATTGAATTTCTTGAGGACAAGCAAAGGTTTAAGCATGAGGGGGTTGATATGTCTACAACGTATCTACTTTTCCAAACACTTTTGCCCTTATTTTGGACTCTAACTTGCATGATTTGAATGAAACTAACCCGGACTGACGCTGTTTTCAGCAGAACTGCCATGATGTTGTTTTATGTGTAGAAAAGAAAAGTTCTCGGAATGTCCTGGAAATCCACGGAGGCACTTTTTGGAACTAATAAGAATTTTTGGCGAAAGAATTAATGCCAGGGGGGCCACGGCATGTCCACGAAATAGGGGGGCGCCCCCCTCCTAGGGCGCGGCCTCCTATCTCGTGGGCCCCTGGACCTCCTCCGACCTCAACTCCAACTCCATATATTCCGTCTCGGGGAAAAAATCAAAAAGAAAGTTTCATCGTGTTTTACGACACGGAGCCGCCTCCAAGCCCTAATCTCTCTCGGGAGGGCTGATCTGGAGTCCGTTCAGGGCTCCGGAGAGGGGGATTCGTCGCCGTCGTCATCATCAACCATCCTCCATAACCAATTTCATGATGCTCACCGCCGTGTGTGAGTAATTCCATCGTAGGCTTGCTGGACGGTGATGGGTTGGATGAGATTTACCGTGTAATCAAGTTAGTTTTGTTAGGGTTTGATCCCTAGTATCCACTATGTTCTGAGATTGATGTTGCTATGACGTTGCTATGCTTAATGCTTGTCACTAGGGCCCGAGTGCCATGATTTCAGATCTGAACTTATTATGTTTTCATGAATATATTTGTGTTCTTGATCCTATCTTGCAAGTCTATATTCACCTGTTATGTGTTATGATCCGACAACCCCCGTAGTTTGAGGAGTTCATGTATTCACCATGTGCTAATGCTTTGTTCCAGTTCTCTATTCAAAGAAGGCCTTAATATCCCTTAGTTTCCGCTAGGACCCCGCTTCCACGGGAGGGTAGGACAAAAGACGTCATACAAGTTCTTTTCCATAGGCAGTTATGACTATTTACGGAATACATGCCTACATTACATTGATGAATTGGAGCTAGTTCTATATCACCCTATGTTATAACTATTGCATGAGGAATCGCATCCAGCATAATTATCCATCACTGATCCATTGCCTACGAGCTTTTCACATATTGTTCTTCGCTTATTTACTTTTCCGTTGCTACTTTTACAACTACTACAAAAACCCAAAAACATTTATCTTTACTTGCTACCATTACCTTTATTATCATACCACTTTTGCTACTAAACACTTTGCTACAGATACTAAGTTATCCAGGTGTGGTTGAATTGACAACTCAACTGCTAATACTCAAGAATATTCTTTGGCTCCCCTTGTGTCGAATCAATAAATTTGGGTTGAATACTCTACCCTCGAAAGCTGTTGCGATCCCCTATACTTGTGGGTTATCAGTGGGGCTGAAATTGCTCCAGGAAAATGCAGTTGATGGATCCGGAGAAGAGACTTGTCGAGGGTGATAGCACTTGTTCGGATGGCGTTGGGCCAACAACTTGAGATGCGAACTTACGAGCCTCACGGTAAGCTTCCTTGACGACTCGTACCACATTATTATCCATGGCTCTAAACTCGACAAGAAGCATTGAAATCAACATCCCCTGGGTAGTGATGTATTGCACCAGGCGAGCGATTGCAGGATCATCTCCTTGGCTAACGGAAGAAGGCTACATTACTCCGTTTGACACAGTGGGGAAAAGCAGAACTGCCGCCTTGTTGCTACATGTGGGAAGTTGGTTCGGAGGTGTAGGATAGCGTCCACAGCAGCGGCTTGAATGGATAAACCAGGGGTAGGCATGGCTCTACCCTGTAAAACCAAAGGGTGGACATCTGCTGCAGGGCCTAGGCTGATGTGCACTCTTGCCACAAAGCAATGAAGGTGAGGGACGGGTGTCGATTGGAACACCAGGTAATCGGGGCTAGTATTACCGCCAAATGCTTGGGTAAGCATCTCGGCAAGAAGGGGTGGAAAGCCAGGTTGGTTGATGGCATAGGTGCGAGTGTAATACGTGGGAGTTTGGAGCTGCTAGCCATGGCAGGGGAGCTACTAGCTAAGCTTCTCTGCAGGTACATGGCGGACTGAGGAGCGAGCGACATGGCTAGCGGAAATGGCATTTATAGGAAGCTACGCGGGAAAGGCCCGCATGGCGTGGCCCCTTTCCCTTAATGGTGAAGGGAAAGCGGTGCGGCCGACCAGAAAGGATAGGGTTGCTGCACCTTCCACGGATAACTAGGCAGGGATAGCGGGGTGAGGACGTGTCGGTCCCAACTGCGCCCCTTGTTGATTAACAATGGCCATGCCAGATGCCAGGGTTGGGTCAAATCCCTTAGGGTCATTATGGGTTGATGGTAGCGGTGATCTAATGCTAGGATAATCTATGCCAGGCTGGCTGCTCTGATACCAAGCCCTATGGCACCCCGATCAGCATGGAACAGGGGGCCTTCACACGTCAGCCCATGATAACACCTGACGCACGACAGGTCCATGATACAGCATTCCAGGTACAAGAATATTCATCAAATAGATGTCTATATGATTACATCAGTGATGAATTTAATCTTGTGGCATAGCCCTAATGCTATTTACATGGTAGCGGAAGTCTATTTAAATGGCGGCGGAAGTGTTGGCAGCATATCACTCTGGTTGGGCTCCACAACTCATAGGACTGGCAAGATTATGGCCTAGCACGACAGAACAAGTGAACGACCTACAAATCTGGCATGACACGCCAGGTCAGTACATTGAATATACTTGCAAGACAACCAAATACATAGCATCCAAACAAACAGATGACAAAGAAGGAACCAGGCGTATGCAACAACTATCTCATATTAGAAACTAAGCATGGCATGATATCAACCAAAGACATAAATCAAACTAACATCATGGCATCCACTAGCATGGCAACCACATGGCATAGCAAATTTATCTCTAACATGGCAACAACAAAACATAGCATATCATCTCAATCATATCAATCAAAGCATGGCATGGCATCATGAAACTATTCTGAAAATAAGCTACCGGTCATATCCAATGCAAACACAACATGTTGTCTTCATGCAATCATCCCATGCAAATAAAAACTTACTACTCATGCAATGCAACCAAACTTGTGCATCGAGTCCCTCGGACTCTCTTACCAATGGTGATCTACTAATTTCTTGATCACAAACAGAGACCAACTCGTGATCCTTACGGCGATCACAACCCGACCAACAAATGCCTCGTGATCCTGACGGTGATCACAACCACATTAATCAGCTTAATTATTTAAGGTTTATCCTCCATTTCAACCAAGACACGATAGTGTATCCTACTATGAACTTCTGCCCATGACCGAGGACGCGGCTATCGATAGTTTAAATACACTCTGCAGAGGTAGCGCACTGTACCCACACCACAGAACCCATGGGCTCGTCGTCCCATTCGGGTGGACCAACGACGTTCCGACAAAACCGATCTACTGCCATGACACTCTCCCGGCCACTCTGACTCACTCCCCTCTGGGCTAAGTCATGGGTGGCCCTGTGTCTACTTCAAGACAACTCAAACCACCGTCGTGGCAAAATATAAACGATCCCCCACGGGGACAACAGCGCGCAAAATCCAACTACTCGCACACAAGGCTTATGTCCGCCTACCTGATCAGGGTAACGCGTGCCCATAACCTTCCCTCGTTGGAGGCACCGGCGAGAGGCACGACAATAGACCGCATTAGGGCCGTCCCATACCGGCAAATGTGGTTGCACTGGAAAAGTTCGATTTGGCAGCACTATGACTAGATCCCATCGATGATGGAGGAGGCTTGTTATCATTAAGTCATTTTATTACCTTCTCCATCATCAATCATCATGCAAGCATTTTAACATGAATGCAACCATGACCATACATCATACAAATGCTTTAATAACATATCGAACTTCTCAAGTGAACAACTACAGGAACATAACAGTACCAAGTTCTAACTTGTCCATGGTGTATCATAGCATTTTATAACGATGACATTAAAATAAAGTATAGTAGTGACATGGCATTATGAATATCAACATTGTAACTAGCATGGCTAGAGATAGCATAAAAGCACAGGCATGCATGGTAAGCAGAACAGAATAACTGCAGATAAACACAATAAGCAACAACTGCATCTACACACGCACAAGGTGCAAGCAATGTCAACATGCAAGTTAGGAGCTCATGATAAGAGGTTGGCTTGCCTGTGGGCGACAAATACTCCGGGAAAAAGTGAGAAACGACCGCAAAAAAATTTGCCGGAAACAGTTCCCTCTCGGAGGGGGCTGTTTACAGACAAGGGCAAATTGGTCATTTTCATAGTGTCAAACCATAGTGAAAATGGCGGGTACAGAACGGGCTCGACGAAACAAAAACATGGGTGTTGGATTTACCTCAATTCGAGTTACGGTTGTCAAGATACGAAGGGTTGTAGTTCAGGGACCTATCGGTGAAAATATTTCAGCAAACAGGCCAGTGGAGGAAAAAAACTGATTGCGCATTTCGGAGATTACGCCTTCGGTCAGGGAAAAAGGCTCACGGCAGGGGCGCTTCCACTTGAATGACGTGGTGACGACCGGGTCAAAGCGGCAGCAGCGTGGCCGGGCGCCTGGGCCGCCGACAGGTCGGGCCGCGGGGCCCGCCTGGCCAGGTCAACGCTCGTGGCTGGCTCCTTATTCTCCCGACGTACGTGACCGAGGGATGACGCCCGCCCCGACGGAGCTCGCCGGCGCGTCCGGCCACAGCAGCGGACGGGCGACCTACCGAAATGCTCGGGAAGACAAGGGGCACCTCGGGGTGGTGCTAGCTTCCGCCGAGGAACACCAGGGAGGGAGCTGCACGACCCATGGTGGAGATGAGCTTCGGCCTCCGGCGAGGATAGAGCTATGGTTGGGGAACGGAGAGGCTGAGGCCATGGGGAGGCTGGCCGGACCCTGGGGAAGGTGCAGGTGCAGGAGGAACGGCGAGGGGATGCCCTGGTCGCGGGAACCAGAGAAGAGCGAGGCGGCGGGCATGGCGATGGGGAGGGGCCAGAGAAGCTCCGGGCGAGGGGGAGAGCTGCGGGAGGCTTGGGGACTATAAGGGAGGCTCGGAAGGGCTACTAATAGCGGGGGGGAGAGCACGAGGGGGAGGGGGCGAGGTGGCACGCGGCGGGCGACGTGTCCGCGCATCAGCGACAGTGCAGCGTCGGCAGGCGCGGCCAAGGATCACGGGCAACGGCAGGAAGGCAACAAGGAGGGAGAGGACGAGCGCCAGAGGCTCACGGAGACGAGGGGCACTCCGGACGAGAGGGAGAAGATACAAGAAGATAGGAAGAAGATGATGGCCACAGGCGCACTGTTCGATCTTTGGCAAGGCTTGTCTGAGAAGAAAACGGAGGGGGAGCGTGGTCCAGGCAAACGGTGATGACGATGCGGAGCTACTGGACATGCGAGGACGATCCAAAACCAGCTGGAGCAGCGATGCCGGGGCCAACAGTGGCTAGACCACCGTTTTGGCTGTCTTCCTTCATGGTCACCACTGGCATGGCGTGCGCTGGTGAATTTACTGAGGTTAAATCATGTCTACCACGTAGTCCTTCCAGAGTGAAGTATTACTACCGTAAAGATTTGGACAGAGACAAAGGGAGATGAGTAAACCATGCTTCACAAGTTTGCTGTTGCAAACTTGGCAACATGTTGGAGATAAAACCAGAGAGGGTAAATGGTATAGTTGACGTCTAGGAGACTTAGGGTAGCAAGGACTACGGTCCTGGGGGTTTTGAGGGCATTAGGACAATTATTTAGCACAGTTGCTTAACAACTGCTAAAATATGTCCAGAAATCAAATGATGATGAAGCACTCCCTAGGGGTGTTGGATTGAGATATAACTTGGCAAATCTTCATGATTTGGCCATAGGTAGATTCTGTAAAAAGATCACACCAAAAGGAATTACCAAATTGGTACTTGCTTCACAAGCATCACTTTTGGCAAGAAACTTGGGAAAATTCTAGGAAAATATTGGCTACGCGAAATTAGCCAAACTCTTGGGCAGGTGGGTTATATGTATGGGAGAAGGCTTGGAATTATTTTCAGCCACAATGGAGCAAGATAAAATATACTTTCTTCACAAACTGAAATTTTGACAGAAAACAAGAATTACTCCTGTGCTCACATAACTCAATGAAATGAGCTGAATTTGGGTGAAGGCTAGTGATTTGGGATACTTGAGAGTATGGCAAAGTTTCATCACATTTGGAAACTCTATGAAGGTACTTCCTTCACAAAGTGACAATCTGGTCAGAAACTTTGAAAAATTGCACAGGAAGCTAGGATGATTAGATTGATCTCATATTTGGTATACATGGGTTATTTATCAATATTAAACACCCTGCCAAATTTAAGATCAAATGGAATTAGGAATAAAGCACTTCCTTTGCAAAATTTCAGAGAAGGCAGAAACTTGCATTGGCTCATGTGCCCAATTTTTGATCTGTGGAACATGAGATGATGATGGAACTAGTGATTATATAGCAAGGACAAGCTCCACAATTTATGTGAGAATTTTCACGGCTATAAAAATAATAGTTCCTTTAGAAAATCGCAGAAATGCAATATTGGTATTAAATAGGAAAAGGCAATTTTCCTTATTTAAATATGGCCAATATGATTACCAGAGCTTGGATTAGGCATAAATATCAACTCCACCAATTCACATGAATTTAGGAGATGGCTAGATATGCCTTTGGATTTTATTCCTCAAAAAGGCAAGAAAAGGAATAAATCACAATTCAAAAATATTGCATGGGACTTGGCAATATTTTTGCATATCCAAGGTTTAGAAGGATAGAAGGGTCTCTATGAACAGATGGGGTGATCAACAGATCAAGGAATATGATGGCTCCTTTGTAATCACAAAGGCCACATTCAAATCCCAAAAATGTGGAATTAGGGTTTGCGAGGGTTTAAGATGATTCAACTGAGGTCTTGCCCACTGAAAAAATACATGAGCAAGTTTGGAAAGGTTGGAAATGACCAGAATTCTCAGGGTCATCTGCAAAACTCAGGAGAAAGATTTGAAAAATGAGTGCCAGGAACGAATAACAGCACAAAAATTGATAACCCAATTTTGGGGCTGTTACAAACCTTACCCCCTTAAAAGAATATCGTTCTCAAGATTCCTAGGGTTACAGCACAAGGAAAAGATAACCACCCATCAAGGTGAAACTTCTCTCCTATAAGTAAACAGTAATCACAACGTAGCTCAATTTTTTTTGTAATTTTCCCAAATTACGATGACAAGTGTAGTGTTCAAAACTGCATCTACGCACTGCATCACCAGCATTGTTTTTATGCTTTACTACTATAGTAGCCTAGGCTAGTCATAGTGGAAAGTAACTTAGACTACTTGAGTAACTCTATGGTTACCCTAAGAGCAAGTACTACCTCCGTCCTGGTTTACTCTTCCAATTTTGTAGTATCAAAATTTGACCATAGATTTAACTGACAAAATGTTAATGCATGTCACTAAGAACTACATCGTTGGATTCATATTTGAACATAATTTCAAATGGTGTAATTTTTGGTGACATGCATTGGCATTTTTTTAGGTAAATCTATGGTCAAATTTTTATACTAAATATGAGGTAGTATTCCCTCCATTCCAAAATTCTTGTCTTACATTTTTTTATATACGGATGTATCTAACACTAAAATGTAACTAGATACATCCATATTTAGACAAATTTAAGACAAGAATTTCGGGACGGAGGGATTACAAAAGTGGGCTATGTAGGCCAAAACATGTGCCAAATTTACTTATGATGCATTTGGCATCGATGCCCCTCCATTGCTCACCTGGTGCCCCAATCTGGATCACCTACTTTGCTCCGGTGCCAAATTAACTCACGCAATGAAAAAACACTGTGTGTGAGAGAGAGAGGACTGAGGCCATAAAAAACACTTGTTTGGGAGAGTGAGAGGCTAGTGTAGTTGGTTTGCTTGGTTTGTTTATACATGTGGGTCTGTGTGCATAGCGGTGCCAACTCTCTCACATCGCGAGAGCGGTGCCAAAATCTTTTGATTTGACATCTATGTGTATTATGTGGCATACTTTTGCGAAATATGGAATCGGCCACATAGTGGAAGGCAAAAAATGCCCAAGCTCTTCATGTGCTCCTAGTTAAATGAGAGGAAACAGAAAGAGAGAGAGAGAGAGAGAGAGAGAGAGAGAGAGAGAAAATATCACTAGCCAGCCAACCCTATCGTATGAGCGAATGATATTGGTACCTCTTGATGACATGAGAATCTTATACAGTCAGCTGCTCTAATATGTTCTCTTCTTTTGCAGATAAAAAAAGACCCGAAAGTGAAAAATGTGCTGCACTATAACAATCTCATCGAATGCCTAGATCTCCATCTTACAGAAATCTATTTGATTAACTACCGAGGCAGGTCAGCTGAGATTAAATTGGCCAGGTTCTTTGTTCTGGAGGCAAGTGTGCTCAAGGTAATGAGGTTTGGCGTTCTCTGGCGCAACAATGAATGGCGTGCTGATCACTGCAAGCGTCTAAGCCTAAATGACAAAGTCTCTGCAGAAGATGAATTTGTTTTTGAAACATCAAGTGTCCAGAGACTCAAAACTTATTTGCCCATTAGTGACTTGTCAGGGAGGTGGATTTTAGTTTGTACGATAATGCTGCGTCCACCTAAAGTAATGAAAGTTCTTACGTAAACTTCCTAGTAATTCCCTCTTCGTAGGTGCAGCATTACTCCTAACATTTGTAATATCAGTTTGAAACTTGTAATATTGCAGTGTCCTATTCGTGCGTTTTCAAAATCATGCGAGTCAAACAGGTCCTGAGTTGGTGATGATGTTGTGCCTCCCATCTTTCACCAATAGCCGTCGGATCTAGATCTGACGCATACAATCCAAGCTTCTCCATTTTTGCAAAAAGATGCCCGCACTTGTTCCCTATTTACAAACAACTCCTTGTCTCTCACAATCAGACTTATCTCCTCCCCAGCACATATAGAAGGGCGTGGAAAAATCTGGCGCGATGGCCGCTGCCGGCGCCGTCCACCCCCAATCTTGGTGTTCCGTGCAATGCACGGGCATCTACGCACGGGAAATTATGCCGAACAGGGCTAGTTGTAAGCAGGCTAGCTCTATAGCCATGATGATAGTTACTGTAGTAGTGAGGCTGACTATGGTATGCTGAACACGGTGCCTATACTCAGGTGTCATCTCCGGCGCAGGCTTTTGTCACTTCACTGTGAGGAGCAGCACATAATAATTTAACCAACGGGCAGTACAGTGCTAGTACTCCTACTACTACATTGGTAGTAGTACTACTACTAGTACTAGTAGCACCACCGTCCGGATTTAGGAGTACTACCACGTCCATCTGGATTTTAGTATTTGACTAGCAATATCTAGTAATGCATGTCACAAAAAATGTACTACTCCCTCTGTAAATAAATACAGGGTGTTTTATTCCTATCGGCGAGAGAACTTAATGTATTTTTGCTAACTAGAGTACTAATAGGATTACATGCAATGAACTAAACACTGCACGTCATGTTTGGTAGTCTCAAGTCATTGAAAGCATGCACGACCCACATCTCTCATTGGTTGATATGTCACGAAATAAGAAACAAGGAGGGAGTTAATGCACCGAGCCTAAGTGTTTTGGGATTATTTGGTTTTCGTAAGATGACTTACACAACATTTTTGTTCACATGCATTAACATTTTATTAGTTAAATCAAAGGTCAAAACTTGGTGCAAAATGCAAAGGGGACCAATAAACCAGTAAACATCAAACTTCTCTTGTTTGGCCCCAACTAGAGGTCCGTGACTATTCTGCAGTATAGGGCCGAGGAGTAGTAGAATCCTACGCACCTACGCATGCTAACCAAGGGCAAGAGTGATCACTCGAATCGCAAGATCAGTTGACTAGGAGCTAAGATAGACCCATGGAGGCGATGAGCGCGAGCATCAGCCGGCTGTGCCAGATGGTCCATGACGCCGGCCTGCGGCCCGACACCGAGGAATGTCTCCAGGTAATATTGCTTGAGACCGCCAGGGCTAGGGGCCGCTTGGACGACAGCTTTGTCTCCTTGTTCGACGAGGTCCTCGTCGGTTTCCTCGACAAATTCACTGTCGTCAAGAAGCTCGCGGACGACTTTGACGTATGCCTCCAGCCAACGCGCCCAGGCTCTGCGCCCGCCACCCTCAATGGCCACTATGGTGACAATCTCTTCGACGCATTGGTGGCCCTGCGACTGCCCGCCGTCACGCCGAAGAATGTCCACCTCGTGGTCGCGCTCGCCACGCAGTACTTGGTGCAGCAAGACACCATCGACATAATCACCCACGTCTACCTTGCAAATTTTCCACAAGGACTACTACATGCAAGAGGAGGATGATAGGAAGCTGGCCTTCTTGGACCGCAGGGCAACCTTGGACGCCATTGTTTAGAAGCATGTTGAGCTCGCCACCAACGCCGCTGCTCCTCACACGTCGGTTGGTGACCCGGCGCACTAGGGCGTGAGGATGTCGCTGATGGATCCGTATGTATTTTTATCTTTCCGTCAAATCCATGTAGTAGTATATGATACTACTAGTAATTATCTTACCTTTCGCATCAACTTCATAATTTTCGTACGTACTCCATGCATGAACGGCGCCGGAACCAAACTTCTCATTACTCTAGGCAAAATCGTTATTTTCTATCTATCGGTCGTGCCATGGAGCAGAACCAAATTTTACAAGTTACGAGTTCAAAAGGAAAAGCCTGCCGTGTTCGCGTCGCACCCCCACACAGTTGGTCCGGCACGCCACTCAAGCGGGAATGCATGCGGTGTTGCATTTTCACATACAAGTGGGACCGCAGTTGAGCAAACAGACTATCCGCAAACCCACACCCCGCCCACAGCGCGATGGCTGAGAAAGCAGGAGGGAGAAGAGATGGTTGTAGCATGGTCTCCAAGAATATTGGTGTCAGATGGGACTCGTGTGGCTGGCGTGTGCCGTACTGCTAGACCTGAATGCTAGTTATGGCCCATGACACCCCACTATGTCGAGCCTATATCGAGGTGCGTAGAACAAATTTCCTAGAGTCCATGCTCAGCCCTCCTCTATCTCTCTTCTCAGCCAGCCAGCGGACGCGCGGAGCCCGTCGTCTGTTTGCTCACATGCGGTCCCACATGTCAGTGAAAACGCAAGAGGACCCACTGAACCTGCACATCTTTCACCTCGACGTGCTGGTGATGAAAACAAAGCCAATAAAGATCTTCGGTGGCCGCTTTTGGAGTTACTCAAGAGTAGTAAGATTCTATTTACAGTTTAACCCAAGATGCACATCACGTGGCTTCAACTACCACTCTATTTTCTTGCATGACACGACCTGGATGCTGGATGTCCCACGTGTCGGCAAAAGGAGGAAGAACCCGACCAAATCTTCGGTTCTGCTCTCGGATTAGACTAGTTGTGCTAACTTAAAAAATTTATTGTGTACTCCCTCCGTTCCAAAATACTTGACTTCCATTTGTCCAAAAATGGATGTACCTATATAGTAATACATCTCTAGAGACATATATATTTTGACAAATAGAAGGCATGTATTGTGCAACGGAGGGAGTAGAATGGATGCACACCTTGGTATTGGGAAGAAGAGTACATCCATATATTGATACATCGCAATTTAGTAGATGTTCTAGCACTTTTAGCTAGCATAGAGGCTAGAGATGAGACTAGTGCACTTGTTGATACTCCTACTAGAATAGAGGCTAGACATGAGACTAGATGCGAGGAAGCAACGTCTACTTCTTTACACTCGAGGAAGAAAGAACCACACAAGATCGAGCCTCCACAGATCAACAATTAATGCATCGAGAAGGCACTAATCCAACTTACAGGAGCAGTTATGGAAGCTGGATATCTTCTAGAGTACTCCCTCCGTCCGAAAATACCTGTCGAAGAAATGCATAAAAATGAATGTATCTAGAACTAAAATCCATCTACATACATCCATTCCTCCGACGAGTATTTTCGGACGAAGGGAGTAGTAAAATGTATTCTTGTGGTTCTTGTTTTCTTTGGTCTTGCTTTTCTAGTCAAAATTATCATTGGAGTTCGTGCAAAACGGAGGTCCGTTTGGGGTCGTGTGTTGAAGTTGGCCTTACAAGTGGGACCGTCGTTGAGGAAACCGACTATCGGAAAACCCCCACCTCGCCTGCCGCGTGATGGCTGAAGTTAGAGAAACGACGAGGTTGAAGAGATTGCTCTAGTACGGACTCCAAGAAATAATATGGTGTCAGATGGATGTCGTGGTGGTGGCATGTGCCGTACTCCTGGACGTGAATGCTTGTTCTGGCCCATGCCACCCTACTACTCCTACTACTTACTATATAGTACTAGTATCGAGGATTCGAGGTGCTGGTTACGTACAGCGAACACATATTAACATATGGCTACAGCAAAAACACCCACCCGACGCGCGAAGCATGTGAAGCTAGTACAAATAGTGTACTACTATTTTTGATTGGCCTCATCCGATAACCTATTGCAATGCACGTACAAATATGTATTTGGAAAATATTTTTTTGCCTCGTCGCACCACTCACTCAGAGAAGTGACTCAAAAGCCATTCATAAATTTAGTAAGTTTATCACAGGCATATCATTTTATTACGTACAACAGGTCATCAACCCACATTAACAACGAGGATACATTATAAATACTAAAGTTTTCACCACACAACAAATAACAAGCAATGAAATGAACTTCAACTTAACCATTCCTCGGAGTTGGAAATGCTTGCTTTGAACCACAAGTGATTCTCTGGGACGGGCCATCCATTGTTGATCTGGAGACCAACGCGGGACTAATAATCCAGGCTGAAGCAGCCTACTATATCAGTACCAGGGTAGGGAACCACCCAAATGTCCGAGGTATAGACACAGTTCCTTCTCATAAATGGTAGTAACATTGTGTTAACAACACTTGGATCGCCTTTCACCATCATTGGATATTTTTGTCCAAGGAAGAGCGAGTTTTCTCCAAGACTAGCAATTCTGTACCAGGGAGAAGGAGTTGGCGCTAGCACACTAGTATCCATCCCGAATACCATGCAACGGGTGTTGGAATAGGTCCGGAGAGTGCGACCATGGGAGACTACACCTGCTTCCTTAGTAGTAACATCATTAGTGGGATGTATACACACAAGAAGAGGTGATCCATCGGAATTAGTTGCCAGGCGCTGCTTGTCCTCATGCTCGTGATCATCACCATCGTCATCTCCCCCATGGTTATAAATTTTTTCAAGTATAGGTGGTGGAATATTCACAGGACCTTGGAAACACAAGAAGAAGGTTAATTAGTAAAGGAAACTTGCTAACCCGCATGCATGTGGATGAAACAATTATAATTATGGTGGAAGACAAACGTACCGAAATCATAAGCATTCCATGCAAAAACAGTGCCACGAGTGGTGGCAGCAAACACAAGGCCCTCGTATTGAATTGCATCACAGTACTCATCCGTGTATAGAAACTGATTTTTGAGCAATATCCATCCAGTCAAACCACGAAGGACGGCAACAAGCTTGTCGAAGATAGCAACAACTTCATAGTTGTTGTAATTCCAAGAGCGGGTGGGAACTTGACAAATTGCTATCTTCCATAGAAGACAGACACCATGATCGTACTTGAATGTGCGTACAATACCAGTGTGCTCAACCTCTGGGCAGTATGCTGAGATTTTTGAAGTGGAACCCGGTCACGAGTGTACACATTCACAAGTTCACACTCGCAATTGGACCCAATGTAAACAACCCAATCTCCATTTGCGCCTACCCAAGCCTTACCCTCAAGCGATGGCATCTTAACATCATACGTATCATTATCAAGCGGCATCAACTTGCACAAGGCGAGGCCTCCGTCGTCCCCGCGCCAGTCATTAGGGTCACGGCAAAGAAGATAGGGGAGATCAAACCTCTACTTGACTCTTGGGTTCCTTGTAATTATGTTATTAGTTGAGTCGATAATGGGCTTGAACGAACCTGGCATGCTAGCCGAGGTGATGACGTCGCACCGATCAATGAGTTCCCCCACCACGTCATCTTTCAGATCGGGGCAAGAATAACGGGGTCGTTTTCAGACTGTTCCCTCCATGGAGAGGACGATCGAACAATGGCAGAAGGAAGGGTGAAGGGCTAAAGGACAATGGAGGAGGGAGTGGAAGAGCGTGCGACAGCAGTTCCAAATCAAGAGGGAAAGGCGAAGAGTCAGTGGACGGTGGCCAGTTTGCCACGGTTCACAAAGAGGCGCCCCATCCTACACGTCCGTTCGGAAATACTACTAGTAGAAAAGGACTCGCTGTCGTCTCACTGATATGTTGGAACGGGACCACATGTCAACGAAACATGGCGTGTAATTTCTCGTGCAAAATGCGATCTGGCCGCGTTAGCCTAAGGTGCCGCATTAGTTATCGACCTTTATTTTTTTAATGGCGTGTCGTTCAGTTTTGAAGCACGACTAACTGGTACTGTACACAGAGAAAATATAAACTACTCTACCACTACTCCACCTCCAGTACTAGTAGTATAAAAAAGATATATAGGTTGGAGCTTCAACGCTTTCTTTCTAAGGGCTGCCCACTTGCTTCTCACACTACCACCCTCTCTCCAGATCTAAAAAAGATGGCCTCTCTCTCCCTCCTCGCCGGTGGTCGCAGATCCGCCAGGGAAGAAACAGACATGCAACGTTGACGCACTCGTCCTCGGCGAGCGAGGTCACGCACTGACGACAAGGCCGTCCTCTCAGACCTACTGCCAGCGCGGGATGGCCTCCGTCCCCAAGCTCGTTGCCGTAGTGTGTGCGGAGGACGACGACCACGAGCGAAGCCACTTCCCGCCGACCCTTAGGTATGCTACCTCTTTTCGAACCATACCCTTGTTCTATTGCCCCATGTGCCATGTCGTTGCATGTGGATCTTTTTCCACTCCACCATCTTCCCAATTTGTTATCCTTTGCTCTGCTGGCCATGCAGACGAAAACCATAACTTACACTATTAAAGGAAACACTACTTCATGCAGACTAATCCATGTCTGGGTTGAATAAGGAAAGGAAGGGAGACTGTACTGTCCAAGAGAGTAGGCATCGAACCCACATCTAGGTTGAAAAGGGGAAAATTAGTAGCTAAGGAATGAGTCTCATGTCTCTTGGTTGAAGAAGGGCAGAAAGGCATGACAACGCAATAGAGAATGACCAGGTCGATCGGTTTGTTGTCCTCACATAGGAAAAAAGGTGGCAAAAGAGAACAAAAATGGGACGTAATCCACATATGCTGCCTGGATATTTGTTGCTCTGGGCAACCATACCTCCCTCACCACTCTGCGTCCGTGGAGGTACATCGTACTGGTGCGCCCACTTTCCGAATGGGCCTCCCATGCTCTTATTGCCACTTTTTTTGCTGTTAGTATAACGCCAGCAGGCAAGTCAAGCAATGCTACTGCAAAAGTGATGCCACATTTAACTAATGCCGCTCTGAGTCTAATGCCACCGATAAATTTAAGCAATGACATTTAATGTCATTGGATTATTTAAGGGTTAGCTGTTGATTGTGGTTGTATTAAAGATTTTTCAGCAAAGGCATTCTAATGCTGTTGCACAGCTAGTATACCAACGATGAAACTTGGTACTACCTTCAGATTTTTGCACTATTAATGCTTATAGATTACATACCTCACTTTCATGAGATAAGTTAATTTGTTTGTACAGTGTCACCAAAATGCCAAGGCGCTGATGTCATTTTATTTTGGTTAAACTGCACAAAAAATTATAAAGACAAGAGGAAAGGTCAAGAGTGGGCACCTCCTCCTCCGGCTGTTCTCTTGATTCGTTCGATCAAGTTTTTATATTTTATCGATTATCAAGATTGGGATAGTAATTTTTAAGGCCCCCCCGAGTTCGAAATGATATTTACCTTGGAGGTACATGGTTTGCAATTTTTTTATACTTTCATTAGTTAATAATGCTATTTACCTTCAGATTTTTGTATTTGGTTTAATGCTCATGCACAGCTAGTATACCAATGCTGAAACTTGTTACCTTTACATTTTGTATTGTTAATTCTTATAGAAATCTTCCAGTGCTAGAGTTTATTGAAATCTGTTCAGTAAAACCATTGTACTATATCCTGTAATAAACTAACTACTCTACTATTGCACTAGCCACTGGATGAGTGTATATTTGTAGTATTTGAATGGTGTTGCATTAGCGTATGGACATAAATAAAGTGTGGCAAGCTTTCCCAGATATGTGCTCAAGAAAACTACTACCTGTTTTTCTAAATACTAGACGTTTGGGCACTTTAAATTGAACCGCGAAAATGTCTTATATTAAGGAACAGAGGGTGTAGAGTTCACTCAAATTATCCGTGTAAAGCTAGTCACACCTTTGTTAAAATTAATGTTCATTATGTTATCGGAGGAGGTCTGTATGTTTGTCTCTAATGCCTGTCGACTATATACCTGACATCATGCTGTAACGTTAAGTCATTTCCTTTTGTACGGTTTCACTGAATTGTTAAGGCGTTGATGTCATTTTATTTTAGTTGAACTGCACAAAATATGCTTAAAAGAAGAGGAATGGTCAGGAATGGCTCAATTTTTCAGAAAAAACTATGTATGCCTTCCTGTCATCAGCCGCTTATGATTTATTTATTCCTTCAAACAGGTTGTTATAAACAGTGTTGCTACCTTTTCCCATTAAGAAATTGGAATGTTTATATTTGTGAGTCTATGCTTCAACTAGTGCCACTTTTATAGTAATCACACTTTCAATATCTATGCAAACAGGGATGCTCGATTTTAGTGGAACTGCACAAAAAGTCCAACTAGTTCAACATTAGGAGCATGTTTTTTCCAAACCTTTATATCCAATTGGTGGCACTATGAGCTGTTCATTACGAAGGTACATGGTTTGCTACTATCTTGCTACTCTTTTTGTACTGTCATTAGATCGTAATCTGGTGGTTTGCATGTGAATTTATTGGCAGGGTGGACCTACATTGGAGGTGCAGAACATGATTCAATGATCGGATGCTCAATTTCGGTTGTATCGATTTCACCTCTTCCATCACTGCGAACATGGATATCCTTGATCTGATAAAGAATAGGCGCTATATTTCTGCTCTTAACCAGCAAATCAATTCAGTATGAAATTGTCCAGGGCAAAACATAACTCTATCAGATTGTCCAGTGCAGAACATGACAGATGCTAAGCGGAAGAGACATGTTTAAACCAAAAATACATGGTGTGGTATATGTCTACTAGCTGCTTGATATTTGTGCAGACAGAGATGTCTGCCCGTTGCTATTTGGCAAACAAACAAAGTGTCTGCAATTTTGGTTGAACTGCACAAGAGAATAGTATAGTCATTGCATGCAGTGCCATTTCAAAATAGACATAGAAAGATTGGATAGTCACTTCATGGACTGCAGAAAAGTAGTACTATACTATTTATTGGCCAACACTAGGTGCTTCATGTTGGGGAACGTAGCAGAAATTCAAAATTTTCCTACGTGTTACCAAGATCTATCGATGGAGAAACCAGCAACGAGGGGAAGGAGAGTGCATCTACATACCGTTGTAGATCACTAAGCGGAAGCGTTCAAGAGAACGAGGTTGAAGGAGTCGTACTCGTCGTGATCCAAATCATCGGAGATCCTAGTGCCGAACAGACGGCACCTCCGCGTTCAACACACGTACAACCCAGCGACGTCTCGCATGCCTTGATCCAGCAAGGAGAGAGGGAGAGGTTGAGGAAGACTCCATCCAGCAGCAGCACAATGGTGTGGTGCTGGTGGAGGAGCGTGGCAATCCTGCAGGGCTTCGCCAAGCACAGCGGGAGAGGAGGAGTACTTGGGAGAGGGGGAGGGCTGCGCCAGAACATTGGTGTGGCTGCCCTCCCACCCCCCACATATATATAGGGGCCAGGGAGAGGGGGGCCGGCTCCCTCAGATCCAATCTGAGGAGGGGGCGGCGGCCAGGGGGTTGCCTTGCCCCCCCCCCCCCAAGGCAAGGGGGCGCCCCCCTTTAGGGTTTCCCCCAAGCCCTTGGCGCCTTGGGCCTTGGTGGGGGGGGGGGGCGCACCAGCCCACCTGGGGCTGGTCCCCTCCCACACTTGGCCCATGAAGCCCTCTAGGGCCGGTGGCCCACTTGGTGGACCCCCGTGACCCTTCCGGTGCTCCCGATACATTACCGATAAAACCCGAAACTTTTCCGGTTACCAAAACAGGACTTCCCATATATAAATCTATACCTCCGGACCATTCCGGAACTCCTCATGACATCAGGGATCTCATCCGGGACTCTGAAAAACATTCGGTAACCACATACAAAACTTCCTTTATAACCCTAGCGTCATCGAACCTTAAGTGTGTAGACCCTACGGGGTCGGGAACCATGCAGACATGACCGAGACGTTCTCTAGTCAATAACCAACAACGGGATCTGGATAGCCATGTTGGCTCCCACATGTTCCACGATGATCTCATTGGATGAACCACGATGTCAAGGACTCAATCGATCCCGTATAAAATTCCCTTTGTCTAGCGGTATAGTACTTGCCCGAGATTCGATCGTCAGTATACCGATACCTTGTTCAATCTCGTTACCGGCAAGTCTCTTTACTCGTTCCGTAACACATCATCCCGTGAACAACCCCTTGGTCACATTGTGCACATTATGATGGTGTCCTACCGAGTGGGCCGAAAGATACCTCTCCGTCTACATGGAGTGACAAATCCCAGTCTCGATTCGTGCCAATCCAGCAGACACTTTCGGAGATACCTGTAGTGCACCTTTATAGCCACCCAGTTACATTGTGATGTTTGGTACACCCAAAGCATTCCTACGGTATCCGGGAGTTGCACAATCTCATGGTCTAAGGAAATGATACTTGACATTAGAAAAGCTTTAGCATACGAACTACGATCTTTGTGCTAGGCTTAGGATTGGGTCTTGTCCATCACATCATTCTCCTAATGATGTGATCCCATTATCAACGACATCCAATGTCCATGGTCAGGAAACGAGCTAGTCAACTAGAGGCTTACTAGGGACATGGTGTTGTCTATGTACCCACACATGTATCTGAGTTTCCTATCAATACAATTATAGCATGGATAATAAACGATTATCATGAGCAAGGAAATATAATAATAACTAATTTATTATTGCCTCTAGGGCATATTTCCAACAGTCTCCCACTTGCACTAGAGTCAATAATCTAGTTCACATCGCCATGTGATTAACACTCACATGTCACGTCGCCATGTGACCAACATCCAAAGAGTTTACTAGTGTCACTAAACTACTTCACATCATCATGTGATTAAGACTCAATGAGTTCTGGGGTTTCATCATGTTTTGCTTGTAAGAGAGGTTTTAGTCAACGGGTCTGCAACATTTAGATCCGTATGTACTTCGATAATCTCTAGGTCATATTGTAAATGCTGCTTCCACACTCCACTTGGAGCTATTCCAAATGGTTGCTCCACTATACGTATCCGTTTTGCTACTCAGCGTCATTCAGATAAGTGTTAAAGCTTGCATCGATGTAACCCTTTACGCCGAACTCTTTATCACCTCCATAATCGAGAAACATATCCTTATTCCTCTAAGGATAATTTTGACGACCATCTGGTGATCCACTCCTTGATCACCTTTGTACCCTCTTGCCAGACATGTGGCAAGGCACACATCAGGTGCGGTAATTAGCATAGCATACTGTAGAGCCTACGTCTAAAGCATAGGGGATGACCTTCGTCCTTTCTCTCTTTTCTGCCGTGGTCGAGCTTTAAGTCTTAACTTCGTACCTTACTACTCAGGCAAGAATTCCTTCTTTGACTTATCCATCTTGAACACCTTCAAGATCATGTCAAGGTATGTGCTCATTTGAAAGTAGTATTGAGCGGTTTTTGATCTATCCTCATAGATCTTGATGCTCAATGTTCAAGCAGCTTAATCCAGGTTTTCTATTGAAAAACACCTTTCAAATAACCCTATATGCTTTCCAGAAATTCTACATCATTTACGATCAACAATATGTCAACAACATATACTCATCAGAAATTCTATAGTGCTCCCACTCACTTCTTTGGAAATACAAGTTTCTCATAAACTTTGTACAAACTCAAAATTTTTGATCATCTTATAAAAGTGCATATTCCAACTCCGAGATGCTTACTCCAGTCCATGGAAGGATCGCTGGAGCTAGCATACCTTTTAGCATCCTTAGGGCCGACAACACCTTTCTGATTGTATCACATACAACCTTTCCTTATGAAAATGGTAAGAAAACTTGTTTTGACATCCATCTGCCAGATTTCATAAATGCAGCTAATGCTAACATGATTCTGACGGACTTAAGCATCGCTACGGATGAGAAAATCTCATCGTAGTCAACTTCCTTGAACTTGTGAAAAACTCTTCGCCACAAGTCGAGCTTCACAGACGGTGACATTACCATCCACGTCCGTCTTCTTCTTAATGATCCACTTATCTCAATGGCTTGCCGATCATCGGGCAAGTCCACCAAAGTCCATGCTTTGTTCTGATACATGGATCCTATCTCAGATTTCATGGCTTCTAACCATTTGTCGGAATATGGGCCCACCATCGCTTCTCCATAGCTTGTAGGTTCATTGTTGTCTAGCAAGATGACCTTCAAGACAGGATTACAGTACCACTCTGAAGCAGTACGCATCCTTGTCACCCTATGAGGTACGGTAGTGACTTGATCCGAAGTTTCATGATCACTATCATAAGCTTCTACTTCAATTGGTGTAGGTGCCACAGGAACAACTTCCTGTGCCCTGCTACACACTAGTTGTAGTGATGGTTCAATAACCATATCAAGTCTCCACCATCCTCCCACTCAACTTTTTGAGACAAACTTTTCCTCGAGAAAGGACCCGTTTCAAGAAACAATCCCTATCGCTTTCGGATCTGAATTAGGAGGTATACCCAACTGTTTTGGGTGTCCTATGAAGATGCATTTTATCCGCTTTGGGTTCAAGCTTATTAACCTGAAACTTTTTCACATAAGCGTCGCAGCCCCAAACTTTTAAGAAACGACAACTTAGGTTTCTCCAAACCATAGTTCAAACGGTGTTGTCCCAACGGAATTAGGTGGTGCCCTATTAAAGTGAGTGCGGTTGTCTCTCATGCCTAACCCATGAACGATAGTGGTAATTCGATAAGAGACATCATGGTACGCACCATATCCAATAGGGTGCAACTATGATGTTCGGACACACCATCACACTATGGTGTTCCAGGCGGTACTAATTGTGAAACAATTTCCACAATGTCTTAATTGCGTGCCAAAGCTTGTAACTCAGATACTCATCTCTATGATCATATCATAGACATTTTATCCTCTTGTCACAATGATCTTCAACTTCACTCTGAAATTACTTGAACCATTCAATAATTCAGACTTGTGTTTCATCAAGTAAATATACTCAACATCTACTCGAATCATCTGTGAAGTAAGAACATAACGATATTCACTGCATGCCTCAGCACTCATTAGACTGCACACATCAAAATGTGTTACTTCCAACAAGTTGTTATCTTGTTCCATCTTACTGAAAACGAGGCTTTTCAGTCATCTTGCCCATGTGGTATGATTTGCATATCTCAAGTGATTCAAAATCAAGTGAGTCCAAATGATCCATCTGCATGGAGTTTCTTCATGCATATACACCAATAGACATGGTTTGCATGTCTCAAACTTTTCAAAAATGAGTGAGTCCAAAGATCCATCAACATGGAGCTTCTTCATGCGTTTTATACCAATATGACTTACATGGCAGTGCCACAAGTAAGTGGTGCTATCATTACTATCTTATATCTTTTGGCATGAAAATGTGTACACTACGATCGAGATTCAATAAACCATTCCTTTATGTGCAAGACCATTGAAGGTATTATTCAAATAAATAGAGTAACCATTATTCTCCTTAAATGAATAACCGTATTGCGATAGACATAATCCAATCATGTCTATGCTCAATGCAAACACCAAATGACAATTATTCAGGTTTAATACTAATCTTGATGGTAGAGGGAGCATGCGATGTTTGATCACATCAAACTTGGAAACACTTCCAACACATATCGTCAGCTCACCATTAGTTAGTCTCCGTTTATTCTGTAGCTCTTTTATTTCGAGTTACTAACACTTAGCAACCAAACTGGTATCTTAATACCCTAGTGCTACTAGGAGTACTAGTAAAGTACACATTAACATAATGCATATCCAATATACTTCTATCGACCTTGCCAGCCTTCTCATCTACCAAGTATCTAGGGTAATGGTGCTCAAGTGGCTGTTCCCCTTATTACAGAAGCACTTAGTCTCGGGTTTGGGTTCAACCTTGGGTTTCTTCACTAGAGCAGCAGCTGATTTGCCATTTCATGAAGTATCCCTTCTTGCCCTTGCCCTTCTTGAAACTAGTGGTTTAACCAACCATCAACAATTGATGCTCCTTCTTGATTTCTACTTTCGTGGTGTCAAACATCGCGAATACCTCAAGGATCATCATATCTATCCCTGATATGTTATAGTTCATCACGAAGCTCTAGCAGCTTGGTGGCAATGACTTTGGAGAAACATCACTATCTCATCTAGAAGATCAACTCCCACTCGATTCAAGTGATTGTTGCACTCAGACAATCTGAGCACAAGCTCAACGATCGAGCTTTTCTCCCTTAGTTTCCGGGCTAAGAAAATCGCCGGAGGTCTTATACCTCTTGACGTGGGCACGAGCCTGAAATCCCAATTACAGTCCTCGAAACATCTCATATGTTCCGCGACGTTTTGAAAACATCTTTGGTGCCTCTACTCTAAACCATTTAACTGAACTATCACGTAGTTATCAAAACGTGTATGTCCGATGTTCGCAACATCCATGGACGATGTTTGGGGTTCTGCACACTGAGCAGTGCATTAAGGACATAAGCTTTCTACTGATCGCATAATCGCTACTATCAACTCTCAACTATATTTTCTCTAGGATCATATCTAAAACAGTAGAACTAAAGCACGAGCTATGACATAATTTGCAAAGGGCTTTTTGACTATGTTCAGGATAATTAAGTTCATCTTATGAACTCCCACTCAGATAGACATCCCTCTAGTCATCTAAGTGATTAGATGATCCGAGTCAACTAGGCCGTGTCCGATCATCACGTGAGACGGACTAGTCATCATCGGTGAACATCTTCATGTTGATGGTATCTACTATACGACTCATGCTCGACCTTTCGGTCTCTTGTGTTCCGAGGCCATGTCTGTACATGCTAGGCTCGTCAAGTCAACCTAAGTGTTTCGCGTGTGTAAATCTGGCTTACACCCGTTGTATGTGAACATAAGAATCTATCACACCCGATCATCACGTGGTGCTTCGAAACGACGAACTTTCGCAACGGTGCACAGTTAGGGGGAACACTTTCTTGAAATTTTAATGAGGGATCATCTTATTTACTACCGTCGTTCTAAGCAAATAAGATGTATAAACATGATAAACATCACATGCAATCAAATAGTGACATGATATGGCCAACTTATTACTTCAACTACTATGGCTACCGGTTAGCAATAATGTAAAGTAATTACATGGCGTTGTTCAATGACACGCAGGTCATACAATAAATAAAGACAACTCCCATGGCTCCTACCGGTTGTCATACTCATCGACATGCAAGTCGTGATTCCTGTTACAAGAACATGATCAATCTCATACATCACATATCATTCATCACATTCTTCTTGGCCATATCATATCACATAGCATACCCTGCAAAAACAAGTTAGACGTCCTCTAATTGTTGTTTGCATGTTTTACGTGGCTGCTATTGGTTTCTAGCAAGAACGTTTCTTACCTACGCAAAACCACAACGTGATATGCCAATTGCTATTCACCCTTCATAAGGACCCTTTTCATCGAATCCGTTCTGACTAAAGTGGGAGAGACTGGCACCCGCTAGCCACCTTATGCACCAAGTGCATGTCAGTCGGTGGAACCTGTCTCACGTAAGAGTACGTGTAAGGTCGGTCCGGGCCGCTTCATCCCACAATACCGTCGAAACAATATTGGACTAGTAACGGTAAGCATATTGAACAAAATCAACGCCCACAACTACTTTGTGTTCTACTCGTGCAAAGAATCTACGCAATAGACCTAGCTCATGATGCCACTGTTGGGGAACGTAACAGAAATTCAAAATTTTCCTACGTGTCACCAAGATCTATCTATGGAGAAACCAGCAACGAGGGGAAGGAGAGTGCATCTAAATACCCTTGTAGATCACTAAGCGGAAGCATTAAAGAGAACGGGGTTGAAGGAGTCGTACTCGTCGTGATCCAAATCACCGGAGATCTTAGTGCCAAACAGACGGCACCTCCGCATTCAACACACGTACAGCCCGGCGACATCTCCCATGCCTTGATCCAGCAAGGAGAGAGGGAGAGGTTGAGGAAGACTCCATCCAGCAGGAGCACAACGGCGTGGTGGTGGTGGAGGAGCGTGGCAATCCTGCAGGGCTTCGCCAAGCACCGCGGGAGAGGAGGAGTACTTGGGAGAGCGGGAGGGCTGCGCCAGAACATTGGTGCGGCTGCCCTCCCACCCCCCACATATATATAGGGGTAAGTGAGAGGGGGCGGCCCCCTCATATCCAATTTGAGGAGGGGCGGCGGCCAGGGGGGTTGCCTTGCCCCCCAAGGTAAGGGGGCGCCCCCCTTTAGGGTTTCCCCCAAGCCATGTTGGCTCCCACATGTTCCACGATGATCTCATCGGATGAACCACGATGTCAAGGACTCAATCGATCCCGTATACAATTCCCTTTGTCTAGCGGTATAGTACTTGCCCGAGATTCGATCGTCGGTATACCGATACCTTGTTCAATCTCGTTACCGGCAAGTATCTTTACTCGTTCCATAACACATCATCCCATGATCAACCCCTTGGTCACATTGTGCACATTATGATGATGTCCTACCGAGTGGGCCCAGATATACCTCTCTGTCTACACGGAGTGACAAATCCCAGTCTCAATTCATGCCAACCCAACAGACACTTTCGAAGATACCTGTAGTGCACCTTTATAGCCACCCAGTTACGTTGTGACGTTTGGTACACCCAAAGCATTCCTACGGTATCTGGGAGTTGCACAATCTCATGGTCTAAGGAAATGATACTTGACATTAGAAAAGCTTTAGCATACGAACTACGATCTTTGTGCTAGGCTTAGGATTGGGTATTGTCCATCACATCATTCTCCTAATGATGTGATCCCGTTATCAACGACATCCAATGTCCATGGTCAGGAAACCGTAACCATCTATTAATCAATGAGCTATTCAACTAGAGGCTTACTAGGGACATGGTGTTGTCTATGTACCGACACATGTATCTGAGTTTCCTATCAATACAATTATAGCATGGATAATAAATGATTATCATGAACAAGGAAATATAATAATAACTAATTTATTATTGCCTCTAGGGCATATTTCCAACACTTCATTGCTTTGGTCTGATTATACAAAGGGCATCATTTTGCCTAAGTTGAATTTGTATTCCGAAAATAGTCTCATGGTGTGATCGAGAGAAGACCAAATCATATTGCAGTGGATGTTGCTCCATCATGTGTGATTCATTCTCATGGTTCCAGCTGTTGGTGAAACCACTTACGTTTGCAAGAGGAATTGTAGACTTGACAAACAAATTTGTCTTTAAGTCTGTACTGAATGTTGGACAAGAGAACCATCCATGTTAGTAGGAAGAACATATGTTTTTTCTAGATCTTTGCTTTTGGAGCTACATATTTGTATATGATATATGAATCATTGAGATGCATTAGCATGTTGATCTTATGTATGGGAATCGTACTAGTTAGTTTTAGTTGCGACGCAAGATCCAAAGTGGCTGATCTTTGCTTTTGGAGCTACATATTTGTATATGATCTATGAATAATTGAGATGCATTAACAATTACTTATTTCTGTTCACTCCGTGTTTACAAGTTACTGATCGTTCACTAGCTAGCCTACAAATGCGCTCTTGGCAGTTTTATTTGCGACGCAAGATGCGAAGTGGCAGTTTTTTGAATAAAAATGCCTACCTCTGAAGAAAATGACAAGCTACACTATCGATCCTACACGGATAATTAGCGGATCACGCACATACTACCTCCTTTCCGGTTTGCAGGGCTCAATTCAAGAAATGACCTACTCGATCCTACACGAATAAATAGCGGATCACGCACGTACTAGTACCTCCTTTCCGGTTTGCAGAGCTTAATTCAAACCTCTCACCAACCAATGTACTCCCTCCGTCCGGGTTTACTAGTCCCGTGAGCAAAGCAGCAAGACCAAGGCATGGCAATAATTAACGACATGCAGAAATTTAAGCCTAATTAATTCCAGCGATTTAAGTGGCTGCATGCGTGCCCTCGACCACGACTCATTTCATGCTGCTCTGCGTACTGGCTACGAGTGAGTCTGAGTGCCTGCATGCAGCCGGCCATAATTAAGGCAGCTAACTGATGCAAAAAAAGATGCGGTTAAATTGTTGAGGGCTTTTTAAATCCGTGGAATCATTATTTACAAGGAGGGAGATGATTCGAGTGCACTCGTTTGACCGCCATGCCAGCGTGCGACCCAGACGGGACGAGACGGCATAGTCCTAATTTCAGTTTCTCTAGTTTTCCACGGCAAGCTGGCGCGCTCAGCCATTATGCATTGAATTCCGATGACCGTCGCGCTACCTTTCACCTATAAGTACTGTATCCCGGCCTTCTCTTGTGGCACCGTGACCCAACTCGCCATATCCTCATAAGCCCCCACCGGCCCGATGTCGCTCGCCACGTCCGCCATGCCCCCACCCGTCTGCGGTAGGCGACGCCGGAGGCGGTCACCGCCGGAACTAGTGTTCGGTTTTTCACCGGAAGGCAGACGGAGGGAGGAGGCATTCTATCTGTCTTTAGATGGCAATGCGGAGATTGCGGAGTTGTGGGAGCACGACCAACTGGCGGAGGAGTAGGAGTTGTTGGAGGGCGACCGCCTGGCGGAGGACCAGCGTATCGCCGATTTGCACCGCTAGCGGGACATGGAGCAGCAGCGCACCGACGCTCTGAGTCGCGAGAAGAGCGCCCGCAACTGGGCCGACTACATGGAGGCCGACGCCCGGCAAATAGCCCTGGAGGCTGTCGGGCACACACGCATTCGCGACGCCAATTTTTAGTACCAGCTCGTCAAGTGGGTTTCCCGCTTGGAAGCCGAAGCTTCGGTGGACCACGCCAGCATGGAAAGGGCCAACGCGTGTGAGCAACGCACCCTATCGCACCTCTTGCAAGTCTAAGGCGAGGTGCTGGACACCGGTGCCGGCATTTAGCGTGTACCACAAATGGTGGTCGGCATCGTCTAGTTAGATAAGAGTAAGTTAGTACTTGTACGCTACTAGAGTATTAGTGGGAGTAGATAGTTCACTTGGCTATGATGGTTGTCAACGTGGAAGTTCAGTACTCTATATGTGGATCAGACCTGTTACTTTGCTCTGAATGTTGAACTTTCCGTTTGAATGTATGGAATGGGTTGTTATTTTTTAAATGGGTTGTGTTTGTCCTCCACGGGTTTAGAGGCTGACTTGTGGGCCTACCAAGTTGAGGCGTACACAATCAGGAGACGATTATATGTGGAGAGGATGATAGCAGGGACCCGCCGAGGTCATGGCAGTACGCAAGCAAGTGCCTCCTTATTTCAAGACAATAAAAAATGGCTCCTCCTAGTGGATTTCTGACATCTGGGTCCCATGCCATCGTCAACGTAGTCAATAAACGAGAGAATTGCACAATGAGCGGCTGACACCAGAGACCCAGCAGCTCGCCCAGTTATTTTTTTGTTTTGGGTTAATTTGACAAATGCCACTCCAAATCTGGTGTATCCGAGAAATGCCACTGCAATTTCCAAACTTTAAAAAATGCCATTTCATGCCATTTCTAGTGGCATTTTTCGAAGTCTGGAGTGGCGTTTTTCAAAGTTTGCAAACTGCACTGTTGTTTTTCAAAGTTTGCAAAAACTGCAGTGGCAATTTTCAAAGTTTGGAAATTGAAGTAGCATTTTTATGAATCGCCATAATTGGAGTGGCATTTATATAATTTGTTTTTGAGACGAAAGCAGGGTGTCAACTGGGCTGTGCAGGACACTCTGGCCTGTCTAGACAACCTTTTCTTTTATGTTTACTACAGACCAGCCCAGTAGTTTTTTTTTCTTTCTGAAAATGGGTAGCCTAGTTTTTTTGTAATTTGTCAAGTAAGTCGCTTTATCAGGCCTGTTGGGCTGCAAATCTTTCAAGACTAGGAGAGCTTCATTTGGCTGGCCAAGAAAATGGCCTATCAGTGATGAGAAATGGGTTGTACATTTTTAAAACATATCAAACCGGCAATTAGTTTCAAATATCTTTTTTTCATTTCGACCGCACCGACACATGCAAAATTTCGTACAATTTTTTAACCGTGGCCACAATATGGGCTGTAATGCTAACAAAAAGAATATGGGCTCCAAAAAAACTCGTAAGAATTAGCAAATGGGCTGTAAATTATTTGAAATAATGGCAGAAGGCATGTATGCTGTTTTCCACAGATTTGAGGCGTTCCTAAAAAAAGGTTGACGCACAAGCAGTGCGTGTTGGATGTCCATCCAACGGCCATCGTGCTTCTTCAATCTCTGCTCTTCCTGCTCCAGCCACTCAAACAAGCGCCGACGGGACTCCTTGCTCCCTCCTCCCCGTGGCCGGCTGTGCTACCGCGCAGGCCTCACCACCCCACCGTACTCCCAGCACTTGCCTAGCCATCCCTCTACTCACCCACACCTGCTATTATTCTCCGGCGACGGCAGACGAACCAGTAAACCCTCGTACAGTCGTAGTCCCCTCCGCGTGGGAAACAACTGCCGAGTCTTCCCTAGCTCCGTGTCGTTTCCTTCCTAGGCCTCACCATCGTCCACCGCCCTGGTGCTCTCGGTGTCGCGTGGTCAACGTGGTCAACGACCGACATGCATCTGAAGTAGACTGTACATGGAGAGGCTGACAGCTGGGTCCATGTCCACACGCAAGGAAATGCCTCCTTATTACACGAAAAATAATGATTCGTCCACCTGACATCTGGGACCCACCGAAAGGGCCTCTGTATTTCGCAAAAAAAACATTACCGTCGCTGACAGCTCGGACCCACCAGTTATATCTTCGCACGCAAGGAAGTGCCTCCTTATTACACACAAAAAAATGAATACTCCCCTGATTTCTACTACACAACCTTCTTCTTGTAGACGTTGTTGGGCCTGCAAGTGCACAGGTTTGTAGGACAGTAGCATATTTCCCTCAAGTGGATGACCTAAGGTTTATCAATCCGTGGGAGGCATAGGATGAAGATGGTCTGTCTCAAACAACCCTGCAACCAAATAACAAAGAGTCTCTTTTGTCCCCAACACACGCAATACAATGGTAAATTCTATAGGTGCACTAGTTCGGCGAAGAGATGGTGATACAAGTGCAATATGGATAGTAGATATAGGTTTTTGTAATCTGAAAATATAAAAACAGCAAGGTAACTAATGATAAAGTGAGCGTAAATGGTATTGCAATGCTAGGAAACAAGGAATAGGGCTCACACTTTTACTAGTGCAAGTTCTCTCAACAATAATAACATAGATAGATCATCTAACAATCCCTCAACATGCAACAAAGAATCACTCCAAAGCCACTAATAGCGAAGAACAAACGAAGAGATTATGGTAGGGTTCGAAATCACCGCAAAGTTATTCTTTCGGATCAATCTATTCAAGAGTTGTACTAGAATAACACCTTAAGACACAAATCAACCAAAACCCTAATGTCACCTAGATACTCCATTGTCACCTCAAGTATCCGTGGGCATGATTATACGATATGTATCACACAATCTCAGATTCATCCAACAACCAGAAAGTACTTCAAAGAGTGCCCCAAAGTTTCTACCGGAGAGTCAAGACGAAAACGTGTGCCAACCCCTATGCATAGGTTCATGGGCGGAACCCGCAAGTTGGTCACCAAATACTACATCAAGTGGCACATGAAATCCCATTGTCACCACAGATAAGCAGGGCAAGACATACATCAAGTGTTCTCAAATCCTTAAAGACTCAATCCGACAAGATAACTTCGAAGGGAAAACTCAATCCATTACAAGAGAGTAGAGGGGGAGAAACATCATAAGATCCAACTATAATAGCAAAGTTCACGGTACATCAAGATCGTGCCCTAGAGAGAACACGAGAGACAGAGAGATCAAACACATAGCTACTGGTACATACCCTCAGCCCCGAGGGTGAACTAGTCCCTTCTCGTCATGGATAGCGCCGGGATGATGAAGATGGCCACCGGTGATGGGTTCCCCCTCCGGCAGGGTGCCGGAACGGGCTCCCGAGAGTTTTTTCTGGCTACAGAGGCTTGCGGCGGCGAAACTCCCGATCTATCTTCGCTCTCGATGTTTTAGGGTACGTATGCTTATATGGGCGAAAGAAGTCGGTCGGGGGAGCGTCGAGGGGCCCATGAGAGGGTAGGGCGCGCCTAGGGGGGTCCACATGTCTGGTGCGCCATTAGTGTCCATTTCATCTATAGCCCTTTTCCTAGTTGTGTAGGATTGTTTCATAGTAATAGTTACGGATGAAACGCTATGAGAATCTCATAGCTCCATGGCTAAAGAGGCCTGGAGAAGAGCAAATAGCCCAGAAAAAATGTACATCTATTAAAGGAATGTACCTACACTGAAGTAGCCCTCAATGTATACATCATGACAGTATAAAGTCATTACTATAAATGTGCTTCTCTTTTGAAAATATGGTATTTAAATTTCAAGTTTGTAATTATCATTATATAATCCAAGGCGCATAATTGTAGAACCAAAATTTTGTGTCATGCAGCTAATCAACATTTAGGGTATATTATGTTGTTTCATGACACAGAAAAACAAATACTCAAATGCCAACAAATGGTCGTATAAAATACAAAAATAGTAAATAATAAATATCTAGCCGTGCAAATGCGCTCGTGAACCCGCTAGTTTCTTATAATGAGAAAAGCGCTCCCGAGGACACATGTGAATTATCGTCAAGCTAGTTTTCATCACGGTCATATGATTCGCGTTCGGTACTTTGATAATTTGATATGTGGGTGGACTGGTGCTTGGGTACTGCCCTTACTTGGACAAGCATCCCACTTATGATTAACCCCTATCGAAAGCATCTGCAACTACAAAAGAAGTATTAAGGTAAACCTAACCACAACATTAGACATATGGATCCAAATCAGCCCCTTACAAACAACACATAAACTAGGGTTTAAACTTCTGTCACTCTAGCAACCCATCATCTACTTATTACTTCCCAATGCCTTCCTATAGGCCCAAATAATGGTGAAGTATCATGTAGTCGACATACACATAACACCACTAGAGGAGAGACAACATACACCTCATCACAATATCGAACGAATAACAAATTCACATGACTACTAATAGCAAGACTTCACACATGTCCTCGGGAACAAACGTAACTACTCACAAAGCATATTCATGTTCATAATCAGAGGAGTATTAATATGCATTAAGGATCTGAACATATGATCTTTCACCAAGTAAACCAATTAGCATCAACTACAAGGAGTAATCAACACTACTAGCAACCCACGGGTTCCAATTTGTGGTTTTCATACAAGGTTGGATACAAGAGATGAACTAGGGTTTTGAGAGGACATGGTGCTGGTGAAGATGTTGATGGAGATTGACCCCCTCCTGATGAGAGGATCGTAGGTGATGATGATGGTGATGATTTCCCCCTCCCGGAGGGAAGTTTCTCCGGTAGAACAGCTTCGCCGAAGCACTAGATTGGTTCCGCCAAGGTTCCGCCTCGTGACAGCGGAGTTTCGTCCCGTAAGCTTGCTTATGATTTTTTCCATGGTAAAAGCCTTCATATAGCAGAAGATGGGCACCGGAGGGCCACCAGGGAGCCTAGGAGACAGGGGGCGCGCCTAGTAGGGGTGGGCACGCCCCGACCCTCTTGGCCAGGGTGTGGGGCCCCTCTGGTGTTTTCTTTGCTCAATAATTCCTATTAATTCCAAAAATGACTTCCGTGGGGTTTCAGATTTTTTGGATCTGTCTAGAATAGGTTTCTAATATTTGCTCCTTTTCCAGCCAGAATTCCAGCTGCCAGCATTCCCCATCTTCATGATAAACCTTGTAAAATAAGAGAGAATATCCATAAGTATTGAGACATAAGGTGTAATAACAGCCCATAATGCAATAAATATTGATATAAAAGCATGATGCAAAATGGACGTATCAAGGGGTAGAAGAGTTGTCTCTGTCGTCTTCGGCAGGCGGACCAGGTCCTCGCTCCAGGGCCGAGGGCAGGGTTGGGGGCTCGAAGCAGGATCCCCTGCCTCGCTCCCCACCAAGGCCGAGCCCTCTATCCCCTTCGACGACCCCTGGCGCCGGAGCTTCCTCAGCGAGCGATGGATAAGGGATTCGGACTCCTCCTGCACTCCTATGCCGACGACAACAACAAACATGAGAGGCTAGCAGCAATACCAAGATATGCACAAGCTATTCACCAAGGAAAATCTTCCTTACTCCTCCGCGATGAGCATGGACTCCAAGTTGAATTCCACGGAAGGCAAAGGCTCCATATAACACTTCAAGAGCACGGGAGCAGAACTCTCCGGCAGTGGCGGAGCCTGCCGCGGAGCCGGAGGGTCAGATGAAGACGAGTCTAATGAAGGACTTGAGCTCAAGCTGGAGTCAAGGTTGTCCTCCGTCGCCGCCCGACGGGTGGAAAGGGCCTTGTCCTTGGCAAGGTGAGGTGATCCGTGGCATGCCGCCTCAGCTTTGGAGGCCTTGGCGGTTGTCTTCTTCACCTTTCTAGCGGCTGTGCCGGCAGCACCATGTTTGCGGGTACGCTGCTCCAGGTCCAGCTCGGGGGCTTGCGGCCCGGCCGCAAGCCACTCTTCCGGCTCCGCCACCTCGCCTACCTCTCCTCCTCCTCTTGTTGGAGCTCCTTTGCTGCCGCAACTAGTGCGCCTAGCCTGGCCAAGTTTCCTCCAGCAGGCTCACCCCCGACAGCCCCTTCTGTGGCTTGCGCCTCACCACCGCCTTGAGAAGAGCTCCCATCCCCAGATTTCCCTTTGCTCTTCCCGGCCTTCGCCATCTCCACGAGGTAGGCCTCCTTGGCCTCCTCGACCTTCCTCAAGATATATGCCACCTCTACAGAAGAGATGGGCTTATCCATCCTAGTTTCAACCCTGGAAGCCACATCCACCAAGGTGCTCGACCACTGGAGCTCTTCATCCAGGGTGGGAAACATACAAGTGCTCACCACCCCTCCAGGATTGCGGTCCAGCACCCACATCAATATCTAGTCCTGGGCGGAGTTGACATTCAGGGGGATGACAGTTGTCGGGAGCTTGAACATGTTGAAGCAGCTGAATAGTTGGTCGCATAACAAGGCATGGCCATACACCGATTGGTTATTGGCCAGCCCAGGGAGCAACCTCATCCTATCTGTCGCGTCGCCATACAACCACGCAGGTCTGTCCCTTTCCTGCAATGGTGAGATTCGTCGGAGGAGAAAATCTGCCCCCACATGCTCGATAGTTAGCCCCGAAGCCGCAAAACGATTGATCCTATTGATTGTCGGGCGCTGTCTATCTTCAGTGAGGCCCTTGGCGCTCCAGCCCCTGCCGTGCTCAATAGTCTCCCTCCGGGCTTCACAGAACAAAGGGGCCTCTTCATCCTGAATCCAACACCAATCACCTCTCCACTCGACCCACCTTTCCCGCTGATTCCCGGGAAGGTATGTGACACTCCAAAAAAATTTGTAGTTTTTGTTTTCAGAAAGAGCCTTGCTTGGTTTGAAGAAGGCCATTTAAACCCTTCTTAAAAACCCTCTTCTAAGTTTGCCCTCTAAAATTCTTTTCTTGGATTTAGTTTCTTCTAAAAAGAAAACCTTTTTGGTTTTCGGCTTTTATTTGGTTTTGATCCATTCTTGTTTTACCATGCCTCATATGGTAAAACTCCCCCAAAACCCCTCCTTCCAATTTGGAACAACCCAAACATTCTGTCGAAACTAATAAAATCCATTTTTGGATTTTATTCCATTTTTTTCTTTTCCCAAAACAATTATGTCTTTTATTTTGAACCTAGGTGATTTGCAAAGCAAGTACCTAAATGCCTTTGATTCTTGATCCCAAATCAACTCCTCTGGATGGTCCTTGGTAACCACAACCTAGAACCATCAAGATCCACTCTTCTTCTTTTCAAATTTTCCAAATTTCACCCTCTGCAAGTTTGGACCAGATTTGTCAAATTTGGTGAAATTCATATTTCCACTTCTCCAAAAATTCCACCAAAATTCAGGCAACCCCTAGCTGCAATGAGAGACCACTCCACCAAAAACCAGCTCAAGGAAAAATCCCCACATGCCAAAATCATTCTATCGAACACGTGGCATGCACTGTTACTGTTCATATTCCGTAAAATTCAGAATTCAGTGTCGTTTCTTCGTCAGATTTTCAGTCACAGGTAAACTGTGCACTTGGCACGTTCCTCACAGCCCCTCCTCCTTGTCCGGAGCACCACACGCGCGCTTGGCTCATTCCTGGCGTCGGTGGCACCCTGGCCCGCCTGCGCCGGCGTGTCTTGCGGCGCCAGAACCACCGTAACGCCCGACAAGGGGGCACCCTGCGGCATAACGCCGTTCAGCACCGCCCAAACCTCGTGACAGCTCCGCGTGGCCATCTCCTTGCCAGCGCACGCATGCAGCACCATCGCCGTGGCCTGGCACGCGTAGAGCGCGTTCTCCGCCGCCGACGTGCCGTGCAGCCGTTCCGTCGAGGATAGGCCGTAACCACCCCTTCCTTGCTGAGTTGGACACTGGAATGGCACCAGTGCTTCGTCTAGTCGATGCTCAAGCCTCTAATCCAACCGTCCAGCCACAGCGCCGCCATAATCGCTCGCTGGACTTATCCGTTCACGGCAACTGCGTCGGGCCGGCTATAAGTAGCACCCCCGAGCTTGCTCTCGCCCCCGCACAACTCCAGCAACTCACCAGACCCCGCCTAGCCACTAGAAGAGCCTCGAGGGACCCTTCTTCCTCAACTCCGGCCACCTCCATCCGCCTCGAGCTCCGGCAATGTTATCTTCGGTGAGAACTCCTCCACCGTCCTACTCTTGCTCATAGCCTCGTACCACCTCTAGGAGGCTAACCCCCACCTCAATTTGTCCTCCGCAGCACTCTTCGACGAGGCCCACGACCACCCGAACCGCCGTCTGCCGGAGCAAGGTCCGCCGTCGACGTGGTGCTCGCCGGCAACCTCTACCACCACCCACCGACGCGGAAAGGTGCACTGAACACGGAGGTAACCCCCGATCCCCCTGCCTCGCCATGGATCGCCGCCGGCGACCACCGTGGCTCTCGGGCACCATCGAGCGCTGCCGCCTCGTTTGAATATTCAAACCTGACGGGTGGAGCCCGCCTATCAGCCTCTCAGTTCTTTTCTTTTAAACGAACTGTTTTCCGGGACTTTTCTGCTTAGGCCCCTGAGAGTTTTCTGTTTCATTACAGATGAGTCCTTGAACCAAAACCCTTATATCTGTTAAACAGAATAGTATTTTTGTTTGATTCTCTTTCTGTTCTCTTTAAAATTTTGTCTAGTTTTTTACCAGATTTATTTCAAAATTATTTGGTTTACTTTTTGTGCACCTCGCAGTATTTACGTTACGTGCGTAATTTTCTTATACCATAGATACCGGAGGAGGTGACGGAGCCGCGAACTTCACCCAGTTAAACTCCGACTACTCCGAACCAGGCAAGCATGTTTGAACTCTTGATATGATGAGTGTTTGTTGCACGTTTGCATTTTAGGAGTTTCATGACATACTGATGAACATATCTTTGAATGTTATATTTCATGGACAAAAGTGTAAAGTAAGTTTCGGAAAGCCATATGTTGTTGGATACATATTGGCATGGCCATGTGATGGCATGAGGATGGGTAAGATGGCAGTGTTGTGACATGCCAGTCTTATGCCAGATTATTTGACTTCCGTGTCATCGTGAATCAAATCACATTCCCATTCATTTCCTTCCTGTACTGCCACTTGTTTTCCGCAAGGAATATGGCTTAGTAAGTTGCAAACCGTTTTCCTGGTACACACCAAGTAGAGAGGCCGGGACGAGGGTTCCATGGCCCTGGATTAAAGCTCGTCATCCGGTCAGGGGGCATGGGCGTTTCCAGTTGGGACCGAGAGGGGGGCACCCCTTAGAGCACGCGTATAGAAATTTGATCCCATGCTATTCGAGGTTGTGACCTCCCCGTCTCAAAGTTTTTCTTGGACGTTATCTAGGGTGATTCCTGCAATCGTGAGGTGAAATGGGTGTGTACTGGTTAAATATGTTTCTACCGAAATACCATAAACGAAACTAGTCCTTCGTGGCTATGGAAATCCGTTGGCTGTGGTCAGTTAGTACAAACTCTGCAGAGTCACAAATCCTTTAAATCATCTTGTTCTTGTCCAAAATACCATAAGCTTGTCAGGTATCAGCCTCAGTGACAAAACTCCGGTGGACTGCATGTGTGCAAATCCAGTTAAAAGTTTATTCTTGTGGATGGACTAACCTGTTGGTTACTTTTGTTATAAAGCCCTTTCTGTGATGTCGCTCAGACATCCGACTGTGGCATATACTTGTTATTTACATTTGATATAAGCCCTTTCTGTGACGTCGCTAAGATGTCTGACTGTGGCATTTATTTTACAAGCCCTTTCTGTGACGTCGCTCAGATGTCCGACTGTGGCATTTCTTTTACAAGCCCTTTCTGTGACGTCGCTCAGACGTCCGACTCTGGTATTCCTTTTATAAGCCCTTTCTGTGACATCGCTTAGATGCCCGACTGCGGCATTTCTTGTAAGCCCTTTATGTGACGTCGCTCAGACGCCCGACTGCGGCATTTCTTTTAAGCCCTTTTTGTGGTGTCGCTGAGACGCCTGACTATGGCATTTCTTTATAAGCCCTTTATGTGGTGTCGCTTAGATGCCCGACTGCGGCATGTATTTTATTTGTTTACCTTTTGAGGCATCGCTCCAGACACCCGATCGGTTTTCAGTTATTTGTTTTATTTATCAAGTCATGCAATAATATTATTATTGAGATGAGCATCATTATTTTTGTTCATGACACATTCATGCATACAATTATTATATCTTTTGTCCGAACTATCTTCCGAGTACTCTCAAAGTACTCACCTGGCTTGTTGATTTGGCCAAATATTGATGAAGGCGATCTCATGGATGAAGAGTTCGATAGCGAGTTCGATAGCGAGCCTGCATTTGGTCACTACATTATATCCACTTCCGCCACCCCAGATATAAAGTCATCGAGCCTCACCTCGACGCTCGATGAGCTGCCAGTTAGGAGTCAAGTTATCCACCACCACTTTTGCCTCGAGCTAGTAGCATGCCACCACACCCCTGTGTCATAACCGCCCTTATGTAAGATATTGGCGAGTTTGTAATAATTTGTTGAGCAGCCTCAGCTCAACCCTGTAATATATTTAATGCTACTGGTCCTTGGTTTATCAAATATTTGTCTACCAGTGAGGATGACTATTCCTATACTGGGATCTAAAGATCGATTTTCTCAATAATTATTTTATTGAAAAACTGGTCGTGATAGACTTGGTACTAGAGCCAGGCTGACTATAGGAAGCCACTAGGTGCGATCGCTAATCAGTTATTAGCATGATAGAGTTTATTCATGTTTTTACAAATGTAGTCATTTTTCTGACAGTCAGCATAAAATTTATGATCTGATCGCTCAGAATTTTTGCCTACTTTTGTAGATGGCTAGCAACGACTGTGAGTCGCAGATGTTCGCCAGCGTGGCTGAGGGGTTCGTCAAACTCCTCTCCTTCATCGTTCAGGTCGCGATGGGGCCATCCATGCGCCTCGTCTTCACACTTTATCCGCACAAGATCGACGACAGTCTGACCATGCACCAGGCCGCGGTACAATTCAGGGGAGGGCGTGCTGGGATACGCCGCTTCCGATTCTTGGGGAGAGCCATGCCTACAGAAAGGCATGCTATGCAGATGGCTGCCCGCGAGGCGATAGCTCGTCTTCGGGATGTCCTTCCTGCAATGAAGACCCGTCGCTACCGCTACCTTCCATGCCACGTGCCTTACACCTGTCACTACTCATTCTCTTGCCCCATAGGAGAGCGAGACGAGGCCTTTGAGATAATTGTCGAGTACCTACGAGCCCTGGAGGCAGCCTTCGACAGCATGGTGGACGACCTCGTAGCTGCCCACATGGACTCAGTTCATGGCTGTGCTGCCAATAGGAGGGAACTCCTGCACACCGCTCCACCGCTGACTTTTATCTCGTCCTCAGCTTCTCATTCGCCTACCATTCTCTCCACTTCTCGTCGTTTGCCTACCACTGAGGAATTTAACCAAGAAATTGCACCCACTCCCGTTTGTGCTGCACCACTTATTGCACCCACTCCCATACGTGCTACTCCACCTATTCCGCCCACTCATATTCAGGTTACTCCGCCTACTGCACCTGCTCCATCAGCTCAGCGCAGCGTTCCTCGTCTGGAACCTATTAGCGAGGAGGAGGTTGATTCCCCAGCGTCACTGCGTCTCACCCTCGGCAGGCCAAGGGAGATCCTCACCATCTTCGACTGAGTACGCGTAGACGCCATGCGATGTACCGACTTGCGTGATATATGTACATAGGTTGTGAGAAGTTGCCTGTTTGCGCATCATGTAGGATCTGGAGAAGTGCACTAGTCTAAATAACATGTCAGGATTATGTACGCATATCCTGAGTGATGTAATGTATAATTATGCTTGCGTGTAAGATATGTAATAGTCCTTCTCCGCGCGCAATCGTGTATTTTCAAAAAAATATCCTGGAGTTTTAAAATTTTCGTTATGTGTGATTTTATTGATTTTTGCGATTCTTTTTCTTGTCTTACGAGTTTCACAAAATATATCCCCAGAGTGAAAGATGTCTCGTCCTTGGACGCGCTCTATGCCAAATCAGCCCGAAGAAAATTATGGCACACCACAAAACCACAATTTCACTCAGGGACAAACAAGTCAACAAGACAGTGAAACAGCTTTTACCCAAGTGTGTCGTCTGTATGAATAGTGTCAGCAACAACACCAGGAAATGATGAACCAATTCATCAACATGGGAAATCACCGTGGTCAGTATAAGCAGCAATCCAAATTATCTGAGTTACAGAAGACGCGTCCTCCAACATTTTCTCACACTGACAAGCCACTCGAGGCCAACGACTGGCTTCGAGACATGGAGAGAAAATTAATTATTGCACAATGTTCAGACCATGAAAAAGTATTGTATGCACCACATTACCTCACGGGAGCAGCTGCATCGTGGTGGGAAAACTTCCTGCACATGCATCCCAACGAAAATGAAATAACCTGGGAGGATTTCAAGGAAGGTTTTCGTGGGGCACACATTCCTAGGAGTGTTATGAAAATCAAGAAGAGAGAATTTGATGACCTCAAGCAAAGGACTATGACAGTGTCAGAATACAACAACCAATTTACTCTGCTGTCTCGCTACGCTAATGAAGAGCGCATGACCGAGAGCAAGAAGATGGAAAAATTCTTGGAAGGCCTGGCACCCGCACTTAAATGCCAGCTGGTTGTGCATACCTTCCCAGATTTTAAAACACTAGTGGATAAGGCCATTACTCTGGAAAATGAGCGACATAGCCTGGAAGATTTCCGCAAACGCAAAAGGGACCAGACTACTTTTGCTCGCAACCCCAGAAGCAAGACGGAATTTTAGAAGGGTGGAACACACAAAACCCCGACGGATAATTCACGCCCAATCAAGAATTTCCATGCAA
Source organism: Triticum dicoccoides (assembly GCF_002162155.2). Classification (NCBI taxonomy): domain Eukaryota; kingdom Viridiplantae; phylum Streptophyta; class Magnoliopsida; order Poales; family Poaceae; genus Triticum; species Triticum dicoccoides. Next base: position 100,690,010 of record NC_041385.1, read on the forward strand.
GAGACAAGGAGTTCACCTATCGCCCAGGCATTACTTGTTACACTTGTGGAGAAGAAGGGCACTATGCCAAGCAGTGCCCCAAGCCCAGGAACTCAAACCCAAAGCCTAACAATGGTGGAAATAATTCAGCGCCAAAGCGAAACAATTTCAACCCCAATAACAACCACCGGAAAGGTCACGTGAACCACGTGACCCGAGAGGAAGCACAGAACGCCCCAGATATCGTACTCGGTACGTACCCTATCAACACAATACCTGCCATGGTTTTTTTTTATTCTGGAGCTTCTCACTCATTCATTTCGAAGAGTTTTGCTTTGCAAAATAATTTTCGATGCTTCCCTTGGAAAAATCAATGATCATCAAGTCCCCTGGAATTGAGCAAGTGACCCAGAGTTACTGTCAAGGTGTGGTTATTGAATTTGAAGGATTGAAGTTTTACGCCAACCTTATTGTATTGGAAAGCAAAGGATTGGATGTCATCCTAGGGATGGATTGGTTAACCACAAACAAAGGTTTTATTGACTGCTTCAACCGGACCGTGATTCTCACACACCATCACGGGAAGAAAATCAAAGTTTCAGCCAAAGAGAGACAAATACCTCGGCAACCAAGATTAAACAAGGTGGACATTTCTGAGCTGAACAAGGTTCCAGTAGTATGCGAATTTCCAGAAGAACTACCAGGCATGCCACCGGACCGAGAGATAGAATTCAGCATTGAGCTAGCACTCGGAACCGCTCCCATTTACAAGAAACCATACCGAATGGCACCATCCGAATTGGTAGAATTGAATAAGCAAATAAAAGAATTATTGGAGAAAGGATACATTCGAGCCAGTTCCTCACCTTGGGGTTCTCCAATTTTATTTGCCATGAAAAAGGATGGAACACTGAGATTGTGTATTGACTATCGAGCTCTTAACATGGTCACACTCAAGAACAAATACCCAATGCCCCGAATAAATGATTTATTTGATCAGCTCGCACAGGCCAAAGTCTTCTCCAAAATTGACTTGAGATCAGGATACCACCAATTAAAAGTGCGAACAGAAGATATTCCCAAGACAGCCTTCACTTCCAGATATGGACTGTATGAGTTCACAGTAATGCCATTTGGGCTAACCAACGCCCCCGCATATTTTGTTCACCTCATGAACAAAGTATTTATGAAGTATATGGACAAGTTTGTTATGGTATTCATCGATGATATTTTGATATACTCCAAAACACCAGAAGAGCACGCCGAGCATCTCAGGATTGTACTAGGAGAACTCGGGAAACACCAACTGTACGCCAAATTCAGCAAATGTGAATTTTGGCTAAGACAGGTTGGTTTTTTGGGCCACGTACTCACCCAAGAAGGTATTGCAGTAGACCCGGAAAAGGTCAAGGCCGTAGTTGGCTGGAAACCACCAGCTAGCGTAACAGACGTACGGAGTTTCTTGGGAATGGCAAGCTATTATCGAAGATTTATTGAAGGATTCTCCACCATAGCAAAGCCAATGATGCAGTTGCTCAAGAAAGGCAAGAAGTTTGGATGGACGGAAGCATGTGAGAAAAGCTTCCAAGAGCTAAAAAGCAAATTCACAAGGCACCAGTATTAATTGTGCAAGATATACACAAGAATTTTGAGGTATATTGTGACGCATCCCGGAAAGGCCTCGGATGCGTATTGATGCAAGAAGGCAAGGTAGTCGCGTATGTCTCCAGACAACTTTGCAAGCATGAGGAGAATTATCCCACTCATGACTTAGAATTGGCAGCGGTCATCCATGCACTCAAGGAATGGAGACACTTCCTACTTGGAAATCGTTGTAAGATATACACAGACCGTAAGAGTCTTAAGTATATTTTCACACAGGCGGAACTGAATTTACGGCAACGACGCTGGTTAGAGTTGGTGAAGGATTATGATGTTGGAATCCACTATCATCCCGGAAAAGCAAATGTTGTGGCAGATGCCCTTAGTCGGAATCCCACCACGGACGACGACAATATACCAAAGTTGAGGCCAGAATTTCAACAGGAATTTGCTAGACTCAATTTAATAATGGTTACCGAAGGCAGTGTGTCGAATCCAGAAATACAGCCTACCCTGATGGAAAAGATTAAGGAGGCTCAGCACGGACACCCCAGCATTGAGGGCATAAAAAGTAAAGTGAGTTTGGGCAAGGCCTCAAAATTCAATGTAGATGAGCAAGGAATATTGTGGTACGGAGAGAGACTTTGCATACCAAATATCAAGGGCCTCAAACAACAGATTCTGGCTGAAAGTCACACAGCTCCGTATTCAATCCACCCTGGAGGAACAAAAATGTACAAAGACCTTCACGAAAAAATTTGGTGGCACGGTATGAAGAGAGATATAGCCATGTTCATTGCATGCTGTGACTCTTGTCAATGTATCAAGGCCGAGCACCAGAAACCAGCCGGGCTATTACAACCAAAGAAGATACCCGAGTGGAAGTGGGACGAGATTGGGATGGATTTCATTGTTGGACTACCACAATCACGGCAAGGAAACGATACGATTCCATATGGGTCATAACCGACAGATTAACCAAAGTGGCACATTTTATTCCGGTGAAGACAATTCACACCACCCAGAGGCTGGCCAGACTTTATCTTGCCCGTATCGTCTGCCTGCATGGAGTCCCAAAGACTACCATATCTGACAGAGGCACACAGTTCGTCTCTAGATTTTGGGATCACCTACAACAGGCACTGGGAACCCAACTAGCATTCAGTACCGCATACCATCCCCAGACTGATGGGCAGACTGAATGCGTAAACCAAATCCTAGAAGACATGCTGAGAGCCTGTGTCCTCACCTACAGAACCAGTTGGGAAGAAAGTTTTCCATATGCAGAGTTCGCATACAACAACAGTTACCAAGCCAGCTTGCAAATGGCACCCTTTGAAGCTCTGTACGGGAGAGGATGTCGTACCCCGCTAAACTGGTCAGAGACCGGAGACAGCCATATCTTCGGCCCAGATATGCTCAAGGAGGCTGAGGATAAAGTTAAGACGATAAGAGATCGACTCAAGACAGCTCAAAGTCGGCAAAAGAGTTATTACGATCGAAAGCATCGGGAAGTCAGTTTTGAACCCGGAGAAATTGTATACCTAAGAGTTTCTCCTATGAGGGGTCTACAGCGATTCAGGATTAAGGAAAAGCTAGCACCAAAATTTATCGGACCATTCCGTATAGTGGCCCGAAGTGGCACGGTAGCCTACCAGCTAGACCTACCCGGAGATTTATCTGGTATCCACAACGTGTTTCACATCTCGCAGTTGAGAAAGTACGTGAGCAACCCAGAGAACCAAGTATCACATGAAAATATTGACGTACAACCAGACCTCTCCTACCGGGAGCACCCAATAAAAATATTAGAAGAGTCTGAGAGGAGGACCCGACAGAAAACCATCAAGTTTTTAGAGTTCAGTGGAGCAATCACACCGAGAATGAAACAACTTGGGAGAGCGAGGATTTTCTTCGGATAGAGCACCCACACCTATTTAAGGATCAGCTGAAATCTCGGGGACGAGATTTTTCCTAAGGTGGTAGGTGCTGTGACACTCCAAAAAAATTTGTGGTTTTTGTTTTCAGAAAGAGCCTTTCTTGGTTTGAAGAAGGTCAATTAAACCCTTCTTAAAAACCCTCTTCTAAGTTTGCCCTCTAAAAATCTTTTCTTGGATTTAGTTTCTTCTAAAAAGAAAACCTTTTTGGTTTTGGGCTTTTATTCGGTTTTGATCCATTCTTGTTTTACCATGCCTCTTATGGTAAAACTCCCCCAAAACCCCTCCTTCCACTTTGGAACAACCCAAACATTCTGTCCAAACTAATAAAATCCATTTTTGGATTTTATTCCATTTATTTTTTTCCCAAAACAATTCTGTCTTTTATTTTGAACCTAGGTGATTTGCAAAGCAAGTACCTAAATGCCTTTGATTCTTGATCCCAAATCAACTCCTCTGGATGGTCCTTGGTAACCACAACCTAGAACCATCAAGATCCACTCTTCTTCTTTTCAAATTTTTCAAATTTCACCCTCTGCAAGTTTGGACCTGATTTGTCAAATTTGGTGAAATTCATATTTCCACTTCTCCAAAAATTCCACCAAAATTCAGGCAACCCCTAGCTGCAATGAGAGACCACTCCACCAAAAACCAGCTCAAGGAAAAATCCTCACATGCCAACATCATTCTGTCAAACACCTGGCATGCACTGTTACTGTTCATAATCAGTAAAATTCAGAATTCAGTGTCGTTTCTTTGTCAGAGTTTCAGTCACAGGTAAACTGTGCACTTGGCACTTCGCCGGAGCACCACACGTGCACTTGGCTCGTTCCAGGCGTCGGTGGCACCCTGGCCCGCCTGCGCTGGCGTGTCTTGCGGTGGCAGAACCACCGTAACGGCCCACAAGGGGGCACCCTGCAGCATAACGCCGTTCGGCACCGCCCAAACCTCCTGAGAGCTCTGCGTGGCCATCTCCTTGCCAGCGCACGCATGCAGCACCGTCGCAGTGGCCTAGCACAAGCAGAGCGCGTTCTCCGCCGCCGATGTGCCGTTCGGCCGTTCCGTCGAGGATAGGCCGTAACCACACCTTCCTTGCTGAGTTGGACACTGGAATGGCACCCGTGCTTCACCTAGTCGATGCTCAAGCCTCTAATCCAACCGTCCAGCCACAGCGCCGCCGTAATAGCTCGTCGGACTTATCCGTTCACGACAACCACCTCGGGCCGGCTATAAGTAGCACCCCCGAGCTTGCTCTCGCCCCCGCACAACTCCACCACCTCACCAGACCCCGCCTAGCCACTAGAAGAGCCTCGAGGGGCCCTTCTTCCTCAACTCCGGCCACCTCCGTCTGCCTCGGGCTCCGGCAATGTTCTCTTCGGTGAGAACTCCTCCACCGCCCTCCTCTTGCCCGTAGCCTCGTACCACCTATAGGAGGCTAACCCCCACCTGAATTTGTCCTCCGCATCACTCTCCGACGAGGCCCACGACCACCCGAACCGCCATCCGCCGGAGCAAGGGCCGCCGTCGACGTGGTGCTCGCCGGCAACCTCTACCACCACCCACCGACGCGGAAAGGTGCACTGAACACGGAGGTAACCCCTGATCCCCCTGCCTCGCCGTGGATCGCCGCAGGTGACCACCGCAGCTCTCGGGCACCATCGAGCGCTGCCGCCTCATTTGAATATTCAAACCTGACGGGTGTAGCCCGCCTGTCAGCCTCTCAGTTCTTTTCTTTTAAACAAACCGTTTTCCGGGACTTTTCTGCTTAGGCCCCTGAGAGTTTTCTGTTTCATTACAGATGAGTCCTTGAACCAAAACCCTTATATCTTTTAAACAGAATAGTATTTTTGTTTGATTATTTTTTTGTCCTCTTTAAAATTTTGTCTAGTTTTTTATAAGATTTATTTGAAAATTATTTGGTTTACTTTTTGTGCACCTCGCGGTATTTACGTTACGTGCGTAATTTTCTTATACCGTAGATACCGGAGGAGGTGATGGAGCCGCGAACTTCACCCAGTTAAACTCCGACTACTCCGAACCAGGCAAGCATGTTTGAACTCTTGATATGATGAGTGTTTGTTGCACGTTTGCATTTTAGGAGTTTCATGGCATACATATGAACATTTCTTTGAATGTTATATTTCATGCACAAAAGTGGAAAGTAAGTTTCGGAAAGCCATATGTTGTTGGATACATATTGGCATGGCCATGTGATGGCATGAGGATGGGTAAGATGGCAGTGTTGTGACATGCCAGTCTTATGCCAGATTATTTGACTTCCGTGTCATCATGAATCAAATCACATTCACATTCATTTCCTTCTTGTACTGCCACTTGTTTTCCGCAAGGAATATGGCTTAGTAAGTTGCAAACCTTTTTCCTGGTACACACCTAGTAGAGAGGCCGGGATGAGGGTTCCATGGCCCTGGATTAAAGCCCGTCATCCGGTCAGGGGGCATGGGTGTTTCCGGTTGGGACCGAGAGGGGGTCACCCCTTAGAGCGCGCGTATAGAAATTTGATCCCATGCTATTCGAGGTTGTGACCTCCCCGTCTCAAAGTTTTTCTTGGACGTTGTCTAGGATGATTCCTGGCAATGTGAGGTGAAATGGGTGTGTACTGGTTAAATGTGTTTCTACCAAAATACCATAAACGGAACTAGTCCTTCATGACTACGGAAATCCGTTGGCTGTGGTCAGTTAGTACAAACTCTATAGAGTCACAAATCCTTTAAATCATCTTGTACTTTTCCAAGTACTATATTCATCTTATCTTGTCATGTATCAGCCTCAGTGACAAAACTCCGGTGCACTACATGTGTGCAAATCCGATTAAAAGTTTATTCTTGTAGATGGACTAATCTGTTGGTTACTTTTGTTATAAAGCCCTTTCTGTGATGTCGCTCCGACATCCGACTGTGGAATACTTGTTATTTACATTTGATATAAGCCCTTTCTGTGACATCTCTCAGATGTCCGACTGTGGCATTTCTTTTACAAGCCCTTTCTGTTACGTCGCTCAGATGTCCGACTATGGCATTTCTTTTACAAGCCCTTTTTGTGACGTCGCTTAGACGTCCGACTGTGGTATTCCTTTTATAAGCCATGCAATAATATTATTATTGGGATCAGCATCATTATTTGTTTTATTTATCAAGTATGCAATAATATTATTATTGGGATGAGCATCATTATTTTTGTTCATGACGCATTCATGCATACAATTATTATATCTTTTGTCCGAACTATCTTGCGAGTACTTTCAAAGTACTCACCTGGCTTGTTGATTTGGCCAGATGTTGATGAAGGCGATCTCATGGATGAAGAGTTCGATAGTGAGTCCGACGCCTAGAGGAGTCCCAGTCAGTCCCGTGCGATCCTGCATTTGGTCACTACATTATATCCGCTTCCGCCACCCCAGAAATAAAGTCATCGAGCCTCACCTCGACGCTCGATGAGCTGCCAGTTAGGAGTCAAGTTATCCACCACCACTTTTGCCTCGAGCTAGTAGCATGCCACCACACCCCTGTGTCATAACCGCCCTTATGTAAGATATTGGCGAGTTTGTAATAATTTGTTGAGCAGCCTCAGCTCAACCCTGTAATATATTTAATGCTACTGGTCCTCGGTTTATCAAGTATTTGTCTACCAGTGAGGATGACTTTTCCTATACTGGGATCTAAATATCGGTTTTCTCAATAATTATGCGCTTTGTTATACACTTTTATATTACTTTTGGGACTAACCTATTAACCGGAGGCCCATCCCATACTGCTGTTTTATTGCCTGTTTCAGTATTTCGAAGAAAAGGAATATCAAACGGAGTGCAAATGGAGTGAAACCTTCTGTAGCGTGATTTTTGGGAAGAATATGATCCTGGAGACTTGGAGTTCACATCAGAAGATCCTCGAGGAGGCCAGGAGATAGGAGGGCACCCCCCTACTGGGTGCGCCCCCACCTACTAGGCGCGCCCCCTGTCTCGTGGGCCCCTTGAGCACCTCCCGACCGACTTATTTCGCCTATATAGTCCCACGTACCCTAAAAACATCCACGGAGAAGATAGATCGGGAGTTCCGCTGCCGCCACCAAAAACCTCTCGGGAGCCCGTTCTGGCACCCTGCCGGAGGGGGGAACCCATCACCAGTGGCCACTTCATCATCCCGACACTATCCATGATGAGGAGGGCGTAGTTCACCCTCGGGGCTGAGGGCATGTTCCAGTAGCTTTGTATTTGATCTCTCTCTCTCATGTTCTCTCCATGGCAGGATCTTGATGTATCGCAAGCTTTGCTATTATAGTTGGATCTTATGATGTTTCTCCCCCTCTACTCTCTTGTGATGAATTGAGTTTCCCTCTTGAAGTTATCTTATCGGATTGATTCTTTTATGATTGAGAACACTTGATGTATGTCTTGCCGTGTTTTTCTATGGTGACAATGGGATATAACGTGCCACTTGATGTATGTTTTGGTGACCAACTTGCGGGTTCCGCCCATGAACCTATGCATAGAGGTTGGCATACGTTTTCTTGACTCTCCGGTAGAAACTTTGGGGCACTCTTTGAAGTACTTTGTGTTGGTTGGATGAATCTAAGATTGTGTGATGCATATCGTATAATCATTCCCACGGATACTTGAGGTGACAATGAAGTATCTAGGTGACATTAGGGTTTTGGTTGATTTGTGTCTTGTGGTGTTATTCTAGTATGAACTATATGATGGATCGAGCGGAAAGAATAGCTCTATGTTATTTTACTACGAACTCTTGAATAGATCTTTCAAAAAGGATAACTTTGAGGTGGTTTCGTACCCTACCATAATCTCTATGTTTGTTCTCCGCTATTAATGGCTTTGGAGTGACTCTTTGTTGCATGTTGAGGGCTTGTTATATGATCTATCTATGTTATTATTGTTGAGAGAACTTGCACTGGTGAAAGTATGAACCCTAGGCCTTGTTTCCTATCATTGCAACACCATTTGTGCTCACTTTTATCATTAATTACCTTGCTGTTTTTATTATTTCAGATTGCAAAAACCTATATCTACCATCCGTATTGCACTTGTGTCGCCATCTCTTCGTCGAACTAGTGCACCTATACAATTTACCATTGTATTGGGTGTGTTGGGGACACAAGAGACTCTTTGTTATTTGGTTGCAGGTTGTTTGAGAGAGACCATCTTCATTGTACGCCTCCCACGGATTGATAAACCTTAGGTCATCCACTTGAGGGAAAATTGCTACTGTCCTACAAACCTATGCACTTGCAGGCCCAACAATGTCAACAAGAAGAAGGTTGTGTAGTAGACATCACCCATCAGCAGTCAATACTACTTTATCCCTTCACTTCTTACTGTGCTTCTTAACTTTCTTCTGACTGGTGGATTCATCATCATCCTTTGAATCAACATCAATGCAATCTTCTTCGCCAGGAAATTTCCTCCCTTCCTCCATCTGGGCACACTTATCCGCTATGGTGTACAGCTCCTTCACAATCTTGGGCAACTGCACGTTCATGTTGGCACGGGTTGGGTGGTTGCGCACATTAGACAGGAAGGCAGCTATCATGGCTGTCGAATGGGTATTTTGGATCTTCCTATGAACTTTACTGAACCTCTATAAATACTTATAGAGGGTTTCTCCTCCTTCTGCTGGAGAAGCTGTAGATCGCCGGGGCGGCGCGGCTCCTGGTGGCCACTGGTGAAAGCGCCGATGAACTAATGGCACAGGTCAGCCCACGACGAGATGGAGTTTTGTCAGATTTTGGGTTCCGCAAACCCTTGGTAGGTTCTAACTCTAGGGTGCATGCTGAGATCTCAACCTACCCAGCCTGCCTACTCGCGATCCTCACTGCCTAGTGCGTCAGGCTCAGAGGAATAGAGAGACACAACAGTTTATCCTGGTTCGGGCAACCTTGCGGTCTAATACCCTACTCAAGCTTTTTGGTGGATTGCCTTGGGCTGAGGCCGAACTAGTACAATGGAACAATAGCCTCGGGAGGTGAGGTCTTCTTGAGCTCAAGTGAGCTGGTGTAGGAGGAATGGCTTCACTCCATTGGGATCTCCCCTTCTATGGTGGTGGCTAAGTCCTATTTATAGTGGCCTTGGTCCTCTTGCCAAATGTTGGCAGGATTGGATCCCACAATGGCCAGATTTCAAGGGGGACAAGAAGTACATCCTATCCTGACTAAAGTGGTCTTCGCTTGCAAAAGCCTCTGGTCGTGACGCTACGGTGGGCTCGGCGATAACCTCTATCCTTGCCGTCCTGGCGGTCTTGGTCTTGTTTTCAAGAAGACAGTAGGGGGAAAACCCCTACTGTGATCACTTCATATATCTATATAAATGGGAGGTTTACATAGACATATCAGCTACATTACATGACACTGCCAATCACACCTGGGGTGTGGATGCCCAACTAGATCAAAAAAGAGGAAAGGGCTATACTACAGAAGTACAAAAGTTGATGAGAGTAGCTCTATGTGCTGCTTTAACCCTACGTTGCAGCAATGACAAGTCTTCTTGGAATCGTGTGAGCCAAGAGTCCACACTGCGGGCCAGTCCTCTTAAATGCTTGTCGTTTCTCTCCTTCCAAATGCTCCATGCTGCGGTCAAGAATGTTTCATAAAAGAATGGGTTCGGCCATGTATCCTTAGCAGGTTGAAGAAGGTTCAGGCGGCAAAGGAATGTTGGCCAAACAATGTTTAGTCTAGCCCAGCAGCTCTGGCTAAACGGGCAGGAGAAAATCATGTGATCCACAGTCTCTACAATGTGTTGGTCGCAGAGGATACAATTGAAGTTATTGCCAATATTGTAGTGCCTCCTCTTCAACATGTTGCGCGTGTTGAGTCTATCATGAAAATATAACCAGCGAAAAACTTTGATCTTCATTGTGCATTTGGATTTCCAGAGTTGACTGAAAGCTTGATGCACAACACCATCTCTAAAATAGTTGTTGTAGTAGTCCCTTGGTTTGTACAGTGTGCCCCCCCAGGAATAGTGCCAAACATCAGGCCGAGAGGTCCATGGAGAGATCCATGTTTGTTGTACTTTATCCTGGATCTCAGCAAGAGCCGGGGGAGAGACAGGAAGATGAAATGTTGCATGCATGTCCATATTGGCCATTGCCTTTGCAACCCACATGTTCTCCTGCATGGCGAACGAGAAGGCACAAGGGTGCGAGATTTGAAGCACTTCCTCTCTCCATCGATCTTTCCAAAAAAGGGTTGAAGTGTCGTCTACCAGCAGAACCGGAGAAATTCCTCGATAGATGGGGGTCAACTTAAGAATGTCCTTCCACCAGAATGAGACAACGGGGTCCACAACGTGTGGAATTCTGCCATCATAATGATTATCCCAGATAAGGTTGACCCAAGGCACATCGAGTCTATTAAAGAATTTGTGAAGGAATTTCAGGAGCAAGGCATCATTGTGGATCTTTAGATTGATGACCCCTAAACCACCATTTTTCTTTGGCCGACAAACCAAATCCCAAGTAGCCAAAGAGTTGCATTTGTCACCTTGTTCAGTTTTCTTGGTCCAGAGACATCTGCGTCTGATCTTATCAAAGATATCAATGAGGTTGGGAGGGAATTTGAGAGTGCACATGGCAAACACCAGAGGAGACGTGACCGAAGCATTCAACCAAGATAGCTTACCACCGTACGTCATCATCGCAATGGTGTGACTCAGCTGCCTTTCCAATCGACAGACCAAGGGCATAAAATCTTGGATTGTAGGTCGAGTAGTGCCTAAGGGAAGGCCTAGGTAGGTGAATGGCATAGAACCAATAGCACATCCAAAAACTCTAGCCAGATTAGTTGTGGTAGATGCATCAAGATTAATTCGGATCATCGTGGATTTGTGGAAGTTAATCTTGAGGCCAATGGAGGAGGCATAGTTAGACAGAATCTCCTTAACTAGCATGGCTTGTTGAGTGCATGCAGGAAGGACAATGAGCGTGTAATTCGCATGTTGAAGAACCAGATAATCAGTCTGACCAATGCATGGAAAAGGTAGGGCAAGCCTGCCTTGACAAAAAGCATCATTGATTGCTGCTTGAAGCAACTCATCCGCAAGGACAAAGATAAGCGGCGAAAGAGGGTCACCTTGTGGAACCCTGCATCTACATGGGAATTGTCGACCGGGCACGCCGTTCAAGAGGATACAAGATCGTCCAGATGAGAAAAGGCAATTAATCCAGGAGATCCAACGGTCATTGAAGCCCATATGACGGATGATGTTAATCATGGGCCCGTGCACCGTGTCAAATGCCATGGCAAAATTGAGCTTGAGAAGGATGATCTCTCTAACAGACGTGTGGCATTGATAAATGTAATGGTAGGCCCATGCAAGGCAATCTTGGACGGTTCTCCCCTTAAGGAATCCATATTGGTTGCGGTGCACCAGTTGCAAGATTATGCCTTGCAAACGATTGGCTAGAAGCTTCGTCAGTAGTTTCATAAAATAGTTAAGTAGGGTGATCAGCCCGAAATTAATCATTAACTAAGGCAGGCGCATTAGCCTTGGGAATCAGGGTAATGAGACCGTCGTTGATACTGGTGATGTCAAGGTTTCCATCATAGAATTGTGAGCACAACAAGTAAAATTCATGCTTGATGATTGGCCAGCAAGCTTTGAGACAAGATGCACTGAAACCATCAGGTCCCGGGGCACGATCAGGAGGCATTTCCTTGACTACACTATCGATTTGTTCCAGAGTGAACGACTCAGTAAGGATGTCGAGGTTATTGGCCCGTTGGATTAATGAAGGTAAGTCAAACTTCATAACACATTGAGCAGTTGTCCCCAACCTGGCTTTGTAAGTGGAGTGAAGGAGCGCCTCCTTACTAGGGTGATCCTCGACCACCCTGTCATCCTCAGTACGGAATGAGGCAATGTTGTTCTTACGATATTGTTCTATGGCGATCGCTTGGAAGAATTTAGTGTTCTCGTCACCGAACTTTATCCACCGGATGGTGCAGTGCTTTTTCCAGTAAATCTTCTGATACTTAAGCAGCCAGATAAGATGAGCTTTAAGAATGTTTCGAAAGTTTGCTTCTGGAAGAGAAAGGCAATGCTTGTTTTCTAGTTCATCTAACTCCACAATGACATCATTACAATTGATGATCGCAATAGAAAGCCGAGAGATATTCTTACACCAAATCTTAAGGGCGTGACGAAGGGCTTTGAACTTGTGACTAAGCATGGCCGCAACATTTTTGTTGAGAACTGGTTTAGCCCAAACCTGTTGCACCACATCCATAAACCCCGGGTGTAAGATCCAGTATGATTTTAAGCGGAATAGCTTACTGCGAGGGATCTTAGTTTCAATAGTAACGACGCAGGGTATATGATCGGAAGCTGGCTTGCAAAGGGGTTTAACCTGGGTTTTACGATATGAGTGGGTCTAGTGTAGGGAGGTAAGAAACCAATCAATCTGCTCGAGGAGGGGGTCCTGTTGCATGTTACACCATGTATAAGATCTACCTTGGACTGGTATCTCGATAAGTTGTTGCTTGCAAATTATGTCATTAAAAGTGATCATGTCATTCAGATTCCCCCCCAGGTTCGTTGAGGTTTTCAGGGGCACGCATATAGTTAAAATTGCCAAGGAGTAGCCAATCATGCGCATTAGGTATCTGGACGTCATACAACCAGGAAGTAAACGTGATGCTATCATCACCCGTGCATGTGCCATAGACATTAGCGAGCGACCACGTTTGCGAAGACTAAGTACTAACGAAACTAACGACTAGCGCAAAGACATCAGAAAACACAACCATACCCGCAAATAAAGCGCTTTTCCAGACAATGAGAATACCACCAGATGATCCGTAGGAAGGAACAAAAGAAAAGTTATCGAATTGTTTAGGGAAACAAGTTTTAAGGAACGCAAAAGAAACATCATGCATTTTGGTTTCCTGCAGACAAACCACTACACAGCCACTTGAGACGATAGCATTAGAAAGGGCCAACTGCCTCTTCTCCGAATTGAGACCTCTGATGTTCCAAGACAACACATTCCAGCATCACAGTGGCGACATGACAGAGGCAAAGATCACTCCATGGAGGAAGAAGCCGCCTGACCCTGAACATCAAACGGACTAGCAGCCGACGAGGTAGCAAGCAAGGCTTCAGAAGTTAACTCATCAGCAGGAATATCACACTTGTGAACACCAATCTCCTGCGGCGTGGCGATTGGGGTTGGAGGAGGAACTGCATCATCAATACTGGGAGTATTGCTGGAGGATCCAATAGTTGGCATAAGATGAAGCTTAACCTTGGAGGAAGCCGCACGTGTGTCTTTAGGAGCATGAGTCTTGAAGCCATTGAACTTGTTGGATCGCTGGCTACACTAACATCACATGTGGAAATAGGAGCTGGAGCCCTAGGGACTGATGACACGCAAGTATAAGGGATCTATCGTAGTCCTTTCGATAAGTAAGAGTGTCTAACCCAACGAGGAGCAGAAGGAAATGATAAGCAGTTTTCAGTAAGGTTTTCTCTACAAGCACTGAAATAGTAGGTGATAGATAGTTTCGTGATAAGATGAATGATAATGAGCAAAAGTAAATAAATTGCAGCATGGTGGCCCAATCCTTTATGTAGCAAAGGATAAGCCTGGACAAATTCTAAAAATGAAGAAGGAGCTCCCGAGGACACATTGGGAATTATCGTCAACCTAGTTTTCATCACGTTCCTATGATTCGCGTTCGGTACTTTGATAAGTTGATATGTGGGTGGACCGGCACTTGGCTACTGCCGTAACATGGACAAGCATCCCACTTATGATTAACCCCTATTGCAAGCTTCCGCAACTACAAAAAGGAGTATTAAGGTAAACCTAACCACAACATTAAACATATGGGTCCATATCAACCCCTAACGAAGCAACGCATAAACAAGGGTTTAAGCTTCTGTCAGTCTAGCAACCCATCATCTACTTATTACTTCCCTATGCCTTCCTCTAGGCCCAAATAATGGTGAAGTGTCATGTAGTCGACGTTCACATAACACCACTAGAAGAGAGACAACATACATCTCATCAAAATATCGAACGAATACCAAATTCACAGGACTACTAATAGCACGACTTCACCCATGTCGTCAGGAACAAACGTAACTACTCACAAAGCATATTCATGTTCATAATTAGAGGGGTAATAATATGCACAAATGATCTGAACATATGAACTTCCACCAAGTAAACCCAGTAGCATCAACTACAAGGAGTAATCAACACTACTAGCAACCCACAGGTACCAATTTGTGGTTTTGATACAAGATTGGATACAAGAGATGAACTAGGGTTTTGAGATGAGATGGTGCTGGTGAAGAGGTTAATGGAGATTGACCCCCTCCCGATGAGAGAATCGTTGGTGATGACGTTGTTGATGATTTCCCCCTCTCAGAGGGAAGTGTCTCCGGCAGAACAGCTCCGCCAGAGCCCGAGATTGATTCTGCCAAGGTTCCGCCTCGTGGCGGCGGAGTTTCGTCCCGTAATCTTGCCCACGATTTTTTCCAGAGGGAAAGTGATGATATAGCAGAAGATGGACGCCGGAGGCCCACCAGGGGGCCCAGGAGATAGGGGGGCGAGCCCTAGGAGGGTGGGCCCGCCCCCTGTCTCCTAGACAGGGTGTGGGCCCCCTGGCCTATTTCTTTTGCCCAAAAATTCTTATTCAATCTAAAAAGTTGTTTCGTGGAGTCTCAGGTCTTTTGGAGTTGTGCAGAATAGGTTTCCAACTTTGCTCCTTTTCCAGCCAGAATTCCAGCTGCCGGCATTCCCCCTCTTCATGGTAAACCTTGTAAAATAAGAGAGGATAGCTATAAGTATTGAGATATAGTGTGTAATAACAGCCCATAATGCAATAAATATTGATATAAAAGCATGATGCAAAATGGACGTATCAACTCCCCCAAGCTTAGACCTCGCTTGTCCTCAAGCGGAAGACGAAATCGAAAAATATGTCCACATGTTTAGAGATAGAGGTGCGATAAAAATAAAATACAGACATGAGGGCATCATGATTATTCTAATAACAGCAACATATATGAATTTTGTCATATGATTTCCTATGTTCAAGTAATAAGAAATTCACAATATCAAGTATGGTTCAAAAACTTCATTGGGAACTAATAAACTATAATCTCAGTCATTGAAACAATTGCAATTTATCGTAACATCAGAAAGAGTCAGTAATAGAGCTTTTCAGCGAGCTCACATACTGAACTACCTTATAGTCCCCTATAATTGTTAACACTCGCGCAATACTTGTGGTTATAGATTTTCAGCCAAGCACTAAGAAAGATAGGGGCTTATTGCGTTGCCTCCCAACATATTCACCTTTAGGTGATGTCAACAATAATAGCCTATGCCCCACTTACATCCAATTGGATATATGTATCATGATCTTTCAAACACGAGGAGCTTGCCGAAGGATAAAAATAAAAAGGGGAAGGTGAGGATCACCTTGACTCAAGCATAAAGTAAAACAAAAAGTAAAAGATAGGCCCTTCGCAGAGGGAAGAAGAGGTTGTCATGTGCGTTTAGGGTTGATGCACAAAATCTTAATGCAAAATAACATCACTTTATATTGCCTCTTGTATGTGGACCTTTATTATGCAATCCGTCGCTTTTATTACTTCCACAACAAGTTTGTACAAAGCCTATTTGTTCTGCACCAATAAGTCATACATATTTAGGGAGCAATTTTTATTGCTTGCACCGATGACAACTTACTTTAAGGATCTTACTCAATCCATAGGTAGGTATGGTGGACTCTCATGGCAAAACTGGGTTTAAGGATATTTCTAAGCACAAGTAGTATCTCTACTTGCTGGAAGGAATTTGGCTAGCATGAGGGAGAAAGGCAAGCTCAACATGTTTGGAAGGTCAATGACAATATACTTTAACTGAGATGTCGGAAAACATAAGCCATTACGTTGTATTCCTTGTCCAACGTCAACTCTTTTAGCATGTCATACTTAATGAGTGCTTCACAATCAGAAAAGATGTCCAAGATAATATATTTATATGTGAACCCCTCTTTCCTTATCACTTCCTATTAATTTCAACGATGACCAAGGCTACGTTCATCAACTCTCAACAAGTTTTATGCCTCATACTTTCTATGTGTGAAGTAATCACTATCCATAAGATCAATATGAACTCGTTTGTTCTTTCTACTTTCTCAAGATCAAAGCAATCATAGCAAAGCCCTTGACTCAACACTAATCTTTATTATAGATAGCACACGGTCTCGATTACATAAAGAGATCACAAAGCAAAACTCAAAACTACTTGATATCAAAAACTTCAACTACTGATAGATCAAGATACTACTAAAAGGATCGAACTAAATAAAGCGGTAAAGATATGAGTGTGATGGTGATACTATACCGGGGCACCTCCCCCAAGCTTGGCAGTTGCCAAGGGGAGTGCCCATACCAATGTGATTATTTCCTCAGGGGTGATGGAGGTGGTGATGATGACGGTGGATAATCGCACATCAAGCGTAAAAGCTCCTCCAACTTGCGGATAATCGCACATCAACAAAATATTCTCCTCTGTGAGGTACTTGTTCTGTATGCGTGCTAACTCAATCATATTGAAAGCTTCAATCTCTGTTGGAGTGAAAAGGTTAGGTAAAGGTTGAGGGATGTCTTCTTCATTCACCACCGGAGCTTGAGCCTCCATGGCCTTCTTGATCCCTTCATCCTTGTTGATCTCTTCTGGTTCCTCTCTTTTCAACTCTATCTTCAATAGCCAAGCATCCTTGTCTTCGTTGTTGGAGGAGGGAGAAGTCATGGTGCTCTAAATCTGCAACAAAAACAACTCGAAACGAAAACAGAGGATATTTGCGTGATACGGTGGTCAAAACCTTCGGGAGAATATATAATGAATTTTTACTGACAAAAATGCGTAACATACAATAAAACACAGTCCGGGAGGCACACGAGGTGCCCACGAGACAAGGGGGCGCGCCCTACAGGGGGGGCGCCCTCCTCTCTCGTGGGAGCCTTGTGTCCCTTTTGGACTACTTCTTTCTTCCTAAAATCCTTAAATAATCCAAAACTGATAAAAATTGCCATTAGAGTTGTTTTGGAGTCGGTTTACCTACCGTACCATGTACCTATGCCTTTTCGGAGGCTGGAACGTTCTGGAAAGTGTCTCTTATGTATTCCTCAGGGGTTATGGTTTCAATTATATTAGTTTCAACATTGATAGGATTACCTGAAATATAATGTTTAATTCTTTAACCATTTACCACCCTCGGATTTGTGCCTTCGAAGTTGTTGATATTTATAGCACCAGAAGGATAGACCTCCTCGATAACGTAGGGACCTTCCCATTTTGAGAGAAGTTTTCTTGCAAAAAATCTTAAACGGGAGTTGTGTTGGAAATATGCCCTAGAGGCAATAATAAAAGTATTATTATATTTCATTGTTCATGATAATTGTCTTTTATTCATGCTATAACTGTATTATCCGGAAATCGTAATACACGTGTGAATACTTAGACCACACAATGTCCCTGGTAAGCCTCTAGTTGACCAGCTCGTTGTGATCAACAGATAGTCATGGTTTCCTGACTATGGACATTGGATGTCGTTGATAACGGGATCACATCATTAGGAGAATGATGTGATGGACAAGACCCAATCCTAAGCATAGCATAAAAGATCGTGTAGTTCGTTTTGCTAGAGCTTTGCAAGTGTCAAGTATCTCTTCCTTCGACCATGAGATCGTGTAACTCCCGGATACCGTAAGAGTGCCTTGGGTGTACCAAACGTCACAATGTAACTAGGTGACTATAAAGGTGCATTACAGGTATCTCCAAAAATAGCTGTTGGGTTGACACGGATCGAGACTGGGATTTGTCACTCCGTATGACGGAGAGGTATCTCTGGGCCCACTCGGTAATGCATCATCATATTGAGCTCAATGTGACCAAGGTGTTGGACACGGGATCATGCATTACGGTACGAGTAAAGTGACTTGCCGGTAACGAGACTGAACAAGGTATTGGGATACCGACGATCGAGTCTCGGGCAAGTAACGTACCGATTGACAAAGGGAATTGCATACAGGGTTTGATGGAATCCTCGACATAGTGGTTCATCCGATGACAACATCGAGGAGCATGTGGGAGCCATCATGGGTATCCAGATCCCGCTGATGGTTATTGACTGAGAGAGTCTCGGTCATGTCTGCATGTCTCCCGAACCCGTAGGGTCTACACACTTAAGGTTCAGTTACTCTAGGGTTATAGGGATATGTATATGCAGTAACCCGAATGTTGTTCGGAGTCCCGGATGAGATCCCGGACGTCACAAGGAGTTCCGGAATGGTCCGGAGGTAAAGATTTATATATGGGAAGTCCTGTTTCGGGCATCGGGACAAGTTTCGGGATTATCGGTATTGTACCGGGACCACCGGAAGGGTCCCGGGGGTCCACCGGGTGGGTCCACCTGTCCCGGGGGGCCACATGGGCTGTAAGGGGGGGCGCCTTGGCCTAATGGGCCAAGGGCACCAGCCCCACATTGGCCCATGCGCCTAGGGTTTAAGGGGGCAAGAGTCCTAGGAGGGTAAGGCACCTCCTAGGTGCCTTGGGGGGAGGGAAAACCCCCCTTGGCCGCCGCACCCCCTAGGAGATTGGATCTCCTAGGGCCGTCCACCCCCCCTTGGCACCCCTATATATAGTGGGGGAGAGGAGGGACTTCATACCTGAACGCCCTGGCCTTTGGTTGCCTCCTTCTCCCTCCCCAACACCTCATCCATCTCCATAGTGCTTAGCGAAGCTCTGCCGGAGTACTGCAGCTCCATCAACACCACGCCGTCGTGCTGCTGCTGGTGCCATCTCCCTCAACCTCTCCTCCCTTCCTTGCTGGATCAAGAAGGAGGAGACGTGGCTGTTCCGTACGTGTGTTGAACGCGGAGGTGCCGTCCGTTTGGCGCTGGTCATCGGTGATTTGGATCACGTCGAGTACGACTACATCATCACCTTGCAAGCTTCCGCACGCGATCTACAAGTGGTATGTAGATGCAAACTCTCTCCCTAGACTCGTTGCTTAGATGAACTCATAGATGGATCTTGGTGAAACCGTAGGAAAAAATTTAATTTTCTGCAACGTTCCCCAACAGTGGCATCATGAGCTAGGTCTATGCGTAGTTCTCTTTGCACGAGTAGAACACAACTTTGTTGTGGGCGTGGATTTTGTCATCTTACTTGCCTCTACTAGTCTTTTCTTGCTCAACGGTATTGTGGGATGAAGCGGCCCGGACCAACCTTACACGTACTCTTACGTGAGACCGGTTCCACCGACTGACATGCACAAGTTGCATAAGGTGGCTGGCGGGTGTCTGTCTCTCCCACCTTAGTTGGAGCGGAATCGATGAACAGGGCCCTTATGAAGGGTAAATAGAAGTTGACAAAATCACGTTGTGGTGATTCATAGGTAAGAAAACGTTCTTGCTAGAACCCAATTGCAGCCACGTAAAAGATGCAACAACAATTAGAGGACGTCTAACTTGTTTTTGCAGCGATTGATCATGTGATGTGATATGGCCAGAAGTTGTGATGAATGATGAATTGTGATGTATGAGATCATGTTCTTTGTAATAGGATTCACGACTTGCATGTCGATGAGTATGACAACCGGCAGGAGCCATAGGAGTTGTCATTATTTTTTGTATGACCTGCGTGTCATTGAATAACGCCATGTAAACTACTTTACTTTATTGCTAAACGTTAGTCATGGAAGTAGAAGTAGTCGTTGGCGTGACAACTTCATGAAGACACGATGATGGAGATCATGATGATGGAGATCATGGTGTCAATCCGGTGACAAGATGATCATGGAGCCCCGAAGATGAAGATCAATGGAGCTATATGATATTGGCCATATCATGTCACAACTATATAATTGCATGTGATGTTTATTATGTATTATGCATCTTGTTTACTTAGGACGACGGTAGTAAATAAGATGATCCCTTATAAAATTTCAAGAAGTGTTCTCCCCTAACTGTGCACCGTTGCTACAGTTCGTCGTTTCTAAGCACCACGTGATGATCGGGTGTGATGGATTCTTACGTTCACATACAACGGGTGTAAGACAGTTTTACACAGCGAAAACACTTAGGGTTAACTTGACGAGCCTAGCATGTGCAGACATGGCCTCGGAACACGGAGACCGAACGGTCGAACACGAGTCGTATGGAAGATACGATCAACATGAGAATGTTCACCGACGATGACTAGTCCGTCTCACGATGATCGGACACGGACTAGTCGACTCGGATCGTGTAACACTTAGATGACTAAAGGGATGTCTAATCTAAGTGGGAGTTCATAATTTGATTAGAACTTTATTATCATGAACTTAGTCTAAAACCTTTGCAAATATGTCTTGTAGATCAATGGCCAACGCTAATGTCAACATGAACTTCAACGCATTCCTAGAGAAAACCAAGCTGAAATATGATGGCAGCAACTATACGGACTGGGTCCGGAACCTGAGGATCATCCTCATAGCTGCCAGGAAACAATATGTCCTAGAAAGACCGCTAGGTGACGCTCCCGTCCCAGAGAACCAAGACATTATGAATGCTTGGCAGTCTCGCGTTGATGATTACTCCCTCGTTCAGTGCGGCATGCTTTACAGCTTAGAACCGGGGCTCCAAAAGCGTTTTGAGCATCACGGAGCATATGAGATGTTCGAAGAGCTGAAACTAGTTTTTCAAGCTCATGCCCGGGTCGAGAGATATGATGTCTCCGACAAGTTCTACAGTTGTAAGATGGAGGAGAACAGTTCTGTCAGTGAGCACATCCTAAAGATGTCTGGGTTGCACAACCGTATGACCCAGCTGAACATTAACCTCCCAGATGAGGCGGTCATTGACAGAATCCTCCAGTCGCTCCCACCAAGCTACAAGAGCTTTGTGATGAACTACAACATGCAGGGAATGGAAAAGACCATTCCTGAAGTGTTCTCGATGCTGAAGTCAGCAGAGGCTGAAATCAAGAAAGAACATCAAGTGTTGATGGTCAATAAGACCACTAAGTTCAAGAAGGGCAAGGGTAAGAAGAACTTCAAGAAGGACGGCAAAGATGTTGCCGCGCCTGGTAAGCCAGTTACCGGGAAGAAGTCAAAGAATGGACCCAAGCCTGAGACTGAGTGCTTTTATTGCAAGGGGAAGGGTCACTGGAAGCGGAACTGCCCCAAAATACTTAGCGGATAAGAAGGCCGGCAACACCAAAGGTATATTTGATATACATGTGATTGATGTGTACCTTACCAGTGCTCGTAGTAACTCCTGGGTATTTGATACCGGTGCCGTTGCTCATATTTGTAACTCACAGCAGGAGCTGCGGAATAAACGGAGACTGGCGAAGGACGAGGTGACGATGCGCGTCGGGAATGGTTCCAGAGTCGATGTGATCGCCGTCGGCACGCTGCCTCTACATTTACCTACGGGATTAGTTTTGAACCTTAATAATTGTTATTTAGTGCCAAGTTTGAGCATGAACATTGTATCTGGATCTCGTTTAATACGAGATGGCTACTCATTTAAGTCTGAGAATAATGGTTGTTCGATTTATATGAGAGATATGTTTTATGGTCATGCTCCGATGGTCAATGGTTTATTCTTAATGAATCTCGAGCGTGATATTACACATGTTCATAGTGTAGATGCCAAAAGATTTAAAGTTGATAACGATAGTCCCACATACTTGTGGCACTGCCGCCTTGGTCACATTGGTGTCAAGCGCATGAAGAAGCTCCATGCCGATGGACTTTTAGAGTCTCTTGATTATGAATCGTTTGACACGTGCGAACCATGCCTCTTAGGTAAAATGACCAAGACTCCGTTCTCCGGAACAATGGAGCGAGCAACCAACTTGTTGGAAATCATACATACCGATGTGTGCGGTCCAATGAGCATTGAGGCTCGCGGAGGATATCGTTATGTTCTCACTCTCACAGATGACTTGAGTAGATATGGGTATGTCTACTTAATGAAACAAAAGTCTGAGACCTTTGAAAAGTTCAAGGAATTTCAGAATGAGGTGGAGAATCAACGTGACCGAAAGATAAAATTCTTACGATCAGATCGTGGAGGAGAATACTTAAGTCACGAATTTGGTACACACTTAAAGAAATGTGGAATCGTTTCACAGCTCACGCCGCCTGGAACACCTCAGCGAAACGGTGTGTCCGAACGTCGTAATCGCACTCTATTGGATATGGTGCGGTCTATGATGTCTCTTACCGATTTACCGCTATCATTTTGGGGATACGCTCTAGAGACAGCTACATTCACTTTAAATAGGGCTCCGTCTAAATCCGTTGAGACGACACCGTATGAATTATGGTTTGGAAAGAAACCTAAGCTGTCGTTTCTAAAAGTTTGGGGATGCGAAGCTTATGTCAAGAAACTTCACCCTGAAAAGCTCGAACCCAAGTCAGAAAAATGTGTATTCATAGGATACCCTAAGGAAACTATAGGGTATACCTTCTACTAAAGATCCGAAGGCAAGATCTTTGTTGCCAAGAACGGATGCTTTCTGGAAAAAGAGTTTCTCTCGAAAGAAGTAAGTGGGAGGAAAGTAGAACTCGATGAAGTACTACCTCTTGAGCGGGATAGTGACGCAGCACAGGAAACCGTTCCTGTGATGCCCACACCAACTGAAGAGGAAAACCATGATAATGATCAAAGTACTTCGGATCAAGTTACTGCTGAACTTCGTAGGTCCACAAGGACACGTTCCGCACCAGAGTGGTACGGCAACCCTGTCCTGGAAATCATGTTGTTAAACAACAATGAACCTTCGAACTATGAAGAAGCAATGGCGGGCCCGGATTCCAACAAATGGCTTGAAGCCATGAAATCCGAGATAGAATCCATGTATGAAAACAAAGTATGGACTTTGACAGACTTGCCCGATGATCGGCGAGCGATAGAAAACAAATGGATCTTTAAGAAGAAGACGGACGCGGATGGTAATGTTACCATCTATAAAGCTCGACCTGTCGCTAAGGGTTATCGACAGGTTCAAGGGATTGACTACGACGAGACATTCTCTCCCGTAGCGAAGCTAAAGTCCGTCCGAATCATGTTAGCAATTGCCGCATACTATGATTATGAGATATGGCAGATGGACGTCAAAACAGCATTCCTTAACGGGCATCTTAAGGAAGAACTGTATATGATGCAGCCGGAAGGTTTTGTCGATCCTCGGAACGCTAACAAAGTATGCAAGCTCCAGCGATCCATTTATGGACTGGTGCAAGCATCTCGGAGTTGGAACATTCGCTTTGGTGAGATGATCAAAGCGTTTGGGTTTATGCAGACTTATGGAGAAGCCTGCGTTTACAAGAAAGTGAGTGGGAGCTCTGTAGCATTTCTCATATTATATGTAGATGACATACTCCTGATGGGAAATAATATAGAATTTCTGGACAACATTAAGGCCTACTTGAATAAGTGTTTTTCAATGAAGGACCTTGGAGAAGCTGCTTATATATTAGGCATCAAGATCTATAGAGATAGATCGAGACGCCTCATAGGTCTTTCACAAAGCACATACCTTGATAAGATTTTGAAGAGATTCAGAATGGATCAGTCCAAGAAGGGGTTCTTGCCTATGTTACAAGGTATGAGACTGAGCTCAGCTCAGTCACCGACCACGGCAAAAGATAAAGAAGAGATGAGTGTCATCCCCTATGCTTCAGCCATAGGATCTATTATGTATGCCATGCTGTGTACCAGACCCGATGTAAACCTTGCCGTAAGTTTGGTAGCAAGATACCAAAGTAATCCCGGCAAGGAACACTGGATAGCGGTCAAGAATATCCTGAAGTACCTGAAAAGGACAAAGGACATGTTTCTCGTTTATGGAGGAGACGAAGAGCTCGTCGTAAAGGGTTACGTCGACGCTAGCTTCGACTCAGATCTGGATGACTCTAAGTCACAAACCGGATACGTGTATATGTTGAATGGTGGAGCAGTAAGCTGGTGCAGCTGCAAGCAGAGCGTCGTGGCGGGATCTACGTGTGAAGCGGAGTACATGGCAGCCTCGGAGGCAGCACATGAAGCGATTTGGGTGAAGGAGTTCATCACCGACCTAGGAGTCATACCCAATGCGTCGGGGCCGATCAAACTCTTCTGTGACAACACTGGAGCTATTGCCCTCACAAAGGAGCCCAGGTTTCTCAAGAAGACCAGGCACATCAAGCGTCATTTCAACTCCATCCGTGAAAATGTTCAAGATGGAGACATAGAGATTTGCAAAGTGCACACGGATCTGAATGTCGCAGATCCGCTGACTAAACCTCTCTCGCGTGCAAAACATGATCAACACTAGAACTCTATGGGTGTTCGATTCATCACAATGTAACTAGATTAGTGACTCTAGTGCAAGTGGGAGACTGTTGGAAATATGCCCTAGAGGCAATAATAAAAGTATTATTATATTTCATTGTTCATGATAATTGTCTTTTATTCATGCTATAACTGTATTATCCGGAAATCGTAATACACGTGTGAATACTTAGACCACACAATGTCCCTGGTAAGCCTCTAGTTGACCAGCTCGTTGTGATCAACAGATGGTCATGGTTTCCTGACTATGGACATTGGATGTCGTTGATAACGGGATCACATCATTAGGAGAATGATGTGATGGACAAGACCCAATCCTAAGCATAGCATAAAAGATCGTGTAGTTCGTTTTGCTAGAGCTTTGCAAGTGTCAAGTATCTCTTCCTTCGACCATGAGATCGTGTAACTCCCGGATACCGTAAGAGTGCCTTGGGTGTACCAAACGTCACAACGTAACTAGGTGACTATAAAGGTGCATTACAGGTATCTCCGAAAGTAGCTGTTGGGTTGACACGGATCGAGACTGGGATTTGTCACTCCGTATGACGGAGAGGTATCTCTGGGCCCACTCGGTAATGCATCATCATATTGAGCTCAATGTGACCAAGGTGTTGGACACGGGATCATGCATTACGGTACGAGTAAAGTGACTTGCCGGTAACGAGACTGAACAAGGTATTGGGATACCGACAATCGAGTCTCGGGCAAGTAACGTACCGATTGACAAAGGGAATTGCATACAGGGTTTGATCGAATCCTCGACATCGTGGTTCATCCGATGACAACATCGAGGAGCATGTGGGAGCCATCATGGGTATCCAGATCCCGCTGATGGTTATTGACTGAGAGAGTCTCGGTCATGTCTGCATGTCTCCCGAACCCGTAGGGTCTACACACTTAAGGTTCAGTTGCGCTAGGGTTATGGGGATATGTATATGCAGTAACCCGAATGTTGTTCGGAGTCCCGGATGAGATCCCGGACGTCACGAGGAGTTCCGGAATGGTCCGGAGGTAAAGATTTATATATGGGAAGTCCTGTTTCGGGCATCGGGACAAGTTTCGGGGTTATCGGTATTGTACCGGGACCACCGGAAGGGTCCCCGGGGTCCACCGGGTGGGTCCACCTGTCCCGGGGGGCCACATGGGCTGTAAGGGGGTGCGCCTTGGCCTAATGGGCCAAGGGCACCAGCCCCACATTGGCCCATGCGCCTAGGGTTTAAGGGGGCAAGAGTCCTAGGAGGGTAAGGCACCTCCTAGGTGCCTTGGGGGGAGGGAAAACCCCCCTTGGCCGCCGCACCCCCTAGGAGATTGGATCTCCTAGGGACGGCCACCCCCCCTTGGCACCCCTATATATAGTGGGGGAGAGGAGGGACTTCATACCTGAACGCCCTGGCCTTTGGTTGCCTCCTTCTCCCTCCCCAACACCTCCTCCATCTCCATAGTGCTTAGCGAAGCTCTGCCGGAGTACTGCAGCTCCATCAACACCACGCCGTCGTGCTGCTGCTGGTGCCATCTCCCTCAACCTCTCCTCCCTTCCTTGCTGGATCAAGAAGGAGGAGACGTGGCTGTTCCGTACGTGTGTTGAACGCGGAGGTGCCGTCCGTTTGGCGCTGGTCATCGGTGATTTGGATCACGTCGAGTACGACTACATCATCACCTTGCAAGCTTCCGCACGCGATCTACAAGTGGTATGTAGATGCAAACTCTCTCCCTAGACTCGTTGCTTAGATGAACTCATAGATGGATCTTGGTGAAACCGTAGGAAAAATTTTAATTTTCTGCAACGTTCCCCAACAAGTTGAACAATAACACATAATCTCCTATGTTAAACTCATGCTTCTGTATTCTCTTATCATGCCAGCGTTTGACTTTTTCTTTGAAAAGCTTGGCATTCTCATATGCTTGGGTTCTCCATTCATCAAGTGAGCTAATATCAAATAACCTTTTCTCACCGGCAAGTTTGAAGTCATAATTGAGCTCTTTAACAGCCCAATATGCTTTATGTTCAAGTTCAAGAGGTAAATGACATGCTTTTCCATAAACCATCTTATATGGAGACATAACCATATGATTTTTGTATGCAGTTCTATAGGCCCATAATGCATCATCATGTTTTTTTGACTAATTCTTTCTAGATCTATTCATAGTCTTTTGCAAAATTAATTTGAGCTCTCTATTGCTCAACTCTACTTGACCACTAGACTACGGGTGATAAGGAGATGTGATTCTACGATTGACATCATACTTAGCAAGCATCTTACAGAAAGCACCATGAATAAAGTGTGAACCACCATTAGTCATAAGATATCTAGGGACTCCAAACCAAGGAAAAATAAATTCTTTGAGCATTTTAATAGAAGTGTTATGATCAACACTACTAATTGGAATAGCTTCTACCCACTTAGTAACGTAATCAACAACAGCTAAAATATGTGTATAACCATTCGAGGCAGGAAAAGGTCCCATATAATCAAAGCCCCAAACATCAAACGGTTCAATAATGTCACGACCCCGATCCTAAATCACATCGATCTAGCATGTAACACCTCATATCACTTTGCGGCCTCACACACGGTATTCCCACGAGTGTCGCCTTACCATGGCCGGGACCGTTTGTGCCTTTTGGCACACGTATATGATAGTGTTGCTAGCATCCGAATGACAGAGAACCCGGGCTGACATGACTAGTTGTGAACCCAAAGTGGCACTAACTTACAGGGACAGGCATACATGACCCAGCATCGAACGTGTCGGTCATCAGCGAGTGAATCCGGGCTGTAGCAACTGGGCTAGCAGGACTCCGGTAAACCGGGCTGTAGCGGGCTAACAGGACTCCGGTTTTCATCGCGTGACATTTCCCTGAAGGGACAGACATAGGAACGAAGAAGGACACATGCCGGCCAGCCTAAGTGTTCCGGAGCAGTAGCAACCTACCAGGGCTCAGTGGAAGCACTAGGAGACATTTCCCGGTAAGAGAGGCTACTAAGGATAAACAACTAGATAGTCAGATCCCACATATAGCAATACACATTACACGTACGCATAACATGCAAGTATGTGTTGTACAACATGGCATCATAGCATAACTCAACAACTCATATAGATAAAGCTCAAAGAGCCATCATAGCATTTATTGCAAAAAGGGGTCACAGGACCCATCATACAGAGCATACAAGCAACAAGCGGAAGCATTACATGTCTGGGTACAGACATCTACAAATGAAAAAGGCCGAAGAGCCTGACTATCTACAACATCCGATCAAGATTGTAGCTGAGGTACAAGATACTCGTCGAAGTCCACGAGAACACTAGTAAGACCGAAGTCTTCGCTGCAAAAACATAATAAAGCAACATGAGTACAAAGGTACTCAGCAAGACTTACATCAGATCCTACCATACATGCATTTGTATCAAGAGGGTAATGTGGGGTTTAGTTGCAGCAAGCCAGCTTTGACTCTGTGGCTATCCTGTTCTATGACTACCAGAACTTCTTTGAGGTGATATGACGCACACGAGTGCACTAATCACCACACAATACACTACTATGGATTCATCCCCGTCTCCCTACGAGAAGGCCATCCATAGCACTCACACTTGTCTTGAGCATTTTATAGTATCCACTTCAAGTTGTCTATGTACCATGTAAGCATCCAAGAAGTCCATAACCGCGGACCCGGCTATTCGAATAGATCATGTTAACCCTGCAGGGGTGTACTTCTTCACACACGCTCTCGCCACTTACCGCCATGTACACGTCATGTATCTCGGCAACCTTCAAGCGGAAGCCTGGCGAGGGTGTCGGCCACGACCTGACTAACCACACAAGACTCTAGCCCAGGTTTATCGCCTATTCGGGTTCCATCCGCAAGGAGATCCGCCCGGGGTTTCGCTCACGGCCACAAACGATGTGTGCAGGGTTCCCGAGCCCACCATCCGGGTGCCTCTCGGTACACCAGGCCACGTGTGCCTAGTCTGTCCCAAGCCCACCATGCCGGGTGCCACTTGGTAGAAAAATAGCACTACCTACAAACACCAGAAACTATTTGCGACTCCTGGACAGAGATCAAGTCGGTTAATAAGTCGAGAGGGCTTGGAGCGCCCGGAGCCCAATGTGTGGTAGTATCGAGTCATTGGACAACATACATAGAACTCAGTGCTTAAGGACGGTTCCAGTGAGACAACCCACCATGTACTCCTACATGGCCTCTCACCGCTACCTTTACCAAATCGTGTTCACACACTTAACTCTCAGCACCAGAACATATCGTAACACTCCAATTCATTCCCAATGAATCAGACCTGACACACTCTAAGCAATAGCAGGCATAGCATGGTAGGAACACAACATGGCTCAATCAACTCCTACACATGCTAGTGGGTTTCAACTATTTACTGTGGCAATGACAGGTCATGCAGAGGAATGGGTTCAGCTACCGCAGCACAAAGTAGCAGATGAATCGTTGTTGTCCTAATGCAATAACTGAGAGCAGGAGCGAGAGAGTAGGATTTTATCGGAATGAACAAGGGGGTTTGCTTGCCTGGTAGATTAACAGGGGGGCACTGCTCCTCAGACAGGTACTCTGGAACACTCTCCGGAGCAGAACCTATCGAGAAGGAACGATGTCGACAATCAATACACAATCATATGCAACAATATGATGCATGAACATGGCATGTAGATGTGATGCTGTTTGAGCTAATGCAACTAGTATTCAACGCAACTCCAAAATAAGCTCTTATAAATGCCATTCATGTGTTTTCACCTATACAGCAAGTATAAGTTGTTTTATCATGCATGAAACTGGTATAGATGGATAGATTGCATTTTTCTGATAATTTTTCATATATAAATTATTTCAATCTGAGTTACTGTTGAATTGATAGGAAATTTTGAAGTTTTGAACATTTTCTGGAATTTCCTGATATATTTTAATTCCAGAAAATATATTATTGCGTCAACATGACGTCAGCACGACGTCAGCAGGTCAACCGGCGGTGACCAGGGTCAAACCTGACGTGTGGGGTCCACACGTCAGTGTCATAGTTAGTTAACAGAGTTAATTAGTTGCTAAACTAATCCTAAACTAAAAAATTAGCAGGGCCGGGCCCCACATGTCAGCGTCACAAGGGGGCTTAGTTAGCAGGGGTTGACCCGGTCAATCCCGCCGGCGTCTAGCCGCCGGCGAGGCCGAACACAGCGGAGGGCTTGCGATCATCGCCCCGGCGACCATTCGGGCGGCAGAGACCACGGGCGAGGAGCCAACACTCGTCCGCACCGATTGGAGCAAGTGGGAGAGGCAGGGGTGATCAGAGCTCGCCGGAGCGAAGCTCGGGGCGGCTGCCGGAGTTCAGCTTCGAGCGCGAACAGGATGCAGGGCACGGGGAGGCCACCCGAGGGGCTCTGCGGCACCCTCGTGGCACCGGGAGCACGATGGGGTGCTCGGTTTGGGCGGAGGCGGGCCGAGACGACGACGGCGACATGGACGGCCGCGAGAGGCTTCGGCCGTGGTGGGGAGGAGGGCTACGGCGTGCGGGCAGCTAAACGGAGAGAGGGGAACAGTGGCGGAGCTCACCGCGGGCTCGACGGGCTTGATGGCGAGCTCGGGGACGCACTAGAGACGGCGGGGTGGCGATGGGGAGCCACGGAGGCCGGAGGTGAAGAAGGCGACGACGACGGCTCCACGAGGCATCCGGCGAGGCACGGCTTGGCAGAGAGGTGGTGGAGACATGGCGGAGCTTCCGGACTCGAAGAGAGGGCGAGGGGGAGGTGGTGGCCGCGGCAATGGCGTGCGGCGGCGACGGCGCGTTCGGGCGGTCGCGTGGGAGAGAGACCAGGGGAAGGGGAGGAATGAGAGAGAGGGACAGAGGTGCAGGGTGTGCATGGCGACGTCCAGGGAGTCGCGGAGCAGGCAGGGAATTAGGAGGTGGCCGGGCGCGTGGCCGCGGCCGGCTGTGGCGCGGGCACGCAGCTGCTTGGCGAGGGGGAGAAGACGACAGAGGAGGAGGCGGGCTGGGCCGCCTGCTGGCTGGGCCGGCCTGCTAGGCCGCTGGGCTGCACAGGGCTGCAGGCAAGTCCAGGTACGGTTTTCCTCTTTTATTTCTTTTCTATTTTTCTGACATTACTTTGGTTTAATAAAAATACTAAACCATTTTATTTTCTTATGCCAATTTTTATGGAAGCTAGTTATATTATTCCAGAGCTCCTTTATAAATGGCATAATTTTTGGACAATATTTTATATATAACAATATATATCCAAAGCAAATAATTACTACATTAATTCCAAATGCCCAAAATAAATACTTATGAGGTCCTAAAAATACTGGTTTGATTTTTATCTCTGTCCCATATTTTCAGAGAGCAACATGAGCATTTTCTTGGACCTTTTTGGAACAATTTTTTTATTTGGGTCATTTTCAGAGATGATTCTGAGGGTTTCACAAATCCTCATTTCAAATTTAAATGGAATTTAAACATGATGCACAAATGACTAACTAGCCTAGGTCATACCAGAACTAGGGATGTGACAAATAACAAGAGAATAATTCATCGGTATTTCTTGATGTCTACTAATGTTACCTATTCTTTGACATTCATCACAAGATACGACAAACTTACGAGAATCTTTGAAAAGAGTAGGCCAATAAAAACTAGATTGTAGTACCTTGTGTGCAGTTCTATCTCCAGCGTGGTGTCCTCCGTAGGATTCAAAGTGACACTTGGGTAGAATTTGTTCCTGTTCATGCTCAGGCACACAACGTCTAATAATACGATCTACTCCTTTATAAAGGTGTGGATCATCCCAAAAGTAATGTCTTAAATCAAAAAAGAACTTTTTCTTTTGCTGGTGTGTGAAACTAGGTGGTATATATTTAGCAACAATGTAACTAGCATAGTCAGCATATACCAAGGAGCAGTACAAGAAGCTTTGACAACCGCTAATTGTTCATCAGGAAAGCTATCATTAATAGGAAGTGGGTCATCAAGAACATTCTCTAGCCTAGACAAGTTGTCTGCAACGGGGTTCTCAGCTCCCTTTCTATCAATAATATGCAAGTCAAATTCTTGGAGCAAGAGAACCCATCTAATGAGTCTAGGCTTAGCATCTTTCTTTTCCATAAGATATTTAATAGCAGCATGATCGGTGTGAATAGTAACTTTGGAATCAACAATATAAGGTCTAAACTTATCACATGCAAACAGAACTGCTAAGAATTCTTTTTTAGTGGTAGCATAATTTCTTTGGGCAGTATCAAGAGTCTTGCTGGCATAATGGATAACATTCAATTTCTTATCGACTCTTTTCCCTAAAACAGCACCTACAACATAATCACTACCATCGCACATAATTTCAAAAGGTAAATTCCAATCAGGTGGCTGTACAATAGGTGCAGTGATCAAAGCCTTCTTAAGTGTTTCAAATGCTTTGACACAATAATCATCAAAGACAAAAGGAATATCTTTTTGGAATAAAAGTCCTTAATGAACCTCCTATAAAAAACCGGCATGACCAAGGAAACTTCTTATACCTTTTATGTCCTTGGGACATGGCATATTTTCAATAGCATCAACTTTGGCTTTATCAACTTCAATACCTCTCTCGGAGATCTTGTGCCCCAAGACAATGCCTTCATTAACCATAAAGTGACAATTTTCCCAATTCAGGACAAGACTAGTGTCTTCGCATCTCTGCAAAACTCGATCAAGGTTGCTCAAACAATCATCAAAAGAGGATCCATGGACGGACAAGTTATCCATGAATACCTCACAATTCTTTTCACAAAAATCAGAAAATATAGCCATCATGCATCTTTGAAAGGTAGCAGGTGCATTACATAAACCAAAAGGAATACGTCTATAAGCAAAAGTACCAAAAGGGCAAGTAAAAGTAGTTTTAGATTGATCCCCCGTTGAAACAGGTATCTGAGAGAAGCCAAAATAACCATCTAGGAAGCAAAAATGTGTGTGTTTGGATAGCCTTTCTAACATTTGATCAATAAAAGGTAAAGGGTAATGATCTTTCTTAGTAGCTTTATTTAACTTACGAAAATCAATTACCATCCTATAACCTGTAATAATTCTTTGTGGGATCAATTGATCTTTGTCATTAGGAACAACAGTAATACCTCCCTTTTTGGGGACACAATGGACAGGGCTTACCCATTCACTATCAGCAACGGGATAAATAATGACTGCCTCAAGGAGTTTTAGTATCTCCTTTCTTACCACTCTTCCTTCATTTTTGGATTTAATCGTCTTTGATGATCTCTAACTGGTTTGGCATCTTTCTCCACTGAGATTTTGTGTTGACATAATGTGGGACTAATACCCTTAAGATCATCCAGAGTATATCCAATAGCAGCTTGGTGCTTCTTCAGAGTTTTCAATAATCTTTCTTCTTCTTTCTCTGAAAGGTTAGCACTAATAATAACAAGATATATTTCTTTTTCATCAAGATAAGCATACTGAAGATTATCAGGTAATGGTTTGAGTTCAAACGCGGGATCACCCTTGGGTGGAGGGGGATCCCCAAGTATTTTAACGGGAAGGTTATGTTTCAGCATAGGTTCTTGTTTAAGGAACACTTCATCTATTTCTTCCCTTTCCTTCATAAACATATCATTTTCATGGTCTAGCAGATATTGTTCTAACGGATCAGTTGGTGGAATAGCAATGGAAGCAAGACCAATAATTTCATCCTTACTAGATGGTTCCCTTTCACGAGATTGTCTACTAAACTTAGCAAAATTAAACTCATGGGACATACCATCTATGCCAACAGTGACAATATTCTTTTCACAATTAATCTTAGCACTAGCAGTATTCAAGAAGGGTCTACCAAAAATAATGGGACAAAAATCATCTTGTGGGGAACCAAGAACAAGAAGATCAGCAGGGTATTTAATCTTCCCACACAAGAGTTCAACATCTCTAACTATCCCAATGGGTTTAATGGTGTCCCTATGAGCAAGCTTAATAGTAACATCAATGTCTTCTAATTCAACAGGTGCAATATCGTGCATAATTTGTTTATAAAGATCATAAGGTATCGCATTAGCACTAGCACCCATATCACATAAACCATGATAACAATGATCTCCTATTTTAACAGAAATAACAGGCGTGCCTACAACAGGTCTACGTGTCTTAGTATCGGGTCTAGCAATATTAGCAGTTTCACCCAAGAAAGAGATGACATGCCCATCTAAGTCTTCATCCAAGAGATCTTTAATCATAGCAATACCAGGTTCAACATTCATTTGCTCAGGAGGTGTGTAAGTCCTAGTATTACTCTTACGAACAACAGTCGAAGCTTTAAAATGATCTTTTATCCTAACAGGAAAAGGAGGTTTTTCAACATAAGCAGTAGGAATAATGGGATCACTATATGTAATAGTCTTTTCTTCGACTGTAATAGGTGCAACTACTTTAACTTCAATAGGAGGATTATATTTAAACCACTTCTCTTTAGGGAGATCAACATGAGTAGCAAAAGTTTCACAAAAAGTAGCTACTATCTCAGAGTCAAGTCCATACTTAGAGCTAAATCAACGGAAAGCATCGGTATCCATAAAAGATTTAACACAATCGAACTTAGGTGTCATACCTGACTCCTTACCATCGTCGGAACCCCAATATTCAGAGTAGCATTTAATTCTTTCCAATAAGTCCCATTTGAAATCAATAGTCTTCAGCATATAGGAACCAACACAGGAAGTATCAAGCAGGTTGCGATTATCAAAAGAAAGCCGAGCATAAAAATTCTTAATAATCATTTCCCGAGAGAGCTCATGATTGGGGCATGAATATAACATTGACTTAATTCTCCCCCAAGCTTGAGCGATGCTTTCTACTTCGCGAGGACAGAAATTATATATGTAATTACGATCATGATGAACAAGATGCATAGGATAGAACTTCTGGTGAAATTCCAATATCTTGTATCATCACATAGCCTATACCATATCATTGTATCTCCCTTCAAAATAAAGGGAAGACCTTCCTTTTTACAACATCATCGGGAATACCTGAAAGCTTAAATAATCCACAAACCTCATCCACAAAGATAAGGTGTAAGTCGGGATGCAATGTTCCGTCTCCTGTAGAAGGATTAGCTAGCAGTTTTTCTATCATACCCGAAGGAATCTCGAAGTGAATATTTTCATAAGGTTCAGAAGGTTGAGGAGCATCTATTTGCTCTTCTGGTTGGGGTGAAGATACCCCAAACAAGCCCCTCAAAGAATTAGTTTCCATAGTGACAAGTAACAGAAAATTTCAGCACACTATATAAATGTTTCCTTACCAAGTTCCACTCACCAAGAGCGCTATGCTCCCCGGCAACGGCGCCAGAAAAGAGTCTTGATGACCCACAAGTATAGGGGATCTATCTAGTCCTTTCGATAAGTAAGAGTGTCGAACCCAACGCGGAGCAGAAGGAAATGATAAGCGCTTTTCAGTAAGGTTTTCTCTGCAAGCACTGAGATAGTAGTTTCGTGATAAGATGAA
Source organism: Triticum dicoccoides (assembly GCF_002162155.2). NCBI lineage: Eukaryota > Viridiplantae > Streptophyta > Magnoliopsida > Poales > Poaceae > Triticum > Triticum dicoccoides. The sequence goes on from NC_041385.1 coordinate 100,725,413, forward strand.
TGGTAACGAGCAAAAGTAAATAAAGTAAATAAATGGCAGAAAGGTGGCCCAATCCTTTATCTAGCAAAGTGTGAGCCTGGACAAATTCTAATAATGAAGAAGGATCTCCCGAGGACACATTGGGAATTATCGTCAAGCTAGTTTTCAGCACGTTCATATGATTCACGTTCGGTACTTTGATAATTGGATATGTGGGTGGACCGGCACTTGGGTACTGACCTAACATGGACAAGAATCCCACTTATGATTAACCCCTATTGCAAGCATCCACAACTACAAAAAGGAGTATTAAGGTAAACCTAACCACGACGTTAAACATATGGGTCCATATCAACCCCTAACAAAGCAACGCATAAACTAGGGTTTAAGCTTGTGTCACTCTAGCAACCCATCATATACTTATTACTTCCCTATGCCTTCCTCTAGGCCCAAATAATGGTGAAGTGTCATGTAGTCGACATTCACATAACGCCACTAGAGGAGAGACAACATACATCTCATCAAAATATCGAACGAATACCAAATTCACATGACTACTAATAGCAAGACTTCACCCATGTCCTCAGGAACAAACGTAGCTACTCACAAAGCATATTCATTGGTGATGAGAGGATCATTGGTGATGAAGTTGGTGATGATTTCCCCCTCCCGGAGGGAAGTGTCCCCGGCAGAACAGCTCCGCCAGAGCCCTAGATTGATTCCGCCAAGGTTCCGCCTCGTGGCGGCGGAGTTTCGTCCTGTAAGCTTGCCCATGACTTTTTCCGAAGGGAAAGTGATGATATAGCAGAAGATGGACGTCGGAGGCCCACCAGGGGGCCCAGGAGATAGGGGGGCGCTCCCTAGGAGGGGGGGCGCGCCCCCTGTCTCCTAGACAGGTGTGGGCCCCCTGGCCTATTTCTTTTGCCCAAAAATTCTTATTAAATCTAAAAAGTTGTTTCGTGGAGTCTCAGGTCTATTGGAGTTGTGCAGAATAGGTTTCCAACATTTGCTCCTTTTCCAGCCAGAATTCCAGCTGTCGGCATTCCCCCTCTTCATGGTAAACCTTGTAAAATAAGGGAGAATAGCTATAAGTATTGAGATATAGTATGTAATAATAGCCCATAATGCAATAAATATTGATATAAAAGCATGATGCAAAATGGACGTATCATGGAGCCTGGTCCTCGGCCCAATGGGAGAAGGCGGAGCCACCCTATCAGTTATCATATGTGTAGGGTTCAGATCAGAAACTCCATTGCTAGTCTCAACAAAGGCATCAGCACACCCATGGATGTCAATAGTATCAGCATTGTGTGTTCCAGCAGAAAATTAAGAAAGCTCCTCAATGACCACAGAATTGTGTGTTCCATCAGTGACTTGAGAAAGCTCCTCAATGACCACAGACAAGGAAGAAGGCAAAGCATCACTGTCAGACTGCATCTGAGAGAAGTGTAAAACAGCAATATCCTGAGAAACTCTGACATCCTCCACAGCAGAGGTGTTCCTCAAACCATATCCATCACTCCAAGGACCAATAGTGGCAATGATCGGGCACAGAGCACTGAAAATAAAACTCTTGAGCTGCTGCCTGGGGATTGGATCATTCAGAAGTATTGCCAGAAGCTCATCCCCATTTGCAGACAACCCAAATCGAATGCCCTGAGAATGAACACTCACTGTAATTGACAGAGAATCAGGAACCATAGCAATTTCAGAATCTACAGCAACCATAACTGGCAGAATACCAAGTTCAGACTAGGTAGAACTGGAGGATTCACAGATAGTGATAGAATCATTCCAAGCCGGAAAAGCGTTGTGGCTGAGATTACCCTCAGGAACCAAGCCGTGCTGGATAGTCAGACCCTGCGCAGCAACCATGCCTGATAATTCACCAGGTGAGGGGGCATTGGGGGCAACTTCACTGGTTGAGGGGCCGACCAATGACCCCACCCACCATTGTCGTGTGAATTGCGAGCCGAGCCTTGATCAACATTGTTGCCAGCTTGGGGAGCACCATTCTCCACAAGCCAATTGTGGACATGTTGCTGGTACAGCTGCTCCGCCATGAGCTCAGGCCCGAACTGCGGGCGAGGATTGCCATCAGGGGGTTGTGGTTCTTCTCCAACTGTCAGCACCTCCGACAACAATCCGTTCCAATCATTACTATGCAGGATGGTGACCTGCATAGTCGAGCAATCTCGTGCACCACCAAGTTGCCAGATAATGAAGCTTTTCGGGATCAAACAGAGACGAAGAACACGAGCTTTGATCCGCATGAACCTACGATCCCACTTGGGGTTATACCAAGAAACTAAAGAGCTGTAACCACCCAGTGCTTTGGTGATAAAATAGTCAGTTTGATAATCATAGGGGAAGCCAAAAAACATCAACCAGAACTCCTGACCGAAAGAGGAGGTGCGTATGTTAAGCGCCTCATTGTGAGGAACAAACGAAATCAGCAAATCTTCAGTCTCGAGCTCAATAGGGGTGGCCGCAACAGTATCTCTTATGAACTAATCCGCAAACCCAAAGATTCCAATCCCGAGCAGATGATCACTGACTTCTATGGTGAACAACTGCAGCTCATGGAGCGCCGCGATGATCTGGTTGCGGATGATAGCTCTGCAATGCAGAGGCACATAGTGGATGGATTCCATGATGGCCAGGTAGTCGTGGTTGAGTGGAGCAATGGGGCCGACCATCGTGCCGCTGCGCACCACTCGATCCGCCGGGCCGGGCTTGACGGCGAACCCCGGCGGGAGGAAGGGGACAGGGTTCAGAGGATAGTTGGCCATGGTCGCAGGTGAGGAGGAGTGGAGTGACTACAATATTGACGGGACAGGGCAGAGCGAGGGCTTTTGGGATTTCAAGGTGGAAGGCAGAGCATGAGGGGGGGGGGGCGGGGCGGCTGAAAATCTTTGACTACCCACCTCCACTTCTTTTAAAATTGCGGCTTTCTACAAGCCCTCACCACGTGGCCGTAGAAGCCGAACGCAGCACAGCAGATGGACGTCTTGGATGGACGCGCAGGATTACAAGCAGAAATGGGCGTTCTAGAAGATCCAGTAGAATTGATCGTGGGGTTGCTTATTGATAGAACTTGCCAATTTAAATCAGAAGCGATGACACGCTTGGGGAAAAAATGCTTTGTGATGAGGACCTGAGCAGTTAATGCAGATTAGCCTTGCCTCGCAATTGACCCGGAAGTGTCCCCATTGAAGGCATTTGGAGCATAAGGCAGCCCAATTGGTGGCGAGATTCTCAATATCCTGCTGCGAGTATTGTGCTTGGGCTAAATCAAGCTTATGTTGCAGGTTGAGCCTAGGTGGCCAAAACTCATGAGGAGGTGCATATTTGAATGCAGATTTCAAAAACACAGAGGGAGCGGGGCATAAGGCCAATTCAGAGGGCATTTAAACTCTCCTTGAGTCTTGGTCTTGTTGCACCAGAATGGAAACCTTTGGCTAATTCCTCGGGACTCGGCACTTGGTGCTTGCCTCCTTTGAACCAAAGAGGAAACTGGTACCCTGCACCCGCTTGGCGCCCTCCTGGCCTTGATAGTCATGGCTCACGTCAGCTGAGCCTCATGAGGTGCATATTGCATAGAAGTCTCCGCTCCTTAGGAGCCAGCCTGAGTAGGACAATGCCCTTAGATGTCTTGGTGTCGTCCGCCTCGCGAGGGTCTTGATTTGTTGCAGGTGAAACTGGGCTGTACCAGGCCGTCGATGGAGCCACGCAGTGGCCCGCAGGCAGGCAAGTCTAGGTACCCCCGTATCCAGAATGCCGATAGTAGCCCCTTGGACCAAGGCGCGCTCGGACATGGCTTCTAGGCAAAGCCAAAGGACAAGTGCGGAGCGCCGCGAGCCCTAACCGCCTGCAGCCTTGAACGAGCGTGGAGATTCATGGGACATGGGCGTATCCACTTCCCCATGCTGCCTCGGCAACCGTTCGACTTGACGGGTCGATGCTGCATGCGAAAAATCATCATTGTGTGAGGTCATGGAGGCCAGCGGTTGGACTCCCTCCAGCTATAAATGAGGGGAGAGGGAGAGCCCCTTCGCTCATCTCATCCTCTGTCTGCTCGCTGCCCGTCCCTTTTCTTTCTCCATCTTGGTGCGGCACGAATGGCGCCGATGAGGAGGTTCTCGACTGCTAAGTAGGGGAAGGCCCCCAAGGAGGGGCAAGCCTCTCCACCACCCAAGAGGGGCCGCGGCTGTCCCCGCAAGTACGCCGCGACCCTTCAGGGCTGGCGTCTCCCTTGGCGCTCGTGGCGGAGTTTCTTCTTGCGGCGGGGGCCGCTGGTCCCGGGGAAACCCCCACGATGAGGGGAGGTGCGTTGTGGTTGCTCGCCCTCCTAGATTGCGCTTCTCTTTGCTGGACGTGCTCCCGGAGTTTGTGGTGTGGTTGGAGAGGCCCGTCGGCACCTCATTTCAGCTTCCGCGCTTCTTCTCCAATGAGTTGCCGTGGGGCTCGACGGCCTCTCGCTTCAGGCCGACGGTTGCTGTAGCAGGGCCTCGTGGGTGGGGACCGAGGTCGCCGCCATGGGTAGCGTGGTCCTGACCCGCAGCTGTCAGAGGTTCGCCCGCGCACGAGGCCTGGACGGGAGGTGCACCCTCCACTTCAAGTACAACGGCCTGGCGACCCTCTTCGTGAGGGTGTTCAGGGAGGATAGCCGCTGAGTGAGGTGTTGCCCGAAGAAGGTATCCAAAAATCACAGTAGGTCACAGTCGGCGTGGAGTCGATGATCTGGTCGATGCGTGGAAGCGGGAAGGGATCCTTTCTTGGGGACGACGACTGGATTTGCAAGCCATTCCGGGTACCGTACCTCCAGGATGACTCCAACAACCTGCAGCTTGCGGGTTTCATGGACAATGAATGCCTACTTCTCGGTGGACTGTCGACGGGCCTTTTGCTTCACTGGGCGCACATTTGGGCATACCTTTTGGTGATGCTCGATTATTCCCCTTGGAACCCCGACCAGTTCCTTGTGCTCCCATGCGAACACATCCTTGTTGGCATGCAAGAAGCTGACCAACGCTTTCTATTGGTCACGGGGGAGGCCAGCTCCTATGGTGAAGGTGGTGCCTGATGCCCCATCCTCGTCAACTGGCACTTGCTTCGTCTAGGCCCGGTCTTGGGAAAAAAACTACTTCATCTTGGCTGGTGCTGCCCCAGGAGCCTTAGGGGCCTCTTTCTTGCATGGCTGTGCAGACGCCACAGTCCTTTAGACGAGCTTGAGGGCCTGCAGCACGTCCTTGGTGTCCCCTGCCACCGTGAGGACACAACTGCTACCTGGCATATTCATGAGGTTCTAGGCTGGATGAATTGCCACCATGAACTTGGCCAGGGCTAGGTACCCAAGGATGGCGTTGTATTGCAGGTCGTTTCGGGCGATGTCAAAGTTGATGATCTCGGCACGGTAGTTGTCGCGGGTCCCGAGAGTGATGGGGATCCGGATTTTCCCCAGTGGGCTGGTGGAGCCCTCGCCAACACCAGAGAATGGCTTGGTGGGGTGGAGTCAGCCGGGGGGCACGTGAAGCAGGCCGAATGCCTCCGCAAAGAGCATGTTGAGGCCGGCTCCGCCGTCGATGAGGGTCTTGGTGACCGCCACGTTGCAGATGGTGGGGGTGCAGAGCATCGGGAGCGCGCCTGCTCCTGCCGTGGTGGATAGATGATCTTCCGGGCTGAAGATGTGGTTGGCCTTAGGTGCTTCCCAGCCCGGGGGAGCCCTCGAGCTTACCTGGACGGTAGTTACTTGGCGGTAGAACTGCTTGATGTGGCGGTCGGAGGGCATTGCTTGCAAGCCACCCAGGAGAGCCGCAATGACGGGGGGTACCCGCGCCATTAAGCGGGCAAAGAGGCCATGCAACTCTTCCCAGGAGGCCATGAAAGACTCTGGTAGGTTGAGCAGCCAGGCACGCGGTGCTCCTAAGAGGGCCATGGGGAGCCAGTCAGCCATCACCTTGTTTTCTCTGCCAACCGCCCAAACTGCCTCCTTGTATGCCTGGGGGAAGTCGGCCGGATCCGCCGCACCGTCGTAGAATGGCGGTATCTCCGGCCTGAACTTTGGTGGCCACTCCACCTGTTATAAGGCGGGGGTGAAGGCGCCGAGGACGATGGCTCTTCGAAGGCTTGCGACGGCTGAGTCGATGAGGTAGCACCTGCCATCGAGCCATAGGCGAGATGTGGCGGACAGAGCAGTAGATCTCCGACGCACGCCTACCTAGAGCGCTAAATGTTGGATTTCGGGTTCCACAAAACCTTGGTAGGTTTGAACTCTGGGGTGCGTGCGGAGATCTCAACCTGCCCAGCCAGCCTACTCGCAATCCTCACAGCCTAGCGCGTCGGACTCAAAGGAATAGAGAGACACAATAGTTTATCCTGGTTCGGTCCACCTTGAAGTGTAATACCCTACTCCAGCTTTTTGGTGGATTGCCTCGAGGAGCTGAGGATGAACTAGTATAGTGGATGAACAGCCTCAGGAGGTGAGGTGTTCTTGAGCTCAAGTGAGCTGGTGTAGGGGGAATGGCTTCGCTCCGTTCGGATCTCCCCTTATATGGTGGTGGATAAGTCCTATTTTCAAATGGTATAATTTTTTTGTTATATAGTTTATATTAGGATGATAAAATTGGCAACCTAGGCATACGCGTAGGACTTCTAAACTGAAACAGAGGGAGTGCCATGCAGGACCACGTATTAACTTGCATGATAACAGACTTTGATTCCTTGATTGATCAATGCGTAGTTGCGCTCCATGCATTGGGTTTCCTGGGGAGATAACAAGGCGGAGTAACAACGCTCGCTAGCAACGAGGCTAGAAGGGGATTGATATGGGAAGTTAAAGGATGACGCCTAAATATTTTGGGAATATATGATTTTTGTAAGATGACTTAACTCTTAGACGGAGGGAGTACTACTCTACTCCTTAGTCCAGGTTTGATGGAATATTGGTCATCTCTTCTCTTGTATGTGCTCCATTTATCTCACCTCTTGTGGCTCCCCACTCGCAAGATATTCCTATTCTATGAACCCGTGTGTGTGCGCGCGCGTGTGTGTGTGTTTGAACAACGTGTGTGTTAGGGAGAGCGACACATCAACCTACTCCTATGGAGAGATGGTGTGTAATGTACAATGTAGCCATGAGAGTCGGTGCATCCTCTCGTTTCCGGTCGTCCGGTCAGGACACCTGCCATGCCCGCTCCTGACCAGCCTGGCCCACCCAAAGCCCCTCCATCACTCGCGCGCGCTTCCCGCCCAAAACAATCGGCGCCGCTCTAGAGAATCGGTGCCGCAGTCATGCCCGGGTAGAGCGGACGCGACCTCTCACTAGCGCCAGCATCGCAGAAAGTGAATTCAAGAGTGATGGTTGCTTCGTCCGTCCAGCTTACTGTTGGGTCTATCTGATTTGATGGCTCAATGGTCATTATTAGTGAGGTGGTACGACTCTTGGATGTCCCACATTTTGGTGAAAGGAGGTAGATTACAAATTTCTCTATTCTTACAGCGAAGGAGTGCGACGGAAGTGAAAACACACAAGCTTAATGATTACATGGCCCACCTCACACTATCACCATATTTTCCGGACACCGTGCAACACCAACTCTTTATATAGTAGTATATTACATGCTGTAATTTCTCGGCGAGAAAAATTTGTACTATGCTATGAAGCTTCCAGCTTCTGTTTCATGTTTCTTGCGTCCAAGGTTGCCCCATTGTAACATTCCATCAAATACAAAGGAGACTAAGATGCATGCTATTGCATCTCAATGATTGAGAGATCATAGCCAATATGTACTCCCTCCGTTCCAAAGTAAGTGTCTCATCTTTATGCAAACTTTAGTACAAAGTTGTACTACTACTAAAGTTGACACTTATTTTGGAACACAGGTAGCTGAAGAAAAAAAGGATCCATGCAGTCCCTAGCCCTTGAACCCTAAATCCTAACCAGGCTTTAATTTGCTGGCGATGTTGAACCTTCCGAAGAAATGAAGTTTGCAACCTTTGACGGTCAGATAATTTTGTGCAGTTTCACTAAAATCAAGATGAGCATCCCTGTGGCAAAGAAATTGAAGAAGCGTGATTAGAATAAGATTACTGGGACTAGTTGATGAGACATAAAATCATCACAAATAAAGTAGAAGTCAATAGAGGTATGTGCGGGGCAAAGAAGTAGAGAAATATCCACATGGAGTAATATGGGCAGCTGGGGCAGCGGTGCAAGCCGGCTATCAAGAAAGTTGTACTTGATGGTTTTCGGGATGTACCTCAACCTAGAGGAGGGCGGCGGGAGGCGGCAACTGCCCACGTCACGGCAGTGAGCAATGACGAAGGCAACTGCACTGGCTTTGTGAGAAAGAACGGCGGGGACCACTGATCAGGACGTGCCGACAATGGGTTTTCGCCGTCGGCGACGGCAACTGCATCTACACAAAGCATCCACCCCTTTTCCCAGTGGATGTGGTCCACCAAGATGTTATAGATTTGGCCACAATCGTTTTGTGCGAGGGAGTGTGAAGAGAGGAACCCCAGCAAGCAACCGTGTAGGCTCGTCTTGGCAATGTATATAGTGGAGCGATTTCTTTTTCTCTCGGCACCGTTCATGCGTGGTTCCCAACCCTCCATTATTTATAAGTGCGTAACTAGTACTAGTAGCATCAAATTATCATGTGGGTTGCATCATCATACGGAAATGAGGTCCACCATGTCACGTGTATGGTTGGGGAAGACGCAAAAGACACAAAGTGTGCTACGGAGTACTAGTACTATGTTTGTGGGTGCGTGCACCTCTTCTCTTCGAGCATGGTTATTAAAAGTATAGCCCGCTACTCTACCACGCGGTTATTATATGGGTAAAGAGTATATGCAGTAATAATGACTAATAAGCCATCAAATCACGAGGCCCACCTTTCTCTATGTATGACCGAGGAAGTAGCCATCGTTTCACTCCTCTTTTAATATCCATCTACTGCTACTTCCGAAAATAAATAAAAATCTGATTTTACCTCCGCAGCATGGTTAATAATATAGCATGTCAATCTCGACATAGAGATATCATTCAATGATACAATAGGCATGGCTCTAAGGCTGGTGATTTTTAGTACTTTTTCTCTTTCTCTTTTTGTCTCATTTACTCATTTTACATAAGAGCACATGTAGAGGATGGCTATTCCTTTCGATGGGACTTCTTCATGGGGTTTAAGACTAAGCAGCTCTGAATTATTCCTGCTGCCCACCACTCTAAATCGTGCCATCTATGATAGTACTCCCATTGCAACAATCAGGTCCGGTAGGTCTAGCACGTCCTGTAAGAAGAGATTGTCACGCAAAACATACATCTTGTTTCCTTCTTCTTCATACAGTATGTACCACCGGTACATACTACTTGTACTACTACTACTACTCGTTCTCCTATAAACCTTGCGCTTTGCTCTTCGCCTCTTGGGGAAGTCGAGCAATAATGGTACTAAAGTATATCGTTCTGGCTATCTGAGACCGAATGAATTGTTGCACGTCCACTGATACGTCTCCAAGGTATCTATAATTTATGAAGTATTCATGCCACGTTAACAATAATTTTATTTGGTTTTGGTATGATTTGCATGGAACAGAAGACTACCAATTAATGGGCCAGAGCAGCACCTGGGGGAGGGGGGGTTGCCCCGAGGGGGCACAACCCACCAGGGCGCGCCTGGGCCCCCAGGCACGCCTCAGTGGGTTGTGCCCACCTCGGTGGCCTCCCGCGCCCCCTCTTCACCCTATAAATTCCCAAATATTCCAAAAACCCTCGGGGAGAACCTAGATCAGATGTTCCGCCACCGCAAGCCTCTGTAGCCACCAAAAACCAATCGGGAGCCTGTTCCGGCACCCTGCCGGAGGGGGAGATCATCACCGGTGGCCATCTTCATCATCTCGACGGCCACCACGATGAGGAGGGAGTAGTCCACCCTTGGGGCTGAGGGTTTCTACCAGTAGCTATGTGTTTACTCTCTCTTCTCCCTCTCCCTCTCTCTCTCGTGATCTTGAGATGTCATGATCTTGATATATCATGGGCTTTGTTAACACAGATGGATCATATGGTGTTTCTCCCCTCTCTACACTTGTTGTGATGGATTGAATCTTTGCCCTTAGAAGTTTTGTTTTGTCGGATTGAACGTTCAGATATCAGAACACGTCATATATGTATTGCATATGAATACCCATGGTGACAATGGCGTATTATTTTGATTCACTTGATATATGTTATGGCACTCTACTTACGGATTCCCGAGGTGATATTTGGGTAATCTATGCATAGGGGTTGATGCACGTTTTTACTATCTTTTCTCTGATAGAAACTTTGGGGTCCCATTGTAGTTCTTTGTGTGGACTGAATATTATGATCATGAAGTTGTTTGATGCATATCATAGAATTAACTCACGGATACTTATGTTGACATTGGAGTATCTAGGTGACATTAGAGTTGGTTCATGTGTGTCATATGGTGTTATTTTAGTCCGAAATCTTGGTTAGATTGATCATAAATAATAGCTTTGTGTTATTTTAGTGCGAACTCTAGGTTAGATTGATTGGGAAGAATAGCTTTAAGGTGGTTTTGTACCCTACAAACAATTTCTGTATTTTGTTCTCCACTAATAGGAACTCGGGAGTGATTCTTTATTGTGCTTTGAGGGATAATCATATGATCCAACAATGTTAGCATTGTTGAGAGATTGCACTAGTGAAAGTATGCATCCTAAGCCTCATTTTACATCATTGCAATACCATTTGTGCTCCGTTTTACCATTTACCACCTTGCTGTTTTTTATGTTTCGCACTACAAAAACACATATCTACTATCCATACTACACTTTTATCACCATCTCTTCACCGAACTAGTGCACCTATACTATTTGCCATTGTATTGGGTGTGTTGGGGATGGAAGAGATTTCTTGTATTTGATTGCAGGGTTGCTTGATAGAGACTGTATTCATCCTACGCCTCCCACGGATTAATAAACCTTAGTCATCCACTTGATGGAAAATGGCTACTGTCCTACAAAACTCTGCGCTTCGAGGCCCAACTCGTGTCTGCAATAATAAAATTGCATAGCAGACATCAAGCTCTTTTCTGGCACCGTTACCACGGAGGTGAGTGCTTGAAGGTATATCTTTAGTTCTTCCAATCGAATCTTTTAGTTTCTTGTTTTATCACTAGTTTGGTTTATAAAAGAAAACTACATAAAAATGGAATTGGGGTTGCATCACATTATTGACAAATCTTTATAATATATTTCTTGAAAATGATGGTTTGGAAAATTGTGCTCAATTATTAGAAGAAGTCCATAAAATGTTTGGCGCAAATTATTTGAATGATGAGCATGGTTGCAATATTGTTAGTATGAATTCTTTGAATATCCATGATGTCGCGACCACGATCCGAATGGACCAAAATCTCTGTGCATCAGTGTCATCCCTGGATCGGTAGTGCTGACATGCACAGTACTTGAGGAATTATAACAAAGTTCAGTCACACACTTATTACACCGAGTCCTCATAAAGAGTATGATTACACAAAAATATCATGGATGAAGGCCATCTAAACTAAATAACTGCGGAAGCTTCGAAGGTAAATGAGTCCATCAACTCCAATGACATAGTTGAGTGCAAGACAACGACCTATCGCACCTTATTCGTCGTTTGAGTAGTCTGCAACATGAGACGTTGCAGCCGTGTAGGTCAGCACATTGAATATGTTGTCAGAGTTACAATGTAGAGTAATGAAATTCAAGAACTATCTAAGTTTATGATTTTTCATAAAGCTAGCTTTTCCCTATAACAAAGGAATAAATTTACTTAACTACGCCCAAGTTGCCCAAAATTTGAGAAGGTAACCCCGACTCAAATCCCAATTAAAAGTATCATCATTGAACCCAATTCAATTAATTAATGAGTTATGAGATCAAATCAATAATTCAACTATCAGATACTCAAGATGTGCATAACTGGGGACACGGCTATACATGATTAGTTTATACACTCTACATAGGTTTGCACACCTTTCCCCACAAGACTCGACCGCATCCATGATCGGATGATCGAGACATAGTCTTTCGAAAGCACTTACTCTCTACTCCGGGCGGACCAGTACACCTACTTTCCCCTACATCTGCTAGTCCACCTCTTCGAGAGCTCATACAACTTACTCAACTATGCCAGAGCCCGTAATGGCTTGTGGCTGCACACAGAATTTTCTAGCATGAATAATCTTATGATCCCTTTGAGCCTGGGTGGTGAACCGAAGGAAAAATCACACGGGTACTCTGGGATTTCCTTAAACATGCAACACTTGGTTCCCTAGGTTCCTCAACCAATCCACCCAGATCTATATTAAAGTTTCCACCTTAATGTTATCCAAGATTAATAACTCTCAAACTTCAATGTGAAAATCACGAACCAATCCCCATCTACGAGCATGGATAAACAATAAATAAGTATAACGTATATTCTCGGGGTGATCAAAAGGTATTAGGTTCCTACCTCAGGTAGTACAACCAAACGACATGTTCTCAATCCTACCCATGCAATTGTTTGAGGTATAATACTAATGCATAGTAAAAACTAGGTATAGAAGAGTATGATCAATGTGTAACTTGCCTTGCTGACGATCTGCAAACTCTAGAGATTTGTAGTAACAAGCTTCGCACTCCAGGTAATCTAGCATAGACAAACAGTAGTTGTCGGGGAAACTGATCCACGCACACCTATGGGGTCGGCGGACCGAGCCCCTTTCGGTTCGGTGGGGGGCGGAGGTCGCATGAAGAGCAGATCGAGGCGGAGCACACTAGCAGTTTACCCAGCTTCGGAGCTCTCCGGAGAGATAATACTCCTACTGCTGCTTGTCTGATTGTATTGTGTTCTTGCTCTAGAGAGCTAAGTGTTTTCTTGCTCTAGAAATGGTCCGAATCCTTCCAAACGAGTCGAACCCCCCCTACGTTGCGCATGGGCCTCCTTTTATATGCTAAAGGGGTCACCGACAGGTGGCAACGCAGAGAAGGGTAAAAGCGTAAAAAGAGAGGTGGTTGGTACAGCTACTTGTACAGTGCTCTCTACCTAACCCTGACGGCAGGGGACAAGGGCATTAAATGCCCGTTTGTGTCGCCTAAACAGTGTCAAAAAAGGACCGTCAGGGGTGCCACCGCTTGCCACGATGGTGATCTTGTCAGCATCGCATGCCACCGCTTACCGCTGGCTGCACAGCCTTCCGCCACGTGTGCCTGGAGAGGCCCCCAGGGCGACACGTTGGTGGATGCGCTGGAGCGTGGGCACGGAGTTGCCGCTTGCCGTGGCAAGCGTCTTGCCGCGGTCGTGGTCTTGTCGCGCCCGGAAGCTTGTCGCTCACCGGGCCTTGCCGGGACGCGTGGTGCGTCACGGCAAGTTCCTTGAGATGCCTCGGTTGGCCTTCCCGGCAAGCTCGTCTTGCCGGGGCCTTGTCTTCTTCACTCGAATACTTTGTTCTTGAATGGCTCCAAAGGAGCCACGGAGTATCTTGGCGGTCACCTGGCAAGCCCTTGCCGCGGGGCGCTGCAACTGCCCGTGCATAGGTTCGGGGTACTAGGGTACCCCTTCTCTAGTACACCGACAGGAGCCCCCCGGCCTGGGCCACACACGGTGCCGAGCGCTGTTGGGCCAGGCCCAAAACAGGGCACAGGCACACGCGGCCCGGGTAACGCCGAATCTTGCTCCGTACCCACCGCGCCCTCCCCCGACGGCACGCGCTGAACGCGGCATCGTGGGAGAGATCGTGGGGGGGTTCTTTATTCGGAAGGGCGAAACGTCCGCCCCCTCCCTCTTTATAAGCAGGGGAAACAGGGGCAGTTTCCCCACTTCGCCGTTTGTTGCTCCAATTCCCAGAAATCTCCGCCGCTCCCCTCCTTTCTTCTCAAAGCCGAAAGAGAGCAGCGCTCCGCCCCCCGTCGCCACCAGCACCACCAACACCGTCGATCTCCCCTGCCACTTCCGCCATGGCTCCGAAAGCCGACAAGGGGAAGGGCGTGAAGTCGGCCGAGGCGCAGCGGCTCGCGGCGCTGCGGAAGGAGCGGGCCATCTTCCCCCCTCAGCTCGGCGCCAAGGAGCTGAGGGAGTACTACTACCTCTTCTGGTCGACGGAGACGCGTGCGCACCCGCGCACGAGGGTACTCCCGGCAACCGCTTCGGAGCTGGCTCCAAACGGGTACCCATTCTTCGCGCTATTCTTCTATTGCGGGCTCTGCCCGCCCTTCTCGGAGTTCTTCTGCGATATTATGAACACATATCGACTCCGCCTCCTTGATTTCACCCCCAACGCCGTCCTGACCATGGCAGTTTTCGCACATCTGTGCGAAAACTTTGTCAGAGTCCACCCAAACGTAGCCCTCTTTCGCCACTTCTTCATGCCCCGAGTCGAGAGAGGAGAGCCCCTTGCCGGAGGAATTGCCTGGATCTCGAGAGTCGGCAAGAAAGAAGCCTATGTGGAGGGAGAGCTTCGCAGCAAATGAGAGGAGTGGAGAGCGGAGTGGTGCTGTATCGTCGAGGAGAACCCGCAGCCGTTCACTATCGTGCACCAAACCCCAATAGTACGCGGCAATGATTGGAGCAACGTGGCCCCGGAAGACGACAGGCTGAAGATCGCAGTCACCCGAATCCTCCGCCTTAGGCTTGCCGGGCTCACTGTAGGCGCTGTCGGCGCAGATTTCCTTTGCCGCCGCATCGCCCCCCTGCAAGAGAGAGGGAGACCTGCCTGGGAGTTCAAGAACTCGGCGGACATCATGAGGCTGCGCTCGGGCCTCAACTTCAATTTCACCGTCCTAGAGCTGGATGCGATGCTCCTGGAGCTGTTCAAACGTGATCCTCAGCATCCCTTCCTATTGCCGAGGAGCGTTGTTCCATTGTGCAACAATTCTTCACTCGACCGGATCCGCGCGATGATGCCGTTGTGCGATTCACACGGAATCGCCCCAACTTGGCAAGAGCCTGTGGATGACGTCGTGCGGGCGTTCTTTGACAGCCTGGAGGAAGTGCCGATCCGCGCCGACGAGCAGAAGAGCCTCACCCGTGACACTACCGACGCGGAGCTGCAGCGCATCGCCACTAGGACAGAAGAGGCTACGGCAGCAGCTGCCGCGGGCGAGTTCGGGTTCACTTAGGAGGAGGCAGAGGATGTAGAGGCGGCAAGCCTTGCCGAGCGCGAGGAGTTTGCCAGCGAGGAGGATCTTGCCGGCCCCGAAGCTGAGCCGAGCGAGCCCGGCGAGGAAGAGCCTGAGCCTTCAGACAGCTTGCCGCAAGTGGAGCCCCCAGCTGCAACAAGAAGGCGTCTCCGCAGGGCTGGTGACGCAGCGGGGCGGCAGACGGGTCAACAGCCACCGAGCCATGCGACACGCTCTACCGTGGCAAGCACCGTTGCCGCGGGAGCGCCTCCTGCCGCTGCGGCAACTGGAGCGAGACCTTCCCGGTCTACCACTGCTGCTCCTGCCAAGCGGGCAAGGGAGCCCACTTCTCCGCCTCGTCGCACCGGAGGCGAGCCGGACTTCGATCTCTCCGCGCTCAGCTCCAATGATGAAGAAGAAGAGTAAGCTTTTCTTGCTGTCCTCGTAGTTCTTCAATCTTGTCGCTTTCATTCTGTATCTGACTTGCTTCGATCTGAATCCGTTCCTTTTCAGGACGCTGGCCTAGAGAGCGGCGAAGAGGGCCAAGGCCTCGGTGATCGTCATCGAAGACGATCCCACCATGTCAGCAGGGGGCGTGTCTGAGCCCACCTTGACGAACCTGGCAACCACTCCCCAAAGCAGCCCCCAGCACAGCCCCCAGCGTAAGTCTATAATTTACTTCCCGCCGTCAGGTGCGCATGGGTGCTCTTTTCTCTTAATGATATCTTGATTGTTGGATTTGTGTAGGAGCAGAGCAGCCCCACCAGGAGGGCCCGGAAACCGCCCCCGAAGCGCCATCTGCTTCGACTACACCGCCAAGGGAGGAATCCCCGGCAAGGGAGCGCTCTCCGGCAAGGGCCAATTCTCCGGCAAGGGACGACACCAGTGATCCTCCGGCGGCTGAGACCGCGACCGCAGATCCCAGCACAGGTAATCCACTTGCCTAAAAACTTGCCGTTGGGTTTTTGTTCTTCTGACTTTGTTTTTGTATATTTGCTTGACTTCTCTCCATTCTTCGTTCTTCAGATCCATCCCCCACTGAGCCGATGGAGACCGAAGCCGCTGAAGAAGAGGCCGGCGCTGATGAGCCCGCCGGCGAAGAGGCCGCCAAGGCTGCTGCTGTGGAAGCCGGCGAGGGATCCGGCAATCGTACTGACGGCCCCGAGGCCGCAGGAGCGCCAGGCGCTGCACCGACCGCCGATCCCTCCGCCGCTGCCGTAGAGCCAGGCTCCAAGGAGCCCCAGCCCGGCGCCTAATAGAAGGCCGGCGATGGCGTCTTCATCAAGCTCCCCTGGGCCTCGAGCTCCAGGGCGCCGGTCGAGGCAAAAACTTTTGACGGAGAGGTGCTCGCCTCCGCCGGATTGACGCTGGTTGACTCGCCGAGCAGCAGCGACGAGCCCGAAGAGGAGCGGCTGCTGCGGAAGCTGACGTCGCTCTACCGCGCCCGACAAGCCAAGTTAGCCTCCCGAGAAGCGCTTATCGCGAGGGCGGGAGTTGATATCGAGAAGCGCACGGAGGAGCTCCGGGATCTCAGGCAGGAGACTCTCCGGAGCTTGGCGGAGGAGCGGGAGCAAGTCGCCGAGGAGAGGAAGGCCTTCCTCCTCGCGAAGGCTGAGGTTGAAGAGCAGCAGCGGCTTGCTGCCGAGAGGCTATCTGCACGGGAGGGAGAGTTGGCGTAGCGCAAGGTGAACCTTGACAGCCATGAGGAGGAGCTCGCCGCGCGGGAACAAGCAATTGGCGGCGCTCTCCAAGAAGCAAGGTATGCTGCCGCGGCTGCCGAGGCCGCCAAGAAAGAGCTGGAGGCAAAAGTGGCGCAGCTGGAGGCCAATCTCCAGACAAGCGGCGAGGAGCTCGCCGCGCTCAAGCGCGAGCATGAGAAGGATGCTGCTGCCCACGGTTAGCTGCAAGGTCTTCTCGCGG
Source organism: Triticum dicoccoides (assembly GCF_002162155.2). NCBI lineage: Eukaryota > Viridiplantae > Streptophyta > Magnoliopsida > Poales > Poaceae > Triticum > Triticum dicoccoides. The sequence continues at coordinate 100,742,474 of NC_041385.1, forward strand.
AGAGGAGCAAGGAGCTCAGCGCCGCCAAGGACTCCAACGCGGATCTCGAGCTGAAGCTGGCCACACTGATGCAAACGCTGGACGCCGCCAAGGAGCGAGAGGTGACCCTGTCGGAGAAGATCAAGGCCGACGAGGCGCTGCTGGCGAGCATTGCCGTCACCCAAGCCTCGTTCAGGGAGATGGTGGAGCACTGGACCGAGGGTCTGGTGAATATCGCCGCATTCATCAACGGGGAGCTGGCGCAGCTGGGGATGGAGGACTTCGGGTACTCTTCCGACGAGCATCTCCAACCCAGCACCAAGCTCAGCCTGTTCTTCAAGGGCGTGGCGACGGCCCTCCAGCGGCTTCGGGAGAAGATCCCAAAGCAGCTGGCCGACGAGTCGCGCAAGATTTGCGCGGGAGTTCTTCAGAAGGTGCTGGTGAAGGTGGCTTTCCGCAACCCGGGCCTCAACCTCACCAACGTGCTTAGGTCCCTGCCGCCCGACGCCGATCTGGAAGCGCTCAAGGCCCTTGTCGCACCCATTGTGGACAAGGTGAGCGGGATCAAGAGGGTTGAGTGCGATCGCGTAGACTAGGCTGCCCGTTTTATCTTTTTCCTTGTCGCTGCTAGTCATGTCGTGGGAACAATGTGTTAGAGCTGCAACAAGTTATCTTGTAATATAACTTTATTTTGGATAATGATCGCTATGTTATTTCCTTTACTAGATCCCCTGCTTTGTATGTTTTACCCTACGCTTTTAGGGGACTTGTCGGCGCAGGCACCCGAGCCGCGAGCGCTCAGTGCGGGACGTCAGCAGCCTGCTGGCGGTGCCGCTCCAACAAGAAACCTTGTCGCGACTAGTTGCAGCACACTTAAGTTGTTGAGCGGACTCAAAATAAAGTAAGGGCGCATCTAGCTACGAGTTGGTTCCTCCACGCACAGGTTTTCCATACAAAGCACAGTCGTTCGAGGAAGATAACTTAAAAATTAAAACTAATTGCTCAAACTTTGGCAACTTAGCTTTTCTGTCGTTTGCTTCCCGGCAAGGTGAATCTTCCTTAAACGACGCCTGGTCCACACCATTATCTTCTCCTTCCCCCCGGCAAACTTGTGTGTGAGGGAACCTTCTTTTCCTTTGTTTGAGAAAAAGAAAGAAGAGAAAATAAAGATATGGGGCCTTTCGGCTCGTTATTGCTTACCGGGGGTAAATGCTACACAAAGTGTCAGATAAAGCATGCAAATGTAAAGTAAAAAGCATGAAACTGACAAGATGTGCGGAGCACGTGAGCTTTACTTATGCACGGGATCTGCGCCCGGCTTTGTACAAAGGATTACATGCAACATCGGCAAGACTTGTACAAAAGGTGGTTGCCAGAACAGGTTCCGGCAACCACGCCCTACGGGTAAAACTTACAAAGATGCTCAATGTTCCAGGAGTTGCTCACCGGAATGCCATCTTCGGTCTCAAGGCAGACAGCGCCAGGCCTAGTGACTCGTTTCACCCGGTAAGGGCCTTCCCACTTTGGCGTAAACTTGTTGGAATTCTTGGCGGACTGAACGCGCCGAAGAACAAGGTCGCCTTCCTCGAAGCTTCTGGCATTAACTTTGCGGCTATGTTAGCGGCACAAAGCTTGCTGGTATCAAGCAGCTCGTACAGCAGCCTGAAGACGGTCCTCCTCAAGGAGCAGTGCGTCATCTTGTCGCAGCTGCTCTTGCTCAAGCTCATCATAAGCAAGCACTCGAGGTGACCCGTATACGAGTTCCGTGGGGAGAACTGCCTATGCTCCATAGACTAGAGCGAAAGGTGTCTGGTGAGTGGCTCGATTTGGCGTCATCCTGATCGACCAAAGAACCACTGGCAGCTCCTCGATCCAGTTTCTTCCGCACCTGCGCACCCTGTCGAAAGTCCTGGTCTTGACCCACGCAGCACTTCAGCATTTGCCCTCTCTGCTTGACTGTTGCTTCTCGGATGAGCAACAGAAGCGAAGCAGACCTGGGCACCAAGATCTTGGACGTACTGCATGCAGGTGCGGCTCGTGAATTGCGTGCCGTTGTTGGTGATGATCCTGTTAGGGATCCCGAAACGGCAAACAATCGACCTGAAGAACTTGACTGCTGACTGTGCCATCACCTTCCTCACTGGTTCCACTTCCGGCCACTTCGTGAACTTGTCGATTGCAACGTACAAGTACTCGGAGCCCCCGACAGCTCGGGGGAAAGGGCCGAGGATATCGAGCCCCCAGACCGAGAATGGCCAGGATAAAGGGATCGTCTGGAGAGCTTGAGCTGGCTGATGAATCTGCTTGGAATGGAACTGGCACGCTTCACACTTGGTTACTTGTGCAGTTGCATCCTGGAGGGCTGTCGGCCAAAAGAAACCTTGCCGTAAAGCTTTGCCGGCAAGTGCTCTTGCGCCAATGTGGTGAGCACATATGCCTCCATGTATCTCTGCCAACAGCTTCTGTCCGTCTTCCCGGCAAATACACTTCAATTTCACACCGTTGAGTCTTCTTTTGTACAGTACGTTGTCGACAAACTGGTACATACTTGACTGCCGGGCTACTTTTTCCGCTTCTTCTTGCTCTTCGGGAAGTTCTCCTGTCTGAAGGAAACGGACAATTTGCTGTGCCCATGCTGGAGCTTGTGGCTCGACAACAAGGACTAAAGGCACATCAGCTGCTGCGGGAACATCCTCTTCTACGGTGAGAACCTGCGCTCAGTCGGAGCTTGATGTTCCCCGGCAAGCTTGCCGGAGCAAAACTTGTCGGGAGCGTCTGCTTCAATGGAACAAGCACCAAGACTTGCCGGAGCAAACTGCTCCTCAGCACTCTTGGTGTTGATCTTGGGGACCTTCTTGGCGGCGGCTTTGGGAAGCTCTTCCGGAAAGTACTCACCAGAAATCATCTTTCTCTTCTTGCTCTGTCCAGTTGATGGTGTCACGGATGGTTGAGTCAGCTTGAGCACAAATATCCATGGTTCCACAGGTAACTTAAGTGCAGCGCACTTTGACAGGCCATCAGCAATGTCATTCTGAGCTCTTGGAACATGTTCCATTTGTAGGCCGTCAAAGTGCTCTTCTAGCTTTCTCACTTCATCGACATAAGCTTCCATCAATGGACTCTGATAATTCTTGTTCACTTGGCGGTGGACAAGCTGTGAGTCTCCCCTGACATTGAGTTTCTTAATCCCCAGGTCTGCCGCGATCCTGAGACCAGCAAGCAAGCCTTCATACTCTGCAGTATTGTTCGTTGCTTGCTCCTTGGGAAAGTGCATCTGGACTACGTACTTGAGGTGCTCTCCAGTGGGTGCGACAAGCAGCACGCCCGCACCAGCGCCTTGCAGCGAGAAGGCACCATCAAAGTACATCAGCCACTCTTTGCTTGCTTCCTTGACGGGGATGCTTGTCTCTGGAATTTCTTCATCTGGTGTTGGCGTCCACTCTGCTCTGAACTCTGCCAATGCTCTGCTTTGGATAGTTGAAGTGCTTTCAAACTTGAGGCCAAAGCTTGACAGTTCCAGTGCCCACTCGACAATCCTGCCTGTTGCTTCTGGATGTTGCAGTATCCTCTTCAACCGAAAGCGAGTGACAACTGTGATCTCATGTTCTTGGAAGTAATGGTGCAGCTTTCTCGAGGCCATGAGAAGGCCGAAAACCAACTTCTGCACACCGGAGTACCTTGACCTAGCCCCTTGCAAAAGGGAACTGACAAAGTAAACTGGGCGCTGCACCATTCTTTTCTGCACCTCCTTATGTGTCTGCGCAGATCCATCTTTGTCGGGAACAGAGCTTGTCGGACCAGAGCTTGCCGGTGAAGCCCCCTGCTTGTCGCTGGATGCATCTGCCGTTGTTGCTAGCTCATCATCTGCCTGCCTCTCCGCCACTAACGCAGCACTAACCACTTGATTGGTTGCCCCTATATACAGCAGCAACTTCTCTTGTGGACTAGGTGCGACAAGTGTTGGAGCGGAGGACAGGTATCTCTTCAAACCCTGCAGCGCAGCCTCCGCTTCCGGAGTCCATTTCATTGGACCTGCCTTTTTCAATATTTTGAAAAACGGCAGGGCGCGCTCAGCAGATCTAGAGATAAACCTGCTGAGAGCAGCCACGCAACCGGCAAGTCTTCGTACATCCTTGACGCGCTTTGGTGCTTCAATCTGCTCAATGGCCTTGATCTTATCGGGATTGGCTTCAATCCCCCGCTGAGACACAAAGAACCCGAGAAGCTTGCCGGAAGGGACTCCAAACACACACTTCTCGGGGTTCAGCTTGAGGTTGATCTTGCGCAGATTCGCAAAGGTTTCATCTAAATCTTGGATCAGGGTTGCTTTGTCCTTGCTCTTGACCACTATGTCATCCATGTAGGCTTCCACATTTCTGTGCATTTGCGGCTCAAAAGCGTGGTGGACTACCCTTGCAAATGTTGAACCAGCATTCTTCAAACCAAAGGGCATCCGCACAAAACAGTATGTGCCACATGGGGTAATGAACGCGGTTTTCTCCTCATCCTCTTCTGCCATGAAGATCTGATGGTATCCTGAGTATGCATCAAGAAATGAAAGCAAGTCACATCCGGCTATAGAGTCAACAATCTGGTCGATGCGCGGCAAGGGAAATGGGTCTTTGGGACAAGCTTTATTGACATCGGTAAAATCAATACAAAGCCTCCATTTCCCGTTGGCTTTGCGTACGACAACAGGATTGGCCAACCACGTAGGATGGAGCACTCCTCTGACAAGGTCTGCTGCTTACAACTTCTTGATCTCTTCTGCAATGAATTCTTGGCGCTCCCCCGCTTGTTTCCTGACTTTCTGCTTGACGGGCCGCGCATGAGGACAGACGGCAAGATGGTGCTCGATTACTTTCCTAGGAACACCGGGGATGTCAGACGGTTGCCATGCAAACACGTCGACGTTCGCCCGCAGGAAAGCAACAAGCGCGCTTTCCTATTTAGGGTCGAGCGTGGCACTGATGGTGAAGGTACCACCAGTGTCGTCCTCCTTGGCGGACACCTTCTTGGTCTCTGGTGGAGCTGCCATTGCCTTCTTACACTTGCCGGTGGAGCTCAATGGCGCGTCCTCGATGGTAGCGCAGCACTCCGAAGAGGTGCGCTTGCCGGAGTGGGCATCAGAACTCTTGCCGGACTTGGTCTTCTTCTTCCCCCCGGGAGCTTCAGCGGGAAGTGATTTGCGATCTGTTGCGGCCGTTGCCTCCCGGTAGATCTTGTCGGCGCAAATAAGAGCATCCTTCTTGTCGCCAGGGACAGAGATGACGCTTATCGGGCCTGGCATCTTCAGTACGTTGTATGCATAATGAGAGGCTTCCATGAATTTTGCGAGTGCTGGACGGCCGAGTATCCCATTGTAAGGCAATGGAAAATCAGCAACGTCAAAAGTGACCCTCTCAGTCCTGAAGTTTAGCTCCCTGCCGAATGTTACCGGCAACGTGATCTTTCCCTTTGGCTTGCTCCTTCCCGGATTGATTCCTTGAAATGTGCCGGTCTCTTCGAGCTCGCTGTCAGGGATCTGGAGTTTTTGGAGCACCGCGGAGGAGATCAGGTTCAAGCCGGCCCCACCGTCAACTAGCATCTTTGTGACCTTGAGGTTGCGGATGGTTGGTGAAACCAACATCGGCAAGCACCCGACCGCAGTTATGCAATCAGGGTGGTCCTCAATATCAAAGATGATAGGCGTGCTGGACCATTTCAGAGGCCTACGTGACTCGACGGGTGGTTCTGCCGCATTGACTTCCCGCACCCATTGTTTGAGCTGGCGGTGTGAAGTATGCAGAGAAGCACCACCGTCAACGCACAGGACCTTTGTGGCTTTCTGGAACTCCTGCTCATCAGTCTCGTCATCATCCATGTCTTCGTCGTCGGCGTCATCTTCATCCTTGTCGCGGCCATGGGGAGGTCTATCTCCTTGCCGCTGCTTGGCCTTGCCGCAGCGTCCTCCTCGGCCGGGACGTTTCTTGCCGGATCCTCCAGCACCTTCCTGGGCCTTCTCCTTGTCGCGTCGCTCGTATTCAGCCTTTTGCTGCTCGACAAGTTGGTCGACTTTCTTGCAGCTCTGGAGGTCACGGCCCTTGGTGCGGTGGATCTTACAGTACTGCTTGTTGGTGCCGTCCTACTTGTCGGTGACCGCCACAGCCTCTGCGGCAATCTCCTTGCCGGAGCCACCAGCTTTGGCTTTTTTGGCGCCACCTCCATTGCCGGACTGCTCAACAACTAGCACCTCTTTGCCTTTCTTCTTTCTGTTATTCCACCGCCGGTTTTTCCTTGCCGGGGCAGTATCCTCACTGTCAGATCCTCCTGCTCCTATATTCTCTCCGGGGAGTCTCCTCCCTTCCTTAGCACGTGCACACTTGTCAGCCAGAGCATATAGCTCACTGACATCTCTGATCTTGCACATCGCCATCTCCTCCCGCATCCCGCGGTTCCACACGTTCTGATGGAACGCGCTGATTACCGCGGCAGGGTGGATGTCTGGGATCTTGTGTTGTACGTTGCTGAATCTCTCTATGTACTTGCGCAGGGGCTCTCCTTCCTTCTGGGCGAGTAGATGAAAGTCACTTTGTTGGCCATGGGGCTTGTGGCCGCCTGTGAAGGCGCCGACAAACTGATGGCACAGGTCAGCCCAGGAGGATATGGAGTTGTCCGGCAAATGCATGAGCCAGGATCTGACATTGGGATTGAGCACCAACGGAAAGTAGTTGGCAAGGATCTTGTCGTCTCGCCCCCCAGCAGCTTGCACCGCGATGGTGTAGATGCTGAGGAACTCCGACGGGTGCGTCTTGCCGTCATACTTCTCCGGTACATCTGGCTTGAATTTTTTCGTGCTGGGCCACTGGACTTGCCGCAGCGCGCTTGTCGGATTGACGTCGCGCTTCCCTTCGGCGCTCGATGCGAGTTCGAGCGTCTTCTTGTTGTCTATCGTGAAGAACTTGGCGCTGATCGTGACGAGTTCGTGGATCCGACGATGCGGTGGAGTCGCTGTCGAGGTGGATCCGGCGAGTCGGCGATCTTGGCCTTCGGGGTGGAGAGTGCACGGTGGTTGCACCCCCACCAGTTTCGTCGCCACCGGCTCGTGCCTGGCAGTCCTACCGCGGCAGCGATGTATTCGGCTGCCGTGGAGTATCGCCGTTGGCGTAGCCGATGAGGCTCTGAATGGTGGCCCTCCATTCGTTGATCTTCTCCGACGTCGGAGGGTAATCCAGGAGCAGTTGAGCTCGCGCTAAAGCTTCCGCTGGAGTGGTGGGCGGCAGTGGCGAACAGCGCGAGGAGCGGGATGTGCTCGGACTCCTAACTATGTTAGAAGGAGCAGTATCCCATCCAAGCGACCGTGCCTCACTTGTGCCAGCATGTTGGCATGCATGCTAGTCTTGAGCGCCCTGAGACCCACCAGCTTGGTCTTGGTCCAACAAGCGTATGGTACTGCGAATACCATGACGCTGTCGGTCCTGCGAGTCCTGAGAGGGACGCGGCGGATGCGAAGACACCAATGTTTGTGCAGCCTTGTCCTTGGACCTGGCAGCACCGCGAACTTCCTCGCCGATGTCTGTTCTTCCACCAGCGTCAACCCCACCACCCGTTTGTTCCGGTGGCGGTGAGATCGACACGGACGGAGCAGGTGCCTCCGAAGCCTTCTTCTTCGGCGGCATGTCGATGAAGAAAATGAAGATCTAGCTCGTGTGAACGCCGGATCAGGTTCACACAATCTCGACGCCCCCTACCTGGCGCGCCAAAGATGTCGGGGAAACAGATCCACGAACACCTATGGGGTTGGCGGACCGAGCCCCTTTCGGTTCGGCGGGGGGCGGAGGTCGCACGAAGAGCAGATCGAGGCGGAGCACACGAGAAGTTTACCCAGCTTCGGAGCTCTCCGAAGAGATAATACTCCTACTGCTGCTTGTCTGATTGTATTGTGTTCTTGCTCTAGAGAGCTAAGTGTTTTCTGGCTTCGAAATGGTCTGAATCCTTCCGAACGAGTCGAACCCCCCCTACGTTGCACATGGGCCTCCTTTTATATGCTAAAGGGGTCACCGACAGGTGGCAACGCAGAGAAGGGTAAAAGCGTAAAAAGAGAGGTGGTTGGTACAGCTACTTGTACAGTGCTCTCTACCTAACCCTGACGGCAGGGGACAAGGGGATTAAATGCCCGTCTATGTCGCCTAAACAGTGTCAAAAAAGGACCGTCAGGGGCGCCACCGCTTGCCACGATGGCGATCTTGTCAGCATCGCATGCCACCGCTTACCACTGGCTGCACAGCCTTCCGCCACGTGTGCTTGGAGAGGCCCCTAGGGCGACACGTTGGTGGATGCGCTGGAGCGTAGGCACAGAGTGGCCGCTTGCCGCGGCAAGTGTCTTGCCGCGGTCGTGGTCTTGTCGCGCCTGGAAGCTTGTCGCTCAACGGGCCTTGCTGGGACGCGTGGCGCGTCACGGCAAGTTCCTTGAGATGCCTCGGTTGGCCTTCCCGACAAGCTCCTCTTGCCGGGGCCTTGTCTTCTTCACTCAAATACTTTGTTCTTGAATGGCTCCAAAGGAGCCACGGAGTATCTTGGCGGTCACCCGGCAAGCCCTTTCCGCGGGGTGCTGCAACTGCCCGTGCACAGGTTCGGGGTACTAGGGTACCCTTACTCTAGTACACCGACAGTAGTATACATAAGCAATCACTCAAACGAAACAACGAGAAAACCGAGAAAAGATCCAAATCAAACACAAAACAATTAAAAGTCTTAGACTAAAAAAAGTAAAAACTAACAGCATTATTGTCATGTGGATTAGACCTTAATAGTAGGTACAAGTGATTAGCTACGATTTGCAAAAAGAAATAGCTCAAACGGAGAAACGAAACTCAAAATACGAACGAAACAAGATCGTTTACTAATTTGTACTAAACTCATATTTTACAGTCTCAAAATCATGTTCAAGTTGGTTATATGGAAAGAACAGAATGATACGAAGATTTAGGCGCTGGTTTCATCTAATTTGGATAAATGAGTAAAAGTTACGCTAGTTTTAAGATCAGGGGCTAAATCATGAGAAAACCATTCGTGGATAAGTCCCTGGCGGAAAAATAAACTAAAAAGAAAAAACTATGGCGCGAATGTTAAAACGAAAACCATCCGTGAAAACGAACGAATGAACGAAGGTTCGTTAAATGACTAAAATAAAAACGAAAACCGATCTATCCTAATAAACCGAGAAAACCTAAAAAAACGGGACGGTTCGGGGGTTATACCGGTTCGTAAAAAAACCGGCGGCTCGGCGGATCGAATCGGATCGACGGTGGCGGCGGCTCCGGCGAGGCAGCTTGGCAGCATGAGGCTACGGCGAGGATGGGCGGTGGCAGCGACTAGCAGCAGCAGCGGCGGCGGCGCTAGGCGGCGAGCAGCGGCGGCGGTTGCGGCTGCGGTGGCTACGTGTGGCGTCGGTGGGGTTTGGCGAGAAGAGGAGGGGGTGGGGCGGTGCCTTATAAAGGGGAGGGTCGGGCTCGTCCGACTTGGACGAGGAGTCGGGCAGCGGCGGCGTGAACCCAGGCTCCGGCGAGTCCGGTTCCCGCACGGGAAGAGAGGCGGCGACGTGACGGCCCGGCTGGTCCTCGGCCCACTTCGGTCCGGAAGAATTTTTTTAAAATAATGTCGCCACAAAAAAATCCTAATTAAGTATAAAAATAAATTCTAAAAATTCCAGAAACAATTTTCACCATCCAAACCTAATATTTAGGACAAGATGAACATTTTCTTGGACTAAAACGCAATTTTTTCTAATTCAAATAAAATAGAAAATAAAATATCAATAAATAATATTTTTGATTTTAAAATTCTTTCTCCAATATTTCTTTTAGGTTGAAGAAGTCATATTATCCTCTCTCATTTATTTTCATTGTGGGAAATAATTGGAGATAAAATAATAAAACCAAATTGATCGTCTTTTCAAATTTGAAATAAACTCAAATATGAATTTTGTGAAACCTGCTTGGGTCCTTGAGTTGCTTGAGATTTCTACGATGACAACAAAATGCAATAACAAATATGATATGCATAAGATGATCTATGTATAACATCCAAATTGACAACTGGGATGTTACAAATGATAATGATGATTGCATTGGTCATGGTAATGATGTCTCCTATAAGAATGTCAATTTTTGTGGAGTGAATTGGGAGTGCAAAAGCACACCAACTAGGGAAGATAGAATTCGGAAGAGGCATAAGTATTTAGAAATGAAAAGTTGCAAGAGAGGCTAGATGATTGTCCTGAAAGATTTAATATTTTTTGCCATCCTTGTTAACTTTGCAATGAACATGGTCATTTGTATCTCCAACACTATTTGTTTCATGATCAAATCATGTCCAAAAATTATGGTAACTTCATTACCCTTGAGCATCATAAAGATCTTAGTCTTCTTTTGGAGTATGAATAAATGAACCGTATAACTAAGGGTATTCCAAAATTTAATCTCAATAGATTTCTTGATTTTGATATAGAAGAAATCTGTATATTTTTTGTGGTAAATTGCATTGAGAATCCTTATATTGCCAACTATCTAAAGACAAGAAAACAAATAGAGTATGAAGAGAGTACTAATGAAAGGGAAAATATTTCCCAATACCCTCCTAGTGTTTATTATGATGAATCAAGTAACGAGGAGGATCTTACTATGCAATCAATCTCTTCAACAAGAAGCTCAAAAAAATTAACTAAACCCACACGTGATGTGGTGAAGAAGAAAAAGAAAAGAAGGAAAGGTAGAGGTAAAATGGTAACTCTCCCAAGTACTATCGCTCCTATCACCATTGTGCCTCATGAAAGTGAATCAAATACGTTGATGGAGGATGATGATATTGAGTATGATTTTGTGATGCCTAATACTTGTTGTAATGATTATGCTTGGGAAGACAATGATGTCTTTTATGATCTTGAAAATCTTTTTGGCACTTTCTTGGAATAATATGATAATAATGTTTGTTATACTATTGGTGCCATTTATGCTATTGATAAGACTGATTATGATTATATGCAAATCCACAAGCTTGGGGATGCTATGTTTGATGAGTACGTATGAAACGTTTGAAGATTTTTTTGCTGAAAATAATGCTTGTCCTATGCTTGGGGATGCTTTGCATAATGAATTGATCCTTCAATTCCTTCTACTTGTTATAATAAAATTTGTTATGATCATAGCATGCCTCCTATTTATGATGATTACAATGATGAAAGTGGGCTTGGAAGAGTGCGAACTCTAGGTAGTAGTGATCCCACTATTTTGGAGGGTGTTGAATTTTATTACAATAATGATGAAAGTGGATTTTGAGAGGTCATGACCTTATTTAGTGATACATCGACTATTTTGGAAGAGGTTTCAATTGACTATGATGAAATTAATGTTGCTATCTATGATGATTATTATGATGACATGTATGCTCATTGAAATCATCATGCCTAGCTAAAAAGCGCTTGTTGGGAGACAACCCAACATTTTTACCTACTGTTTTCTATGCTAATGTGATTATGCTACTGTAGTAATCATGTTTTATTGCTTTTGTTTCAATAAAGTGCCACGTAAAGCCTTTGGGTAGTGGGGATGATAGTTGACTTGATTCTGTGCAAAAACAGAAACTTTTCCACCAAGTCCAGGAATTTCAAAAGTTCACTGGAATGTGCTTTTGATCTAAAGTTTTTATAGGTGATAGATATAAAAATTATTTACGTTGCCTAATTTTCCAGAATTTTTGGAGTAGCAGAAGTATGTTTGCAGTACAAATTATTGCAAACTGTTCTGTTTTTGATAGATTCTATTTTCAATGCATAGTTTGCTTGTTCCTTGTTTCTATGGCTTATATTGCTCAACATAAATTGTGGAAATTATATGCTACAGTAGGCATTGTGTGGAAACTATTATGAATCTTGTCTTTGACAGTACCAAAGTGAAATGGTTTGCTCTTTATCATACTAACCAGTCTCACGAAGTTCCGTTAAGTTTTGTGTGATTGAAGTTTTCAAGTTTTGGGTGAGATGTTGATATGAGGAGAATGAGTGAAAACACCCTAAGCTTGGGGATACCCAAGTCACCCCGAGGTAATATTCGAGGAAGATGCAAGAAACTAAGCTTGGGGATGCCCCGAAAGGCATCCCCTCTTTTGTCTTCAACATTATCGCTAACCTCACTTGGAGCTATGTTTTCATTCTTCACACGATATGAGTTTTAACTGAAGTGTCATTTTCTATTGTTAGGATCTATTTTCTGTTATTTAGAATAATGTTAAGCATCTTTATTTTCAATAAAATTGGAAAGGATACCCTGTACTATGTGTATTTTGCAAGTCTGCATGTTGCTATTTCAAAACAGGAAGTTTATCAGTGTTGCAAAAAATTCCGAGAAAAGTCTGAATGTGATAAAACATTGAAACTTTTTGCACGGTAAGCTATAATAAATTTTCTACAGTGTGGTAATGTTTCAGAATTGTTGGAGTTAGGGAAGTATGATGAATGTTGCATTCTTTATAGACTGTACTATTTTGGCAGATTGCTGTTATGGTTGCATTGTTTGAATATGTTTGCTTGTTTAATAATTATATTTGAGGATAGGAGTATTAAATATGCAGACAAATTTAGTATGCAATGTTGAATAACAATTTTAGTGATTTGCTACAGTAGAGAATGATAAGGTTTTTGCATTGGTTTATACTAACTTGTCTCCCGAGTTCTTGTTGATTTTTGTGTGGATGAAGTTTTTTAAGATTTAGGGAAACCATGATATAAGAGGAATTAAGGAGACACCAAAGCTCAAGCTTGGGGATGGCCAAGGCATCCCAAGATAATATTCCAAGAAGTCTCAAGCATCTAAGCTTGGGGATGCCCCGGTAGGCATCTCACCTTTCTTCTTCAACAATTATCGATTAGTATAGGTTGAGCCTAAGTTTTTGATTCTTCACATGAGTTGTGCTATGTTTGGAATGTCATTTTATTTTGTTTTGCTTGCTATTTATATAAAATACTTTGGTTTGAAAGTTTTTAAGTAAGAGAGAATCCACAATTGGCTACCCATTTGCTTAACTACTCGCTTGATCTTCACTTATATATTTTTGGAGTAGCTTGTCATTTACTCTTGTGCTTCACTTATATCCTATGAGAAAATTGTTGAATGAATTGAATATCATGAAATTGAAATTATCATATCATTCCTAGTAGTAGCTTCACATTGGGTTTAGAAACTGAAATCTTTTGAAGCTTGACAATCACAATATTGGTCATACAAGCAATTCCTCAATGATTACTATAAGGAAAAGAACTTTCACATGCAAAATACACTATCTTGGAAATCTTTGGGGAGAACCTAGATCGGAAGTTCCACCGCCGCAAACCTTTGTAGCCACCAAATATTCCCAAATATTCCAAGAACCCTTGGGGAGAACCTAGATCGGAACTTCCACCGCCGCAAACCTCTGTAGCCACCAAAAATGAATCGAGAGCTCGTTCTGTCACCCTTCCGGTGGGGGAGATCATCACCGGTGGCCATATTCATCATCCCGGCGGCCACCATGATGATGAGGGGGTAGTCCACCCTCGGGGCTGAGGGTTTGTACCAGTAGCTATGCGTTTAATCTCTCTCTTGTGATCTTGAGAAGTCACGATCTTGATATATCATGGGATTTGTTAACATAGATGGATCATCTGATGTTTCTCCTCTCTCTACACTTGTTGTGATGGATTAAATCTTTGCCCTTAGAAGTTTTGTTTTGTCGGATTGAACGTTCAGATCTGAGCACACATCTTATATGTATTGCATATGAATACCCGTGGTGACAATGGGGTATTATTTTGATTCACTTGATATATGTTATGGCACTCAACTTGCAGAATCCCGAGGACATATTGGGGTAATCTATGCATAGGGGTTGATGCACGTTTTTATTCTCTTTTCTCCGATAGAAACTTTGGGGTCCCTTTGTAGTTCTTCGTGTGGACTGAATATTATGATCATGAGGTTGTTTGATGCATATCATAGAATTAAATCATGGATACTGATGGTAACATTGTAGTATCTAGGTGACATTAGAGTCGGTTGATGTGTGTCATATGATGTTATTTTAGTACGAACTCTTGGTTAGATTGATCAGAAATAATAGCTTTGTGTTATTTTAGTACGAACTCTAGGATAGATTGATCGGAAAGAATAGATTTGAGGTGGTTTTGTACCCTACAAACAATTTCTATCTTTTGTTCTCTACTAATAGGAACTCGGGAGTGATTCTTTATTGCACATGGAGGGATAATCATATGATCCAACTATGTTAGTATTCTTGAGAGATTGCACTAGTGAAAGTATGCATCCTAAGCCTCATTTTACATCATTGCAATACCATTTGTGCTCCATTTTACCATTTACTACCTTGCTGTTTTTTATTGTTCGCACAACAAAAACTCATATCTACTATCCATACTACACTTTTATCACCATCTCTTCGCTGAAATAGTGCACCTATACAATTTGCCATTGTATTGGGTGTGTTGGGGATGGAAGAGATTTCTTGTATTTGATTGTAGTTAAGTATGAACACTATTGGTCGCACGTTTTGAGTACTAAGATTTTCAAGTCCAGAAAAATAATTTTTCTTCACAGTATGAAGATCCTCAAGCCATGAAACATAATGACTTATCTCCTCGCAGTTTAGTTCAGCCCCAGGACAGTAGTAGGTCCTGCCTACCAAGCACTGGACATATCTGCTTGAATGGAAATAAGCTGTCAATAGAAATTAGTTGTCAACTATTTTTTAATAAAAAATATCAGAGACATAAATATGGTTGAGAAACTCACATAATGGTATAACTGGAGGCGTCTGCACATCGACCCAGATGTCGATATTACCTTCAATATCATCTTCCGGATGAATATCAAAGGTGATAACCATATCAAGCTCAAATGCATAAGTCTTGCATAGTGCTTGCCAAGTTTTACATCCAAAATAGGTGTAGGTGTCTGTGTTCTATAATTTTGCATGGGAAATACAACCATGCTCGGTCTTCAAGTAAACTCTCTTTACCACCATAGTAGTTTTCATAGGAATGAAACATATCTTATCCAAGACAAAAACTATTGCATGGCAGGGGATACGCTAGTAGAATAGTAAAAAAATTAAATTATAAATTGAAGCAAATGAAGCAGATGTCATGCTTAATTACGAAAAAAGACTTGTCATTGTGACTTACTGGATCCACTTCGAAGTTCTCGTCCAGCTAGATGCTGAAGCGTCTATCATCATCTGGGAAGATTCTATCAGACAGGCCGCGCTCGTCTTCGTAGTATTTTCAAATACCGAAATCCTTTTCGTCGTTAGACATTTCCTGTGTTCATAGTTGAAACATTAATTGAAAATCGATCGAAGACAACTACCAGGATACTCAACACACAAATCTGGGGCACTCGATATTTCCTACATATTCTGGCACAAGTCATGCCAAAATTCACGGAAAATCCGGCATGACCTTTGCTAAAATAGGACATATCGAGCGCCTGAAATTTGCCGGAACGGAAATGAATCTACACTCTAGCAAAACATAGGCCACTCGGAGGTGTAACCTGCAAACAAGATCGGCCACTTGGGCAAGCACATATCCTATTTGAGGAACACAAGATATATATTTCAAAATACCTTATAGGACTCATATTGACATGAGCACTCAATAAGCAAAACCAAATCATAAAATAAATAAGTATTCAAATTAGCATGCATTCCATAAGCAAAAGTAAATCATCTCTTGCATCCGTTCATCACCGAATATTATCACTAATACATCCCGAATAGTATCATACATATAACATCAACAATGCAAGTAAAACCCTAGCGAACGACGGGTATCGGCGCGGGCGGTGGACATCCAAAGAGAAGGAACCATCATAGGATCATAGCTCCAGCGAGATCCCTGGAGAACCTGCCAGGTATTGGAGAACCTGTGCTCCAGTGCAAACAAGTAGCGATGGACGTGCGCGTCCTCCTCGCTGACACGGTGACGTATCACCTCCGCAGGGTCCTCAAGCCTCTCGACCGTCACTGGCCCACGCGACCGCCACCAAAGAAAGTTCGGGTCAACGACGGGCTGGATCCTCACCAACATGCGCCTCCCAGTACCGGCCCAGCGGAGCCCAGTCCCGGACATGGCCCATCTGGTCAAGCAGGCATCCTCCACCGAGTCGACGACGAGGATGCGGGATAGGCACCGTTGACGTCGATGCGGGAAAAATTGCTTTAACTAAAAAAATAACAACAAATGTGACATCTTCAACTAGTTCTATTAATTCAACTAGTTCTTACTAAAAATAAATTTACTATAAATAAAAATAAACCAGTACCTAATAAGTACCTAGTTCTTACTAACTAATTTGTACCTAGGAACTACTGCCCTAATTACCATCTAATTTGAGGAACCTAGGGGTGGAAAGTGGTAGAGGATATTCCAATCATCCAACTTAAAAGTGAAATAAGTGGTCAAATTTTACTCGTTTTATGATTAATCTTAGAATTTCTTATGCATTACAATAGTGTTTATTCATCATCTAAAAAAACATCCAAGCCGCATCCGTATCCGATAACATTCGCCTCTAATTCGTTTCCACCGTTACAAGGAACCCTAACTAATTTGATGCAACAAAAATTTGAAGAACCCTAGGCGTGCTCACCATGGGTGCCTGCGGCGAGGGAGGGGCAGGCGGCGTCGAGGTCGGGGTCAGGGCTTGGGCGCGCGGCAGAGGGCAGCATCGATGTCGGGGTCGGGGGCAGCGTCGAGGTCGGGGGCGGGGGTGCCGTCGAATCCGGGGTCAGGGGCGGCGTCAAGGGTGTGCAGAGAGCGCGCGTCAGCCGACGGGCGACGGCGGCGGCGATAGCGGAGGAGTTAGATTTGGTGGAAGTGGCCATGGGGAAGAACAAATCCCGTGGTTAAGTCAGAAGTAGTAGTAGCACGTTCCGCGAAGCGCGCTACTACTAAGTTAGCTACAGCGCGTTCCGCGATACGCGCTACTACTACTCCTTTCTCTTTTCCCCCCTTTTCATTTATTTTTCTTTACATTTTATTTTTTTCCTTTCACCTTCTTCTATTTCGTTCATTTTCATTTGCTTTTCTATTTGATTTCCATTCAATTTTATATCCTTTACTAGTAGCGCCTTTCAGCGTAAACGCGCTGCTACAAAGCAAGTAGCGGTAGCGCGGTTCGATGTAGATCGCTACTACTATGTGTAGCCTATCGGCTAAGCCGTGGGAATTTTATTAGTAGCACTTTCAACATCAGGCGCGCTACTGCTAGAACTTATCTGTAGCACTGTTTACACAAGCGCGCTACTGCTACTTAGCACCAGCGTGCTTTTTTGACCAACGCTACCGTTAAAGTTCCGTGTATAAGTTTTTTCCTAGTAGTGTACACTTGTTGAGATGAATTGAATCGTTACCCTTAGAAGTTTTGTCTTGTCGGATTGAATGTTCAGATCTCACAACAGATGATATATGTCTTGCATATGAATACTCGTGGTGAGAATGAGGTATTATTTTTATTCACTTGATATATGTTATGGCACTCAACTTGCGGAATCCCGAGCAGATATTGGGGTAATCTATGCATAGGGGTTGATGCACCTTTTTATTATCTTTTCTCTGATAGAATCTTTGGGGTTCACTTGTAGTTATTTGTGTGGATTGAATATTATGATCATGAAGGCATTTGATGCATATAGTAGAATTAACTCACGGATACTTAAGGTGACATTGGAGTATCTAGGTGACATTAGAGTTGGTTGATGTGTGTCATATGGTGTTATTTTAGTACAAACTATTGGTTAGTTTGATCGGAAAGAATAGCTTTGCGTTATTTTAGTCCGAACTCTAGGATAGATTGATTAGAAAGAATAGCTTTGAGGTGGTTTCGTACCCTACAAACAATTTCTATCTTTTGTTCTCTGCTAATAGGAACTCTGGAGTGATTCTTTATTGCACATTGAGGGATAATCATATGGTCCAACTATGTTAGCATTGTTGAGAGATTGCACTAGTGAAAGTATGCACCCTAAGCCTCATTTTACATCATTGCAATACCGTTTGTGATCTGTTTTACCATTTATTACCTTGCTAATTTTTATTGTTCGCACTACAAAAACTCATATCTACTATCCATACTACACTTTTATCACCATCTCTTCACCGAACTAGTGCACCTATTCTATTTTCCATTGTATTGGGTGTGTTGGGGATAGAAGATATTTCTTGTATTTTATTGCAGGGTTGCTTGAGAGAGACTATCTTCATCCTATGCCTCCCACGGATTGATAAACCTTAGATCATCCACTTGATGAAAAATTGCTACTGTCCTACAAAACTCTGCGCTTGGAGGCCCAACAGGAGTCTACAAGAATAAAGATGCGAAGTAGGCATCATCCACTACATAGGCGAGGGTTGAGGGGCGAGGAAGAGTTTGTACTAGTACTTCTGTTTCAATACGGACTCCATACGGAGCAAAATGAGTGAATATACACTCTGAAATACATCTATATACATCAGTGTTCGGAGTATGTACTAGTAGTTCATATGGAAATCTACTACTCCCTCCGTCCCATAATACTTGTGTCAAAAACGTTCTTATATTATGGGACAGAGGGAGTGAAACTAGATACATCGGTATCTAGACAAATTTAAGACAAGAATTTTGGGACGGAGGGAGTATATTTCAAACAATATGATAATCTCTCTAACCAAGGTAGGGACGAGGAGTAATGGAGGGAGTAGTAAGATTTTCTCCTCGTCCTGCGAGCCACCACGCACGTGGGCGAGGGAGAGGGCGTAGGCGTAGTAGCAAGCTTCTCCTCGTCCTGCATCTCTAGGACCCACCACGCCCGTGGGCGGGGGATACGGCATAATAAGCAAGCTTCTCCTTGTTCTGCGAGTTCACGGGACACATCAAAAGTAATGCGTATAGAGCATCTCCAGTGTATAGAGCCTTGCCTCTAAGGTAGGCCCCACATGGTTTGCCTCTTTTTTTAACATAATGCGTCAAGTAACAATTTGTTTGTTCACCCGTGGTACACGATCCTCCATCAAGTGGACAACCAGTTCACGTGTCAAATTACCACGTGGGCTTCCTTTTTGTACAGAAATGAGCTCCACCGTGTACCCATGCAGGTGTGGTTGGGAAAGAGACGGGAGTAGGTGCGCATGCAGTGCGTGCACCTCTTCTCTTCGTGCACGTCCCCCACCTACGTGGGTGTGTGTGAGAGAGATACAAACCTAGATAGATGGCATGTGTTCGTGAGTGTTTTTTGTTGTGGGGTGATTTCGTGAATGTATTTGTGGGAATATGTGTCGATGATATCTCAAACAAAAATTTGACAGATGCAATGTGTGTGAAATAGAGGCCTATCTATATCATATATAGAGGGGGCGATCCACGAGAAGAGAGGGAGGGGTCATAGATATCGATAGAGTCAAATAGAGGATCAAGTGGGTGGGTGCAAGATAGTAATCGAAATTGTGTGTGTGCAAGTCAAAGATATAGGGCGACTGACATACCAGAACGTTAGAGGGCACAGGGCAAGTTTGGGTGTGGCAGGGAGACATGACTA